>NC_062188.1:13023895-13366395 GCF_912470025.1 Vespa velutina | reverse complement strand
AAAATATGTCATTAGGAAGTGATAAATATAAAGAAATAATAATTTGTTTAAATATAATTCAATGATTTTTGACTATTTATAATAACATATGTACAAAGTGAACCAAAACGTTCTATCCAGACTTTAATATTTTGTAAGAAATTTAATTTTGAACAAAAGATTTTCTATAAACAGGAATTAAAGCTTTCTTACTCTTAAAAAATTTTCTGAAGTTTTCATTATTTTTATTAATTTTTTAATTTTTATTAATAGCAAAGAAAGTATACTTTTTTAACAAAAAATACTCAAGTAAAAGTTGGAAAGAATTAAATTATTTTTGTAAGGAGATCAAAATAATTATAGCAGTATTCTCATAGTTTATGTTTGAAATACATAAAAAAAAAAGTATTTTTTCAGCTATCGATAGTAGTTTTCTAAAAATTTTTCTTCATTTATATTGTTATGGCTTTAATTAATAATAACAAACAAACAAGATAAACATTAATTATTTTAGTAAAAAAATTATATACATATAGTAGACAAAAATAACATGTTGTTTCATACTTTTATTTAATGAAAAATAATAAAGAATCAGATGGTTATTAAATTCAATAAAAAATTAATTTGACTCATAAAAATGTACATTTTACTATTTGTTCATCGAACATATCCAAGAGAATTGCAAATCTGTCGACGTTGTCTCAGATGTAATTAATCCTAATTGCATGAAACTGGGCTAAGTATAGATATTCTCATCGTCCTTCTACGTTCTACCCCTTATAGTAACTAAGGACGTCATAATGCACACACTGTTCTTACTACCATCGCACCTAATTATTGCATATTCCCCAAACGAAGGTAATCTTAGCTTTCTGTGATATCTAACCGAACGGCAACCCTTCCCATTAGGTTGAAATAATTACACGAAATGCCGCAGACTGATAACTAAAGAGAAAGCACTTTATAGTGAAGGGATACAGCCATATCGCGTTTCGATCATTTTCACTCTTATTTACTTTGAAGTTAATTGCTAAAAATATCGTCTACGAGGCAAGTTCATTAAACGGAAACGAAGCCATTTAATTTTGTTTGTTTTCTTTTTCTTTTTTTACTATTATCTTCGTTCGATATATTCTTTTTCTTCGTTTAATAGAAGGTGTTATAGATAACGAGGAGAGGTTAGAGAGATAGCTGCTTCAAAACGAGAAAGCAATAAATTGGCAAAAAAGGAGAGAAGGGAATACAATCGTGATTCTTACAGTAGAAAAATAATCGAACCGCATCGAAGGTCGACGACTCATGCTGAACCTATGCGGAAATGTATATGCTGGAGTAGCAAGTATTACTTGAGAGATGGTTCGTGTGAGGTTTGCTCTTATCGATTGCGTTCGCCCTCTTATCGCCGCTTGAGATTTATGGGGAAGTGGGTGACGTACATGAGTGCATACATACGTGGAATTTTAATACCGTGCTCCCCGAAATGAAATTTATAGGTACTCGCGTACGTTTAAGTAAGTAGAAAGAGAGAGAGAGAGAGAGAGAGAGAGAGAGAGGGAAAGAGAGAACAGAGGAAAATTTGGTGCATATAACTCTCGCGTGTTGGAAGTAAAACTTTTTATCATTTTCTTTTTTTTTTTTTTTTAATATCAAAACCATTAATTTTTCTTAATGTGAATACATTTCTGGGTAGGAAATGTCAGGATTTAGGAGTCAGTAATATAAATAAAGTAATTAAATTAAATGTTTTATTCGTTATTCATCAATCACTATTTATACTCTAAAAATGAAATTATTGACTTATGATAATTAAAATAAGATATAAATATCCTTAATTGTAAAATGTATAAATATTGAATAAATACTAGATCAATTGTGTTGATATAGTAATCGATTTAGCAATGGATCGATCTAGTAATGGATTTATTCTTATTAGAATTTAATTTCAAATTGAATTTTTCTTCTAAGAATGTCATGAATGATTCTGCTTCTTCTAAATCAAAATTGATGTTGAATCATTGGTAATTTGCTCAAATTTCTTATCAACAGTTTTGCACCCTCGATGGCATATGGCGACGAGATTTCGTGAATAATCTTATAATTTTTGTTCTTCAATACGTAAATGGTGGCCATGAGAATCGTTGATCTATGTTCCAATCGATATTAAACTATATACAAATCATCAATTCCTACGGAATGGACACATACTGAATTATTTTTTTTTTTTTTTTAATTCCCATCATATGCGTTAATAGACGTATAAATATCTATTCCAACAGATCTTATATTTAAACATTTAAATTATAGAATACAGTAAAAATTATAAATGTTTATCTTTATTTCATTCTTCAGACATATCTCTGATAATAGCAAGAAGTTAAATTGTTGCATTACTGAATCATCCAAGAAGTTAGATCGTTGCATTACTGAATCATTCAGCATCATAGAGCGAGTCCACAAACTTTGACAATTAAATAATTAAAGCGAAAGTTCTCTTCTGTTTATCATAAAATCGATTAAAACGATCGTTCAATGTTTGTAATCGATTAATATTCAATCTTTGAAACTCATTATCTAAACTAGCTGTTGAATTTGATTTTCGATTGACATTAAATTTTGAATTATCATTTCTTGTTATGACATAGATCTCGTTGATGTTACGTAATTCCGGATAAATCATATACTAGTAGCTGTGATAATATTTCGCTGTATTTATAAATATTAAAAATATCTCCATGACATTTGTGAATGATGATGGTTAAATCAAATACTAATAGCAACTGATTTCTTTTGGCGATAATGATTTTTTTTAAATATTTAATAGAATATTAGATATACATCTTCTTAAAAACATTGTTGTTCGACAATGATTATTTGCCTGAATGGAAGCAGCAGCTTTTTTCCTCATATTTCTTCGATATTTGGGAAACCTGAGAACTACAGTTAAACACATTTCGTCTCTCCATCATCATCATATTTAATATGAACTAATGTGCCTAAAGTACTATTTGCCAAATCATCAACGACATTCACATTATTTGTTATAATATAGATTTTGTTGAGAAAGAGTATGATATCATAAGATAATCCATCAGTATCTATAATCGTCATTTTATAAAGTTTTTGAAGAACGAAATTCTCCTGTTCTTGAGTGTAAACGTAGAAGTTTTATGCAATTGACATGATTTTATTCTCCATTAAATTCAGAATGGATTGATTATATTGATTGACAGTATCGTTACTGATATACTTAATCTATATTCGATCATAAATAAAGCAAACTTTACCAAGCTTATTATTAACAAATTATTTTTCAAATTCTCGATGAATAGTTTTAAATTATGAGTATTATTCTAGCAACAGTGGATGCATTTCTATTTATTAATAGTACAGCTAAATCATGTACATTTGATTATTCAAAATAGTAGACGAATCCTTACTTGTAGATGATATTCTTATATATTGTGAATCATCCATAATAGTGCACTAAGAATGCATTTTAGCTTATCTACAGTATACCTGAATTGTGTGTAAATAACTAAAGATTATTTAACGCACGTCTTCAATGTCTCTTTCCTAACTAGTTACTCCTTTTTTCTTTCCAATTCATTTTTTGAACTTTGTTTCTGTGATTATTAGTCTTTCGTCGTTTTTGAAACGTTTGAACACGTTCAGTGCTCCTTTCTTTTGACGTATTAAAACTTACAAAATATCACAATCTTTAAGAAAAACACTTGTTAACGTGTAGTATATCGCAAAAGTATAATATTCAGTCTGCAATACAAATACGAATAGTATTCACTGCGCAAACACGTGATATAGACGAGGTAGAGAGGAGAGAGAGAGAGAGAGAGAGAGAGAGAGAGGGAGAGAGAGAGAGAGAGAGAGTAGGAATGTTTCCCCCTCCTTTTACTCTCGGCTTCTTAGTGGGGGAAGCATTTCACTTTTCTTTCCGCCTAAGCAAACTTACGCTACCATGGCTAAAGAAGTTTCACTTCAAAAAGAATATCTACTACATTTCGTTCTTGAACTTATCTCATTGTCAGAGTTCTTAGGAAAGAGAAAATCGTATCGTTCGTTCGTGAAAGATGGAAGAAAGTTTAAGAAAAAGAAGACAAGTAAGAAAGCAGACAGACAGACAGACAAATAGACAAGTAGACATATTCCTTCGTGTCTCGACAATACTTTGTCGAAACTCGTCAGAGTTAAAGTCGATAATAGTTGTTATAATCCAGAGAAAAAAGCGGAGTAAAACCCGTCAAATAGTCAAAGATATTAGCTTGTTGAAAGAGGAGTAGACGAATTTCTTGGGCGGATTTGGGAAAGTGTTATTTCACTTTTACGTCTATGCAAATTTTCCTTAACAACCAACAAGCAGCAGGATGGCATCTTCATTGGTTAGTGCCATGTCGCCTTTAACGTCTTGCCTGTCCTTCTGAATTATTACGCTTGACGATGCTAGACGTGTATTAAAATCCCTTTAACCGAACATAAATAAAGGTACGCTCGCGTCCAGGTAATCTCCGGGGAGGATTACCTCAGACACGCTGGTCGTAGCTTGGAGAAGAGATATTCTCGTTTACCTTTGTGTCGTGCCAGCTTGAACGCAAGCACTCTAAAGAAGGATGCAACTGAGGATAAGAAAGAGAAAGAGAGAGACTGTGTAAGGGAGAGATAGAGAGAGAAAGAGAGAGAGAAATCCTTAGTTGCATCCTTAACCGAGTACTCATCGTTTCCAAAATGTTACCTCTGTTTACTGCTCTCTTTATTGCTTGTTTGCTCACTCGTGCTTGAGCGTATTCTATAAAACAGTGCCTCGTTCTATTTAAATCCCATTTTGAGAACACTTCTGAACTCCCATCGTTACGTTCTTTTAATATTCGACTAACCACGATAATAAGGAAAAATATTAGACAGTAAGATAAATGATAATGGGTTAATCAAATAATATGTGAAAAATACATTTTCCAAAAGTAGTTCTCGAATATTTTCGTTCTAGGTCAATGTTGACGAAAAAATAGAAACAGAAAGCAATTAATTTCTATTTACCTTTTGTATTTACTTTATTTTGTGTTATCATCTTTTAACTGGATTCGACCAGATCAATCTCACTGTATCTGACTAATTAATCATATTGTAATAATCCTGTAAAACGAATCAACAAGAATCATGCTTTTTTATGAGACTTTACCGATCGAGATAAAGATGTAGAGAGTGTCGGTAAGACAGTCGTAGGATGAGTCAATAAATGATCATCCGATCGTAGATGAAACTTTTTTAAATTATTTATTTTAAGATCAAATAATATACGTTCTAATCGTATCGATAATTTTGCCAAATCGGTAGCAATCGATTGTAATGTTTACACGATCTGGTTTTTGACTATACGTTCACCCATTCCTTCCAAATTTGTTTTCTTTTTTTACAATATTTTATTTTCTCTGCAAATTTGCTTTTCCTTTGTTTGCTTGAACAATTGGACATAGCTAAGATCAATAAATAATCAAAGCGTTTGAACGCCATTATTACGATATATATGTCACTGGCAACCGCTTGTTTTATCAAAGCGTTACATGCGGTTTCTATCGAAAAAAAAAAAAAATCGAATGTAAAAAATTGTCAAATCCGTGATATATACGATTAACGACAATATCGTGTTTGAACATGTATATATAAAAAATATGTGTCATTAGACACATGTGATCATAGAACACGATAAAATAACTAATTAGGGAAAAAAAAAAAACAATATTCGGTATCGCGTGAATTAGTTTTCACATCAATGATATAAAAAAATGTTATCATAAAATGTTCATTTTCATGATTTACCTTCGACCGATAAAAAATTTCTAAAATCTAAATCTCTTGCAATATCGAGAAAAAGTTCGTAACACAGATGTCGACATCTATGCACTGTGCTCGTTCGATATTGTTTATGAATGGTTTGAAGTGAATTGACGTTAATATTTGAAATAAGTAGCACAGTATCGTACGAGTAAAGTAAAGGAAGTTCTTGCATGAATGGACAGATGTCGAGAGACGGTTCGTAACCGGTTCAATCCGGTGTTTACCGCGCATCTATAGACGCGCATTTCATTGACCAGTCCGTGGTCGAAGCCGTGCGATCGAGCCAATAGTGATCGTGCGGTGCTTACGGGAACACGTTTCGGCTCGTCGGTCTCGTTCGCGGTACGTTCTCTGATACGTGAAAACATAAAGCAAGGAAGAAAGAAAGAGAGAGAGAAAGAAAGAGAATAAGAGAGAAGTAGTACAAAGGGAATCTCCATCTTTGTCTGTTGGTCGGTAGTCGTCAAGGTCGAACGGAAGGGAAATCCGAGAGGGGAAGGAGAAACTCTCTTGGTCATCGTTATCTTCATCATCGCCGTCGTTATTATCGTTGACTACACTATCTCTTCATTTGATCACTACCTATTTGAAGGAACTCAAGGAAAGCTGCAACTCTTCTTCGGCAACAGCAGGATTCAGGGGCGAGAAGCGCGCAGGACGAGGTGAGTCATCGTCATCCTTGATGGCGCCCTGCCTTTTATGATTTCAAAGAAAAGAAAGAAAAAAAGTGATCTCGAGGAGATCGATCCTCGAACTCATAGTTGCTCTTTATCGTTCTCTTTATCTTTTATATAAAGAAATGAGACAGAGATATAATATAGGTATCAATTTTTCTATGACAAAATGTCGCGTGTAAAATTTGGGTTACTCAAAGGATTTAGGGGTCAAATAATCGGAAGTAAGTCACAATTAGGTCATTACTAGGTCGGTACTAGTTCGTAAATTAAAACGAAGTATATACGCTAGACAACGACGACGGTTACAACGATGATGGCAACAATGCTGACGATGATGACGACGACGCCGTTATACCACCGTCGGATTATTATTATGACGCCGTCACAGCCACCGCCGTCTGATGTCGTTCTCGCGCGAGTGGCGCTGCCAACCGAAAGCTGAGTCGCGCTAGATCGATCTGCTTCCTGTCCCATCGAATCGGGCTATTACTTTTCTTCGATCCTTTCTTATACATATGTGTATATATATATATATATATATATATATATATATATATATATGAAACCAAAAATTTATCAGGACTGTCTTGCTTTGATTTTTATTTTTTTATTGTTTTTTTTTTCTTTTTTTTTTTAATATTATTTTTTCTTTTTCTAGAGAGAAAAATAGTATATACTTCTTGAAAGTATGTTTAATGATTTTGAAAATCATATTAATTTTAATATAAATGAAAAATTCTTTCGACACAAAAATTCAATTAATTTCAATCGTTATTCGAAATCATGGAAAAAGAAATATTTAAAATTACTCATTTCATCGAAATGTTCAATAAGAGATATCAGCTAACGAGATTTCACGAAATTGTTCTTTCGTAGAGCCATTCCGATCGATTTTCCTTGCTTGTGCGTGCTACTCGTGCGACTTCTGTCGATGACGTTCAACGCTGTGAGAAGCGCAGCTAATTTCCCAGAAATATTCGAGATCTCTCTTCGCGCTTGGAAGACATTTTTTTTTTTTTAACTATCTTACGTTAATTCAAACAAATTCATTTTTTTTTATCTTAGAACGTTTTATCTTACGCATTTTCGATCGGTACTGTTATAGAAGAAGATAAATTAGAGGATCATACAATTGCATTCTTTATTTTCTTTTTTTCTTTTTTTCTTTTTCTTTTTTATTCTTTCAACTCTAGATTAAAATAGGTACGTACGTATTATGAGAAAAAGATCGAGGTTAGATGTTCTAGTTATGCTGCCTATTACGTCGACGTCGACGTCGAGACGCCTTCGTGTTCCCAAAGAAATCGATGCGAAAGCACGAAACTGTTCGTTATTTATCAGCGATGTGCAACCTACTTCTATTTCTACTTTATTTTTAATCATACGTTTTAAATCATAGAAATACTTAGAAATGCATATTCTTTATAATAGCTTTTCGATTAAAATCAATCGTAAATATTTCTACAGTCTTAATCATTTTTATGACTATTTTTTATCATTTCTTTCCTTTCTAAACGTTTTGATAAAATAAGACAATATGATTCACCATTAAAATCATTCGTAACCACAGAAAAATATTAACGAAAAGTAATGAAGACACTCTATAGATTCCTATATATAGATTTTCACTGTATATGCATTGGTTTCTCAACGCTAGTACGAACGACGATAAGCTCGGAGTCCATTGTTCTAAACGAACCATAATATCGAAGGGACCTTAAGACATAGACCGCAGGAATATAATCCATCCTTTGTTCCTATTCTATCCAACTAACAATCCCCTTTCCGAACTTCCTATATTTAGGTCTGGTGGATTATAATTTTTGGTTTCATCGTTATAGTTGTTGTCTACTAAGCAATAAATGGATTATCAGTAATTCCTTTATTACATTTTATTATATTTTAAATTTGTTTACTTATATTTATGAGTTTCAATTATTAATAATATATCTAAATTTTTGTATAAAATTAATGAGATAATTTTTCATTTTCATATTCTTGTAAAAGAATATCTTCGTAAAAAAAAAATTGTCCTAAATGTGTAATAAACGCACTTAACAATTTTCCTAATAAAAATTTCAACGACGAGACAGGAAGGAACGATCGATCTATTTTACGTACCCGAGAACGACCACTTTGTTCTCCATTCGTTCGAGACATCACACGTGAGCCGTTAACTTCGGAAAATGAACCGTTAACGTCGTCAAAGTAGCCATAATATTTTATATTTGAGTATCGTAATAGAAGGTATAATATAAACAATGAATAGGTTTGTTTCAATCGAAGAAAATTGAAATGGATGAATCGGTCGATCAATTTACGCGTTTAATATCATCCCTTATTCGTTTGTACGCATGCACGCGCTTTTTTAAATATTTCATGCACGTAATCGGTGATTCGACATAAAGACGTGTTTATAAGAAAAAGAATTTTGATATATATTGTATCGATCATCGTTTTCATCTTAGCATGTTACATATCATCACGTTTTCCCGCGATGATATACATATATCTACGTACATGTATACATACACGCATAAAAAAAACACACACACACACGTATCAACGCACGGTGAGATACTTTGCAGTTAGCATGTTGCCGCGCATAATCCTATCGATGTATGTTTTATCACAGTCACGATGAGGTCAATGAGTCTTTTTTGCATGCCGTCTTTGCACCGTTTCATGCATTTATATATGTCCCTTACTTTTCTATCTTTTCGTTTTAGCCCTTGTTGAATTCGTGCGAGGATCTTATCTCGTTGCATCGATTTGCCAGCGTTTATATGTATGTATGTTAATTATGAAAAATAATTTCATCAAAACTACAAATTGTTCCGACATTCGTTATTATTATATTAACGATATTTAAATTCGAGTGTCTATATGAAAATTTTGGAGATCAGATTATTCCTCGTGAAATTATTTAAATGACGAAGATCTTATGATTATCAAAAACATCAAGTATTTAGATGAATCAACAAATAAAATTATTCGTCGATGCCTCGAAAATAAATCCAAGCACGAGAATGACGTTTTCTCCTTATCTTGGTTCTTCTTTCTTTTGTTCCTTTGCCTTCGTTCGTTTGCCTTGTTGACGTACGAAATTGGCATATTGACTTCGGGCACGACTCTCTCATCATCAACGAATGAAGAGGAGAGAAGTGGAGACGAAAGAAACATAGCGGAGGGGAGGGGAGGGACACGAAACAACTCTTCGAAGAAGACGTCGCGAGCTTAGCGGCTCGTTTTTCAAAGGAGACGTTGTCATCGTGGGTGAGGAGAGGCGAGGAACGCCATGCCGGCAGGTATTGGCGCTTCGTACAGGTCGTTAGGCGACCTGGGCGAAGACGTTTACAAAAGCACAACGATCGTCGACCAGACCCAAAGCACCGGTCAAAGTGTACTCGAAAGTGTCAAGAAGGCTTTCAGCTTCGCTTCGCCAAAGGTGGAGATCAGGAAGAAGGATCCATTGATCGAGGATCGACGAGAGAGCGTCTCGATCGTATCAAGGTAATTTCATGTGGGATTACAGGGAAATAGTACTGATGATACTGATGATGGTAATGGTGCTGCTGTTGGCGATAATAATGACTGAATAATTAGTGATAATGGTGAACACAGGTGCTGGTCCAAAACTATTTTAATGGAGAATACTTTCTTTTTCTTTTCTTTTCTTTTCTTTTCTTTTCTTTTCTTTTCTTTTTCTTTTCTATCTTTTCATCTTTTTGTCTCTTTTCTTTGTTCTTCATGCCTCGAAACCGCGGAGCTTCTTATCGCTCGATTGTTTTCACGAGAAAACAACACTCCACGCGAGTATTCTCAAAGTGGGTTCGAGGTCGAAGACATCGAAAGATGTCTCTTGGTTTGGGATTTGCTTTTTTATTATATTCACCAGTTTTTTGCTGGACGTAAAAGAAATTGATTACATCCTGATTTCGTATCGCTCTGAACGATAATTGTTTGCCTTTCGAACTATCTTGCTAAGGTAAATAAATCTATTATTGATTATGACGAAAATAATCTTTGTTGTTCCAATGACGATCGACGAGCTCTTTAAATATATCAAAGATCTTAAGGAATCCAATAAAAGAATTAAAGAACACAAACTCTTAAAGTTGTTTGATTTATCGAATAGCAAGAGAAAAAAATCTCGAAAGAAGCTAATCTCGTTCGCGCGATAATCGAATTGACTCGAGCTCAAGCTTAAAGTTCAAGCAAGGGACTTTGGCCAAATGGATAGTAGGAGTTTAGGACCGGAAGTTGCTGCCGCGACTATTGATCGGCCTCGACTAGAAAAGCAGGCCAGAAGGTAAGCCGCATCACGCGAGTCGAACAGAGAAAATACGAAGCTTCTTGCTTAACACGCTTCGAGCACGGCATGGTTTATGCATGGCACATGAATAGTTATCTTTATCATTATTATTTATTTCTTTATTTATTTCTGTTTTTTTTTTTTTTTTATTTTTTCGATTGTACATAGCTTTTAAAAAGCTTGCTTTCATTGTAATTTCCTTATCTCTATGTTCATTATTGGGCTTTGTACAAAGTTGTTATTGTTATATACCTGTTGTTGTATACCCTTCTTTCTTTGTCCTTGCAACGCTCGAGTTGCGTCAGCGCGTCGTTTCGTGACGCGCGGCGGAAACGAGAACACGTTGCGGAACCGGCTCCTCGCTTTGAGGGACTCCAGGCGATCGACTCGAAAGATCGAGGCGTGGTCATGATGCCTCGAGGATGTCTACTTCAAGACGAGGTTTCATTACATACGACGACGTTATTTTACTTTCGAAACTCCAATTTTGAAAAACGTTTCTTCTTTATAAACAGATAATACGATTCGAAAGTTAATTATTGTTCGTTTAATGATAATTATTACGTTCTTTTTTCAAATAATATTCTTTTTAGCGATCAAAATGTATAAAATTATACTTTTTACAAAGTTTATAAACGAACATGTTAAATTTTCAATGGTCTTCCATTTTACCTTTTCAGCCACGTTCGAACTCGATCAAACTCGGTCAACATTGCATTAAACTTTAGATCTCATTGAACTAACGTCCATTAACTTTTCCTCGTTTCCTGAGTTCTATCGACTGACCTAGTAGATTCCTACGAATTGATGTTCAGATTCGATTAAAGAATGATTACTTTTAAAGTGATAAATTTGGTTAGATCAAAGTTTTGAAAAATCAATACGCGAAGTTTCGAAAGTAACAAAAAATAAACGACATCGTAAGAAAGTCGAATTCTTAGATTATCTGATTGTATAGATCCCCATAAAATTATGTCGATTATGCTTTGTGATTTGTGTGATCGAGGAGACGAAATTGCGTGAGCAAAACCCCAGGGACCGGGTGTGTGTGATATTATTTGCCGCCATTTTGTTCTAGGGACAGAAACAAGATGCCGACCGCCGCTACCGCCGAGAAAACTGCACTATTGGGGTAAGTTCGTGTGAGAAAGGTTCGACGAGAGAATGAATTTGTTCAAAATCCCTTGTAGTTGTTAATATCTCTCATATTAGGTACTTTTTCCTTCTTGCTCTTCATCATTTCTGCTCTGGCCTAGTTCGAAAATTGCTTAGAATTAGAGTAGCTTTAACTCTTGTTCTTAGTAAATATATATATATATATATATATATATATATATATATATATATATATATATAGAGAGAGAGAGAGAGAGAGAGAGAGAGAGAGAGAGAGAGACAAACCAGCGTGAGGTTTATCGTATTATTCGTATTATCCTTCAGCATTGGCGATTTGATTAGATTTTGTCATCGGTCTATATTCCAAAGATTCTTCGATATTAATCTATGCTTGAAGGTATGAAGGTATGAATTTTATAAGGTTTTGAAGAAAGAATAATAAGAAATTTTATAAGGTTATTGAGAAATCGACAATAACTTCTGATATTTGAGATTTATGTTTAACGATGAAAGGAAAGAATCGCTCAACCTGAGGATTTACTTCGTCACAAATGAGATTTATTGATTTTTCAATTTCTTTTTTAGAAATATTTTACGATCGAATCAAGATTTGCCTAATGCATGGAATATTATATATTTAAAAAGCTAAATATGTTCAATCGATATAATAATTATTATTAACTTTAAACACGCAGTGTCGACTTAATTCTAATCGTGCAAATATAGCATTAATGCAACTATGTGTTAGGATGCAACTAGATGCTTGTTACAGATTTTTACCGTGTCATCGCGAAACGACCGACAAAGCACCTTTGTGGTTTGACTACTCTAATTAAGACGACAAAGGATGGCGTTGAAGCAGCACAAGGATTTATTATTAACGCGTACTCGTTAACAAGTTTACGATCGATCGGCACGCGTTGTCGCATCATTACGATACGATGAATTCATCGATTATCATCGAAAAATCGTGGTGTTAAATGCACAAAATACGATTCATCATCGATACAATTAAAGACAATGCATAATATCGTTTTAATGGTTATAAACCAATATTTTCCATTATGAACAATCGATAAGGATTAATAGTCTTACTTTTCAGACCCCTTAAACTTTGCGGATGTATTTAGTATCATAATTTGGCATAAACTTTTAAAACCATTAAAACCATTCTACTTTTGTAGATAGTAATAATGATGATCATTAAAATAACGTAGATCTTTGCAGCAAAGTAATTTAGAATAATTATACTAATATAATATAATTATATATACGACAAGGACTCATTATGTCTTTCGAATGTTTCTGCTTTTTCGAATTTCGTTTTTAAATTATAAATACATATATATATATATATGTTTTTTTTTTTTTTTTTTTAGAAAATAAGGAGACATCACGTTAGGTCATCACTCGTTCTACTTTCAGCCGAAAATTCGTTTAATGGAATTTGGCGAGAAGCCAATTCCTCCTGCATTCGTTGCTACAAGCTTTCTCTTTCTCTCTCTCTCTCTCCCTCTCTCTCCTTTTCTCTTTCTCTAAAGTTTGATTTATGTTTTCGTACGGTCGAGTCGATCGATGATTTCTTCTTCTACGTCATAAACGTTACTATATATCGAGAGTATTACGAACATTTGATCTTTTCCAAGATCGTACAAAAAAAAACAAGCGTCATTAATAATCGTATATGATCTCTTTTCTGGGAGAGAAAAGAAATAAATTGATATAATGAAAAATAGAAGAAAAGAGAAGTTTCCCTGTCGCGATTGATATTATCGAAGAGACGTCCTTGATCCAGATATCTCTTTATCGACGTTATTCGCAAGTCGTATTACGCGTGAACTAACCAGGATCGTACAAGTCATTTTGGTGAGTTAAAACGAAGCCTTGAACAGAACTTATCGTTTAAATTTACCATATGATAGAGAGAAGAAAAGGAGAGCAACTGACTGATGATGGAGGTAACGAACGCATGGAATTTATTATTTAAAGTACGATCGTTCTTTTAAATTTAAGTGATCTCTCTCTCTCTCTCTCTCTTTCTCTCTTTTTTTCTCTTTCTGGCCTCTTTTCATTTTTCTTTATCCGTTCGAACATTCATTCCTGGCGACCTTCGTTAAAGTTTAATTTGTTTGAAGTATAGTTTCTGTTCGATTGGAGCGCTCGAAAAGGAAAGGAAGAAAAAGTAAATATAAATTGTCGCGTTTGGAATGTGGTATGGCTTTTTTTTTTTAACGTGTTATACATACATATACATATGTATATATGTTATACATCCTTGTGTTTTATGCATAAATGCATGAACTATTTTTTTTATTTATTTTCTCCATCTCTCTCTTTCTCTCTCTCTCTCTCTCTCTCTCTCTCTCTCTCTCTCTCTCTTTCTTATCTCTTTTATTTCAGAAGAAAATACGAGCTACCGATAAAACAGGATGTAAATCGATCCCCTTTGCAGCATCGTTTTACTTTTATGACTATACATTGACTATGGTATAATAAAACCACAAAAAATCAGGTCCGGTTAATCGATTGATAAAAAGGATACCAAGGAGATATAAAATTACGAAATATCATGTTCCCAAAGCCACCCATCTGTTCCTCGTGGTTAATACTCCTCTCAATTTTTTCTTTATACTTTCAAATTTAAGGGAAACGTGTTATAAGAAACAGAACGTAATAAGGAAAGAGAAAATAATAGTAATTTCATGTAGTACCATGGTTGATATCTTGTATATCGTCATTTACACGTTATCGTCGACGTTCCAAAGTAGGTAGTTGGAATACAAACCGGATTTAACTTTGACCGGAAATGAGAGTCTGACGTGTACGAGATACGGAGAAGCACTTACGCATGTACCCCGTTTGATAGTGTTTGGAATGCTAACTAACTTGACGTTGATAACTTTTATTTTGTATCTTTTATTTGCTTCTGATACGAAAAGAACACGAATAGAATGGTAAGAAAGAAATATTACCAAATAATTTCTATGGAGAAATGTAAAGAACTTCGTTCTATCGTGATATTTCATGAAGATATTAAAATATATAAAATGTCTCGTGTATAATAATGTTACTAATTGTTCGTAACGAGATATATACGAAAATTTTAATTAATAAAAAATATAGATAATGTTATTCATTTAATAATAAGATTGTAAGAAATAAATTTGGTCCTTATTAAACGATCAATCCTTCGAAAATAAAATCGAATGGTTTAAAGATTTCAATGAAAATTGACTCGAGGTGTGCTCTTTGAATTTTGCGTTCCAAATTACGATTTCCATGTATGTAGCTCGACACAATGCAGTTCTCTTTATGGACGTATTGATCGTAGACTGTAGTCGCCATAAGGTGATATCTGTTTCCTTTGCCGATATCTTTCTAAAAGTAACTCGAATTATTTCGAATAATTTGTATTATAATAGACTCGTATAAATAACTTTATCCAAAAAAAAAAAAAAAAAAAAAGAAAAAAGAAAAAGAATATTATTTAAGATTTAAAATAAAAGATTTACTAATTGATGAGTGACACGAAGTGATCGATTGTTATAAAGACTAATTGCTAATAACGAACAAAAAAATAAAGTAAGAAAATAATACACGTAAGTGTTTAATCGGACATGATATTTAATAAAGTAGACAGCAAAGATAGCAAAAGCCTCTCCTTGGAGACATAAAAGAGGATAGACGACCTTCTTCCTTGCGAGCTTTGTCTGCTCGTTTTATATGAGGAGTGAGAGGAAAGCAATGTTACATCGTAATAAACTTCCAGAACAATTTGTTAAGTTTCATGATAATAACATTTTCTCTATTCTACTACCTGACTATCTTATCCTTTGACATTTTCCTTGAAACAAGGAAGGTCTTTTAATTTTACGCTTTACCTAGAACGCTAGTCGCATGAAAGGGTCACGTGGGGTTCTTGACATTTTTCTAGGTAATTATATCGAGGTTACACGAACAAGGGAGACTTCAAAGACTCTACATAAATTCTTACGAATGTGGGTCGTTACCAGCCACGCAATTAAGACGAGTAAATTGTTCGTTATTGAACATTTATATTTTCTTTTTTATTATTATCATTATTTCAATTTTTAATCTAGAAAATTTTCATTGACAGAATCAATTCTAAAATAAATATTAATTATTCAAATATGAGAGGAGGGCTATGATTTTCCTAACTAACTAATGCACACGCGTTAGAAAATTGTTCAAATGCATTTTGTTTGAGTTTACTCCGTTCGACTGGGCGTGGTCTTCAGATCGATACCATAAAAAGATCAGACGAAAGCTCTATCTAGGATAGACACGCTCGTATCTCTGTATACCTTAACAACTTGCTGTTTTTTAATGATATTACGTGTTCTCATTCAGGTATGCACAAGTGTATAGAGACTTTGAAAAAGCTTTTAACTGAGTCGTTCTTTTATTTTTACCTTTTGTCTCGTAAAACGATCTAAGCTAAAAAGAGAAAATTTGAATAGCAAAAAAAAAAAGAAAAGAAAAGAAATGAAAAGAAAAAAATAAAATAGAAGAAAAAAATATATAAAAATTAATCCTTTGATGAGAAACGACTCGTTATACAACGAGGCCAGTAATTCAGCGAGTTATAATTTTGCTGGGTACATACCGCGTGGGGCAATTGCATATCGCACGGCTTCGTTTAAATGCACTTTCATGGTGCATGGTTAAGGTCTCGTGAACTCTCTTTGAGAACTTTGAAAGAGCTTAAGAATTAAGATATCTCTGGAAAATTCTAATGCGTGAATGTGAGTTCTAATAAGTGAGAAAAACAAACAGAAAATGACATCACTTTTTCTAACATTTACTATTTGTAGATTTACTATCTCCTTAATAGGTCCATTTTTACAAAAACAGGAACGAAATGCCATTTATCTATAAAGTAAACATAGTATTATGTAATCAGTAAAATTGGTTGGAGTCATGAATGGAAACGTGGATAATATCGATAGTTTACAATATGTTTTTTTACAGTGTACTTCACTGCTAATGGGCTTCGAAAAAATTAATATGATATTTAATAAGTTATCAGCTAATACGAGAGATCTCTTTATTTTAGTTAATTCTTTTATTTTTCTTTCTTTTTTTATTAACGAAGTAGAAAAATATTTAATCTCATTTATATGCGATTCAGTTTATAAAGTTAATCAAAGTTTTCTTTGATATATTATATTTAAAACGAAGTTTGTATTTATTTATCTTTTTTTTTTTTTTTTTTTTCATCAGAAACAATATAGTAACGTTATATAAAGAAAAAAAAAATCTGTCGACTATGATAGTCATATATTTTTTTTTTTTTGTCATTTTCCGTGAAACGTACACAAACCCAATGAACGATTTTTCATTTATTTAAACTGATATAATCAAGAGAATTCTTTTCCATGCGCAGCACGATGCCTTCGTGCATGCGAGATAGTATGGACGATATCGAGCTGAAGAATATTCAGCTACAGTTTCCGGCTCTGAGGTATTTGTCGAGAGACGATAGCTCTGTACGAGAAGAAAGAGTAGAAACCGATAAAGGTAGTCTGCTTGTTGCCGTACAAGGAAACCAGACAAAACCAGCGATCCTCACTTACCACGATTTAGGCCTTAATTGTAAGTATTGAAGAAAGTTCAAAGAAAATTTTTCTATTTTTTTGTTTGAAAAGGTTAAGTTAATCGTCAAAAAAAAAAAGAAAAAAAAAAAAAAAAAAAAAAGAGAAAAAAAGAAAAAATAATGAAAAGAAGAAAATAAAAGCTTCTTGCAAGAGTATCGATATTTTTACCATCATCTGTAAAATATTTACGTTCGCGTGATACATCATGATAACCTGGCAACTTTCCAAGGGCAAACTTTTCAGATTTGTAGCATAAACAATTTACTGAAACAATGTAAATTATTTTAAAAAATAATACGCCATTTTAACTACTAAATTATTTTTTACATTCAATGAAGGAGAATTAAGAAAATTTTATTTAATTATTCTACTAATAAATGAGAATGAAATAATAGTTTAATTGTAATTGAAAGAAATTAAATTAATTTCTTATATACATGCGTAAGACATACAATAAGAAATAAACTGCTAGATAAAACGACTATCGATTATACGTGATAAAACGATTATCGATACGATACTTAACAAACAAAATGAAATTTCATTATTTTAGATATCTCGAGCTTCCAAGCTTTCTTCAATTACATCGACATGCGCGTACTCCTCGAAAATTTTTGCGTCTATCATGTTAACGCACCTGGTCAAGAGGAAAATGCACCGGCGCTCCAGGAGGAGTGAGTATTCATATACAGTATATACACACGCGCATAATTATGTTTACGAATGTAATAAAAAACACGTTTCGTCAAAGAAACACACAGGTACTTTCCGTCTCGCGAAATCAGTATGCTAGTGCGTTTTATGGATACGCCTACATACATATGTACGAAACAATAAAGTCTCTTGACGATGCTAACGAAGTTGCTAATTAAAAACAGATTATCACAGGTACGGGACTATGGAAAGTACTACTTGCTTACATTTACACATGTACTTACATATCTCGTATTCTACCTGGTAATATGACGCTCGTAGTCGCGATTAGTTAAGAAGGTTAGCTTGTGGGAGAATTTAATTAACGCAATAATCAATGACCTTATTAACGTTCTAATTAATCGAAGCCCTATATATAGTATAGCCTGCTTTCGTTTCATTTTCCATTGATGTCGTTCTTCGATGCCTTCTTCTACCGCGATTTTTGAATTCTTTGCAATTGTAAGGATTTGATAAGAGTTATTGAAAATGGAAAGCTAGAAATAAACATTATTTATATATACTTATAATTAAATAATTAAACATTAATTATATATATTTACATATATATAATTATATATCTTTTTTTTATTGGATGAAAAAATAACTACGTATAATATGAGTCGTAATAATTATATAGCGAAAGAACGAAGATACATAAGTCGTAATTCTGTCGCACGAATCGAGATAGAAAATTATGTAACGAGCAATGCTGATGTCTGTGCACGCGGTAGCTTGAACTATTACTACATTCTGCCACATTCTCGTTCGCGTGCCAAGTTCAACGAGAACGTATAGAATGATTCAATTGAACGAAGTTTCTTTGAAATCTTTCGTCAAAGTGTAAAGCCGTTAATTTAAATAGAGATTTCGAAGACGATGAATTTTTATCAATGACATATGTTTTTCATAACAATGAAACAAATTATTATATAAGCTTTCTAAGAATTTTAATGTTTTATTATAGTTATGTTTATCCATCCATGGAAGAGTTAGCAGAACAATTGCTCTTTGTCCTCGGCCATTTCGGTTTGAGATCTGTCATTGGTTTTGGGGTTGGTGCGGGAGCCAATATATTGGCTAGATTTGCACTTGCACATCCAGATAAGGTCAATGCACTGTGCTTGATCAATTGCGTATCTACGCAAGCAGGATGGATCGAATGGGGTTATCAAAAGCTCAACGTACGTCATCTGAGGTCACAGGGAATGACGCAGAGCGTCCTTGATTATCTCATGTGGCATCATTTTGGCAGGGTAAGATGTTCTACATAATACAAATTCAATGAAACTATATCGAAGCAGGAACATTTTTATTATAATTATATCACATTTACGATATTATAATTTATCAAACAATGTTTCTATATATTAGATTAAGTCAGAACTGAGTTTAAGTAAACAGTTTATTAAATTCTTATTTAAATTTTTATTTTTATCATTATGCATAACTATTATAAATTATAGTTTATAATGGTATCTATTAACCAATTCAATAATTAACTAATATAAAACTATTGTAAATTATAATCTGTAATTTTTAATAGTATTTATATATCTATTAATTCATTGGTTTTTTTAAAAAAGAAACTGCCTCGATATACTTCGCAATTAATTTCCTTTAAAATAACTCTTACTGTATATATATATATATATATATATATATATATATATATATACACGTATATATAGAGGTATATATTATAATAGCGTGATCGTTTATAGTTAAACTTCTCCTTGAGAGATTTATTCGATAGATACGCGTGCCATTTGACTAAACTCAAACGCTCGATACTTCGTCGAATCGATCAAGCGGACGACGTTCGGGTGAAAGCGTATAAGGAATTATCGATGACAAAGCTTCGAGCTCCTTCAACAGCATTCGCTCGTGAACGCATCTATATGAGGCGAGAAATTGGATTAGCGCGTCAGCAGCAATTTCGCCGCTCTTATTATGCAACACGTAGCTTCTTAATAGGTTTACCGGGTATAACGTAGAGTATAGATATATTTAGTGAAGAAGAAGAAGAAGAAGAGGAAAAAAAATAAGAAGAAAAAGAAGAAGAAGAAGAAGAGGAAAAAGAATAAGAAGAAGAAGAAGAAGAGGAAAATGAATAAGAAGAAGAAGAAGAAGGAGAAAGAGAAAGGAAAGAAAGCTTGCGCTTAAATATTACCGTAACGATATACGTATGTACATAATGAAAGAGGAACTCAATTTGATGATGATAGTTAAGTCAAACTCGAAAATTAGTTCGAAGAAGCCTTTTTACCTAAGATTTCTCCTGAACAATCATACCGTTCCAATTTTCGTTTATTTTTTATATTCATTATAAAATGGATAAGGGAAAAAGAAATCCAAGAGTTCCACGTATCGATTCGTTCGAAGATTATAATGGTTGTACGAAAAATCGCAGAATTAATAATCGAAATAAGGAATTATTATATCGATAAGAATTTTTAATCGATTTTTTTTTTTTCAGGGTACAGAAGAAAGAAACCACGATCTCGTTCAAGTCTACAAGAATTATTTCGAACATCGCGTGAACCCAATAAATCTAGCATTATTCATCGACAGTTACGTGCGACGTACTGATTTGAACATCACCAGAGAACTGGATCCTACGCGCAAGAAGGAAGGTCTAACGCTTAGCGTACCAGTAATGAACATTACAGGTGCTCTGAGTCCGCACGTGGACGACACGGTTACGTTAAATGGGCGGTTAGATCCAACGAACAGCACCTGGATGAAGGTGAGAATTCTCGAACGTATCGAATAATCAGCTTTCCATGAATCTGGAGAAAGTATTTACCTATGGCTAGCCAAATTCCAACACTTTGATCTCTTTTTTCGGTGTAACATACCATCGTGTGAAATCCATTTAAACCGCAAACTCGTAACCTATGGTAGTGTTTCTTGTATATACATACATACAACTAGTACGTACATGTACGTAAATAAATGAAGTAAACACCTGCTTGTTGTTTCTCGTTAAATTCGATTCGTATTGATCGCGACGCATAAATTCGATTTTAACTTTCACTTTCGATTTCTTTTTGAATCATTCATTCGACCAAATCATTATACGATTTTCAGATCTCTGATTGCGGTATGGTCCTCGAGGAACAACCGGGCAAAGTAAGCGAGGCCTTTCGACTGTTTCTTCAAGGCGAAGGATATGGTAAGTGAGTGCCGTCGCGAAAAACAAGTTAGAATTAAAATTAACAAGAATATAATTCGGTAATCCTCATCGATCTTCATCCATTCGACCGTATCGCACACGCGCAAGCATATTTCATAGGTGAATTGCACGTGACCGTCTGGTAGCGGGGAAAAATTTGCCTGTTACCTGCATTTTACTGCTCCCGAGAACAGAACGCGGAGACTCGCAAAGGATCGAGAAACTTCTGAGGATTCCCTTTTTTCAAGGCATACTCGAATATCGATCGGGAGTTTCTGTAAATAGCTCGTACAAACACATACATACATACATACATACATACATACATATACATATGTATATCGTTTATGCCCATACGGCATCGATCGAACTTTTTATCTTTTTCTTTTTCTTTTTCTTTTTTATACACCAGATGGTCCCGTATTTGCTTAAAGAAATATTTCTCCACGAGTTGTATCAAAGAGAGGAAAATTAATTCGTGAACGTTTGTAGTCCTAAGTTTGTTTCCCCTCATCAATTGATATAGATCGTATCGTATCGCTATCAGTATTTTTGGCCTAAAGAGAGTAGTATTGTACTGTAGACATGTAGTACAGCGTATCTACGATACCGACCGTTGACTATCCTTTATTCTCGCGTTCCTCAATAACTTTAAAGATCATTGACCAACGAATTTACGCTTTTAGAACACGGACGTACTCGGTATATCGACAAGTTTTCTTAATTATGTGAATATAGTATATCTATTTGTTATTTCATATTTTGTTTAAGAAGTTGCCAGAGATAGAAAATAAGAAATAATTTCGCTAAAAGCGTCAAGCTCGTTAGAGTCGTCAAGATTTTTGAAGGTACTTCTAACTTTCCGAATAGATGATATTCTTAGGACAATTTTAAGATGTTAAGTTCAACAACGAACCGTTTTGATTAGAATTTTTATTTTAATATTCGCTTTTGCAACTGCGATCTTCACGTATAACATACTTTTTATTTTTGTTTGTTATAAGAAAAAACGTGAAATACGCTTATGAGAATCAAATCTATAGTACGCAAAAGTAGTGAAAATGAGCAACGTTCAAATTTTTTCTTTTGTTTTTGGCTTTTTGATTGTAGAAACACTAGCACATATTACAGAACATATAGCAGCTTTTTTTTTTTTTAATCTCTATCGGTCGATGTTGACTAACGAAACATCGTTTTCCGATCTAATTCGTGATTAGACGTTTCTTTTATCGGTATGACGCCATTCACTCTTTTTAATCATTTTCAAATGGATAGCGTACGCGTAAGCAAAGCAAATTGAAATTGTTTGAGTTTGATATGATGGACTATGCAATAGTTAGAAAATCTGCGAATGCTACCCAGTACGCCCAAGCTGTTGTTAAATGCCAATTTCGGTTGATTATCTCTGTCATCGTCATCATCGCCATCATTGTCATCATCGTCATCATCGTCGTCGTCGTCATCATCGTCATCGTCGTTAATTATTGTTGTTGTTACGATTTTCACTATTATAATTCGCGTAAAGGTTTCATGTTGTACTAATGAGGGGATGTCCATCGCGCTTGGATCTTCGTGTTTTGAAGCTTTACGCTTGACAATATCGCGGCTAATTGGAGAATTAAAAAAAGCTTATATGTGATGCTTTTATCGTTATCGAAAAGTAATAGAAAATCATTCGGTCGATATCATTGATATAGCATGATTTTGAGAGAAATACCAAGATCCAACTAGGTCCTTGATCATGTACTCTGTCCCGGCTAATCACCGGCTCGACTTGATAAATAAAAGAGTATTTAAAAAGGAAAGAATCAAGTGAATTCGTTTTTGCGTCTCACCACCATTATCATTTTATTTTTGTGAGGTTCTTAAGAAAGAAAAAAAGATACTAACAAATAAATAAACAAATATAAAAAAAAAAAAAAAAAAAAGAAAAGAGATACAAAAGGCAAATGAAAAAAGTACTTGTTCACCAACTTGCGCCTTTATTTCCCACGCGTCTCGGATCGATCGAGTGGTACGTATTTATTATATCAGATCTAAACAGAATAGATGATAGATTAGTTTCCGCTTCTTGGCTTTTTTTTCTCCTTAATTTTTGCTAAGATCGTGTCAGCTATGTACGTCTAAATAACACACTTTTATTAGAAATAATGTGATGTTTTTAAAAGAGATACACATAAAAAAAATTTAGGTAAAAAATAAAAATGCTTTTCTTCGTCATTGCTCATATCCATTTTGTAAGATACGACTTGTACTTCTAAACATGTATTTTAAATCTACATATTTTATCACGTTAGAATATAAATTTTTGCCTAACATTTATGGACATGAGCCAAACGAGGAATGAAGCTTGTTTTGTTTTTACATACTGATACATTATAATTGATTTATTCTTGTATCGGACTTTTCTTTAAAGGAGTAAATTTGAAAAAAATTTGCTTTATGCTCATAATAGTTTATAACCAATATGACAATTTTGATGTTTAAATGACCTTGTTTTTTTTTTTTTATGCGTTTTAGCGGTGAGATCCTCGCGGAAGCCCATGACGCCGACAACACCCGAAGGTAATTGTAATTAGGAATTGAAGGTCGCAAGGAGTCGAGCGCGCAGTTGGTCAATTAGGCCACATCTATGTGTTAAGTAAGTCGGAATTTAAACTTTTATCGGAAAGTATGATAAAGAGAGAGGGAGAGAGACTAATTGGCGATTATTGTATTTTCAATAACAAATTGGGTAACCTGGGCTGCGTTTGTTGAAAGAAAATCTATGAAATATTGAAACTAACCACCACCTTTTCTTCGGGTATCACACTATTACTTCTTTGTGAATTTGGAATTATGAATAATATCTTCTAAATGTTTGAGATTTTTAATCCTTAAATTTATTAAAACAATCAATCACATTCCTAACTACCTTTTCTTTTATTGCATATAACAAATAATAACAGTTTTGTCAAACTCTGTATCTCCTCCACATCTTCTAATTATATCCATATGTTATTCTTTACTTAACCATTATAAATATTGAGATTATTTCTGTCGAGCGAATTCGTAAAGAAAATTAAATATCTAGAAGCATTAAGAAATTAGTTAAATAATTATATATGATGTATAAAAAAAAAATTAATTCTCAATAAACGAATTCGCTCGTTCGACTAAAACGTTTATCAATAGTCGGTACGAGAGAAAATTTCTTACCGATAATCGATAAATTAGAGCTTTATAAAATCGAGTTACGTCACAAAAGTGGCAGCAATCGACCTTTTGCGCTATCTTCTCGTGCAGGTGATTTGTAAATTAGAATTTTTATGTTGTGCAGAGAAAAAGCGTCTCTTGTTGTAGCGGCACATACCGATGGTAGGACCTCGGAATAATCTTTATCTATGAAAGAAAGAACACCGCATCTGGGTAGTAGAATATTTCAGTTTGTGCAAAATCACATTGTGTCCTGCTATACGCACACCAATACACATACACACATAGATACTAATACACATATACACATGGATACACACGCACATACGTGCGCGCGCGCGCGCGCGACATAAAATACAAATATATAAACGTGAAAAATCCAACATTGTACGATCACAAACGATACACTCAATTCTCTACTTTTACTTTGCATGCGTGCTTGCCACTTTGATTTTTTTACTTTCATTCTTCGATCGATGATTATTTATTTCGCGTGTATCTCTTATGTATTCGAACAAGGAAAGAGAACGCGCGAGTCATGGCTGATCGGATTACTAAAAGCTCACGAGGAAGAACGAAAAAAAAAAAGTATCGACATAACGATAAAGACAATTTAAAAAATGTGCACTGATTTTTCTATTTCAGTGGCCCCACTTTCGCCATTGAAGATGGCCGACTATAGATTGGCCTCTCTCGAAGGACTGAATCATGTTTGCAGCAAGAAAATCGATTGGCCTACAGCAACTATACACATCACCGAGAATCCCATATCGGAAGCAGTGGTTTGCTAAATGTTTCTCGATGAACCACAACCACCTCCGTTAATTTCTTTTTAAATAATAAAAACTACCTAATCGACGATAGATCAAAAAAACACGATGACGATAAATAACTTCAAGGTTTCGTCGAAACAACGATCGTCGTGGCATTCGTTTTAATTTCTTTTCGAGGTGGTACCGTAACATATTATTTTCGACTGCGATTTCAGTTTAGTTCGATTCTATTATATCTTTTTTTTTGCTTTCGACTTTTTTATTCTTATAATTAATTTTCACCATTTTTATCTTTAACAAAAGTTAGTCGATATAACTATTATGCGACGCTGCGTTGTTATTTTACAAAATGAAGAAAAAAGTAAAAAAGATAAAAAGAAAGAAAAAGAGAGAGAGAGAGAGAGAGAGAGAGAGATGAGAGAAAGATAGAAAAAGAGAAAAATTTATTATCGAGTAATTTCCAAATGTTACATTTTTAAAAAGTGACTGATCACAAATTTTCTAATGTTAAGAGGGCGAAACAAATAACTAATTAAAAAGTTAACGAGTTCGTATAATTTTAAAATCGATGTTGAATATTTTAAAAGTGATTTTAAACAATGAACATTTTTATTATTAAAATTTTAAGACGTTGTTACGACGCCTTTAAAAAAGGAAGAAAACACATACACACACTATACTTCTGCGATAATTCGACGACGCCCATTGTCGCCGTGAACAAAACTAACAGCGACGACAATATCGTAAGGGAGCGAGATTTTAAAAAAAAAAAAAGTCAAGTCAATCAGTAAAAACTATCATCGAATGAATGTTCATGAATAATCGCGGATAAGATAATTTTTTCGTAAATCTACGAGCACACAACGAATTCGCGACTTTTACACCGAGACAAATTTTACAAACCGTTTAAGGAATATTAAACGGTATTACTTAGCAATTTCTTTATAAATTATGCCGACATTTATGAACGGTATGAAATTTATGCAGGTACATAAGAAACAAGAACTCGCAATATGATATTATTTCATTCACAAATATTATTAATAAATACACAAAAACATATATACATACAGACATACCTATATACACACACACAAACGAACAAACACACACACACACAAATATATATATATATATATATACAAAAATACATACATGTGTAAAAAGAAATCAAAATAATGAAAAGAAAAGAAGAAATAATACGGTGGTACTGTATAGAAAAAAAGAACAAATCGCGCTTTCCCGAGACTGAAATCCATCAACAACCACGTCTATCGATTTTTTTCGAAGGAAGAAACGATCGATAAATCGTTTCAACAATAGAAATGAAAATATAGTACCCAAAAGCGTGAAGTTTCGTCGTTGGTAGTAAAAAATTTCAGACGATATTACGGAGAAATAATAAAAAATATGATGGATGCTGCTAATTAGCTGCCTCAAAGTGTCCTCGGAGAGAGTTCGTTCGCTATATTACTCGTCGTCCATTGGCCTAAGGATGAAATCGAAAGATCTAAGAAACAAGTCGATCGATCGTACAATCGACTCTTCTTTCGTCGAATTTTCGTCGGACTTTTCGCGATTTAGGTGCTGATAAGAAGGACAAATTTTTCGCGTTATACAGAAAAATTCTTTTGAGAACGGATTGGTGTAGAATTTGTGTTACTGTCCGTTCTAGAAAAAGATTTTCCATCGATCCTTTTTCCCTGCCATAAAAGGGCATTATGGAAAGAGAGAGAAAGAGAGAGAGAGAGAGAGAGAGAGAGAGAGAGAGAGAGAGAGAGAGCGAAAGAAAACGCCTATACACGCGTTTACGTTTGTGCACCGTTCGCACCATTTTATTATTTTATTTTAAAGCGCATATGGAATAAATACATATAGAAGAAAAAAATGACGATGAATGATGTGCGTTTGAGTGCGAGGATGTACGTATAGAAAGAAAAATCATAGTAGAAGAGTATATTTGATAGATAGTCGTTAAAGGAAAATAATAAGTCAAAAAGATCTGGTTTGGTACATCCGCATGGTTATATTATACCTGGCTTTTTCAAGCCTCTAGCGTGATATGATAAGACGTGCCTGCTACATGATGTTGTACTACGTAGCTTTCGAAAGTTCCACTCCGCCTTTAGTTTTGTATGTGATGAGATTCCTTCCGATTTTCTCTGTATTAAATTTTCTCGTATCTTTGTGCGTTCACCTTTGTGATAGGTGAAGATAAGAACGAGCCATTGCTTCTCGTGCAGCGTGTCATGTTTAATCGGACGATCGTATTGTGTATATATATATATATATGTATGTATATATATATATATATATTTTTTTTTTTCTTTTATTTTCGTAACGACAAATTGTCAAACCACAAAGAGACGAGAAAATTATAAAAATACTAAAAAAATTTCGAGGATAAGACTTAGTCGCTCCACGTAGACGAGAAAGTTTATAATGAGAAACTGGATATATGTATGTATAATAGATGTATGTATATCTATGACGCGTTGTTTAGACTGTCGCGAAAAAAATAGTATACAGCTTAATATTAGAGAAGTTCGTGGCTCGATTTGCGAGAATTGAAAAGGATACACACGCATTAAAAAAATTGCTGACGTGAGCTCTAAGTAAGTAAGAATAACGTAGCCTCTAAGAACTACCGATACACCGCCAATAATATACGTATATACCCTACGTTCCCGTATTATTTCTCACTCTTCGTTATCAAACATTCAAGCCGACTGTTAGATTAATCGCGTAATAGAACGGATCATTCGAAATTACGATTAGACTATCGATATATATATATATATATATATATATATATATATATATATATATATATAAATACCTGCATTCGATTAAACATATCGACGAAGGAGAATTCGGCGAACGCTGCTTTTTAAATTTTCGATCGTCGGTCCGATCTCTTAATGATACGGTTCTTCGTCAAGAAAATCTTCTCGAAGTGCATATCAGTAATGTATGTATAACAAAATTGGAAATGATATCGCGTAGATAAAACGAAACGAAACGAAAAGAAAAATTGAAAAAAAAAGGAAAACGCAAAAGAAAAGTGAAAAAAATTTCCTTCGTGGATCAAGGAGTACTCATTTTTTGCATACGTCACGACGAATCGTATTTTACTATATTAATTTCTTTCATATTACGAGATTTTATCTCATATTATACGATTAAACGATCCGGATTTAAAAAAGGACCGAAAATAAAATATATATAACGTCTTTTCATGGGATCGATCGTTTTCATCCGTTGATACGATCTTACGCGAGATCGTTCAATGCGCGACGAGATTAAATATTTTATGTTTCCTTTCTTTCTTTCTCTTTCGTTTTTTTTTTCTTTTTTCTTTATTTCTTTTATTTCAGTTGAATTGTCACACTTACAATGCGTTTGTTTTTCTTTTCTTTTTTTTTTTTCGCGCTGTACTCTATCTATCGTAGCGCGAAGCATATTGAGTTCGTGACGTTAATGACTCAAGAGTAAATGAAATATAGTAAGTACAGTAAGAGCGAACTATACGTATTGTTAGACGCGGAGCTTGAATACATATAAAATACGTTATAATGATTAAAGGACACGTGCGCACTGAACAAATACATCTTGTTATTTATAATAAACGAATTCGAAAGCAAATATTTATCATTTCTACTATATAATTTTGCTTGACGTTCCTCCTTTCACATTTATATTTTATTTTTACTTCATATGTGTATTATTTTTATTTCACTTGCCGATTATTATCAATCGCAGGAAACGAAGTGAAAGTTTCTCACTTATCTTATATTTTAATAATATATATCTTCTACATTATTTCGTAAAAATAAATCGATAAAATATTTCATTGATATAACAAATCGAAAATTTTTATTTACCAATTTCTTTCTTGTTTATAGAAATTGCTTTAATAAAACGAAAAACTTTCTTTCGTTATCGTAAGATATTCTTAATGCTAAAAATGTACGCGTTTCTCGGTGATATGAAAATGTCATGTCTACATACGTACCTTCTCATGTACATAATCGAGATAGAAAAAAAGAAGTGTAAAACCGATAAAAAGTAAACCTGGTAGGCTTATACTTCCCGTCAATTTTCTCACGACTCTTTTGGCTTGTTACAACATTTCGAACACCCACTTGGTCACTCGCGTGGAAAGATTAAAAGCACGAGTAATATCTTTGCATTCTACGAGGTTAACTACTCTTACTCTTGAATATTTAAAAACTTGAATGATTAATAAACGGAATAATGATCGATGCAAAATCGAATGTTTTAAATTAACGAATTAAAAGTTATTGAGAATAAAGAAGAAACGTAGTAATTTAAGTGGAAAACTTTTTTTCCCGATTTTTGCGAACAATGCGTTCGAAAAAAAAAAATATTTCTTCGCAGAGCGTTTCGAAACAATGAAC
Source organism: Vespa velutina (assembly GCF_912470025.1). Taxonomy (NCBI): domain Eukaryota; kingdom Metazoa; phylum Arthropoda; class Insecta; order Hymenoptera; family Vespidae; genus Vespa; species Vespa velutina. The sequence goes on along the minus strand of NC_062188.1, from coordinate 13,336,586 downwards.
GTTAAATTAATTGCAAATAAAAAATGTAGAAGATGTAAAAGGCTAAAAAAAAAAAAAAAAAATTCCTCATTCCTTTTTCGTACAGGTATTTGTTAATTTATAGGTATTTACTAAGCTACACGAAGAGTTTTGAACGAAGAAAAGTTTTCTCGCATACGAGCGATCGCACGTACAACACTCGATCGCGTACGTGTTTCAATGACGAGAAACCAGTTCCCTTCGGCGATTTTTGCGACGATAAAACGAGACGCGTCTTCGGGGAATCGACGGCATCGTACGTAAGTGCATTTACCCTCTCTGATTTGCAATGATCGATCGTGCACGCGTATGCACGTACACGCATATGTACTTACTTTTTCTTTTCTTTTCTTTTTTTTTTTTGCGTTTTGGCATAATCGGAAACTTACTTACGGCTTTCTCGCTACATCCTCTTTTTCTTTAACCAGTACGTCATTCCAACTTCGTTGCTTTCATCGTCGTTGTCCATTTTTTCTTCTCTCGGTTGATCGTTGGATCAAGTGGACCGTTGCAAAATTCAAAATACAACAGTAGTACAAAATTAACGAATTACAAACGACATTAATCCGAACGAAAGAGAACTGAAGAAATTTCGTTATGAGACACGCGAAATATGAGATTAATAATATGAATGATCGAATTAAAAAAAAATAAAAAAATAAAAAAAAAAAAGAAATTAAAGGATGAAATTACGTGTGTATCCACGAAGAACGACTTGAGTAGAGATAGAAACGACTTCGAGAAAGTCCGGTAATTTCCGTGAGAGTTCGACGGCGTCGTTAATCGGCCCCGCCGGTGGCGCCGTCTGTCGCGCTTTAAACGAAACCTCGCTGGTCTTTGACAAGGCGCGCGTATTCTTGAGTCGACTAGCGTGGGAGTAAGAGCAGTTGCCCCCGACGCGAAGACGGTCGACAAGGTGGTCGCCGCGACACCTTACCCACCGCTCGAAACGCGTCTCTTTCTTGTGCACGTCGACCTCTTCTATCTTCTGTGTCGGGATTTATACTAGTGAAATTGGCAATAAAAAATTTCTTATTATCGTCGGACATTTTTGCTACAAAGTGTTTCTTTTATTTACTTATTACACGTACACAAACCAAGATTCAATCCATCGTCGTGAATTTCTCTAGTGTTTCACTAGTATGTTGAAAAAGGAAGAAACGAATAGGGAAAGGAGATTCATCATTTCATTTGTCCTCGATGAAAATTACGAGGAATGTTAAGATAAGACGAACGAAGAAAGGTGGAAAAAGAGAGCGCGAAGTTTGAAATCAAGTGTATCGAGCAAGTGCCATCATTGCTCGGAAAAAAAAAAATTAAATATAAATAAATAGAAGAAGAAGGATAGGTCGATGTACGTATACTCGTTATCCGCCTTGAAGATTTTTCTTCTTCGAAAAGACGCGAGAGTTTCGTTGTTGTGTGTATATTACGGGAGTGTAGTAACGTCCACATGTGCGGTGTTTGTGTAGTAGTCGATATGCGAGGATCTTCGTGAAGGTGTTTGCGAAGAAGCAGAGTCTCTTCCTTCTTGCGTCCTCGCTCTGGATACAGGATTAAACATGGGACTGGGCACTATCTTCGTCCTCTACGTCTCCTTTATGCTGATCTACTCTGATCAGGCGGACGTCATCGAGGAAAGAGGTGAGTCTCTTGAGACCATCTATCGTCTTCCTTTTTTACCTTTTGTGTCGTTTCACCGTATGAAGTGGAAGCAACGGTACTCGCTAAACTAATAGAAAAAAGCAGACTTGCTACCTATGAGCTTGACCGTGCGAAAGATAAACGAACGATCGGAATGCGTAACAAAAATTTTTCCTATTCCATATTCGGTTTATGTTCATCGTGTATTTATGTATATGTTAGAAGTAAAGATAAAAGTAGTAACAAAAATAATTCTTAAAGTTACTATCGGTATAGATATAAATGGATCATAAATTTCGATTCGTCGCTCGTTACTTTAAGAATGGAGAATATAAAGGATAGCAAACATTACTAAGCAGGTGGTGTTCCGTTCAGGTCCCTACACCACCGTCGAACGAAAGATTCAGGTATAGACCGTTCAACATTGTCAGAGAATTCTCTTTCCTGGAATGATTTACAGCAACTATTCTACCGAAAGATGACAGTTACGTACCTCTTCTTCTTTCTCTTCTTTCCTTTCTTTTTCTTTTCTTTTCGATAATAGTATGATATTTTATACCCATAGAGCTTAACTTACTTCTCCTAATATCTTTCTATCTTATTTTTTAAGATCTTTTGACATTCATTAACTGCTGTCATATATCAAACTATATAATCGACTATGTTATCTATTTCTATTGTTATAAAATAATGTAAAGATGGACGATAGTTACACACAAACACAGACATACGTTCAATCTGTATCGATATCAAATGTTTTACCTGCGTCTCATTGAATCTGTCGATCTAATAAACAAATTAGACGGATTAGTTCTATATACGTAGTTCACTTTGATAAGCACTCTCCGCGTTTGCCTTGGATTGCTCGATAAAAGATAAAAGGGGAGTCCGATTATGCCGCTAAATGGCGCGGATTGACTCGGGGGGAACGACGAGAATACGGCTTATTTATTTTTATACCGAAAACTTAACGGCGTCCTCCTCTTTTCTCTCGTCCTTCTCTCCCTCTCTCACTCTTTCTCTTATGTGGATATAACGTACGCACACCATGAGTTAAATATACCTTGTTAAACGGCTAATTAGGCCTTAATAAGATCGGTTCGGCCAGAGCACTCACACGAGAATCCAGGCCAATGGTACGGCAAGTCTCGGTGGAACTTTTGATAAAGCGACGATAGAATTCTTCTTACGGCGTCTGCACAAGTTATCATCGAGCATCTTCGAGCCGGTAACTTTGTTCTTTCGGGGATCATTATCAACCCAGTCTCTTTTTCTATGGTATGAGATACATAGGTATATAAATATTTAGGTACTTATTAAGACAACGTTTTCTCATCATTTTCGCATTATACGATGATCAATACATCTTTCGTTGTTAGATTGTAAAATGTACGTTTCATAAAGAATTCAGAGAGAAACTCGTGATCGTGGCAGGATCAATGTATCAAATCCTTTTTTTGTTAACTTATACAAGAAGAGAATCTGATGGTAAAAGAAAATCGAGTCGGGGACTGCAAAAATGCATGAACGAATAAAGGAGAGGAAGAAAGATGAAGAGAAAAAGAAAAGAAAAGAGAAAGACGGAGAGAGAGAGAGAGGGAGAGAGAGAGAGAGAGAGAGAGAGAGAAAGAAACTACATAGCGGCGGTGGAATAAAAGATTATACGAGGGATTCTTCGTTGAATTCTTGCTGGGAGTATCGGACGCGTTTAAAAACTGCCACAGCGGAGTAGTCTACGTCGACGAAGGAAGGAGAAGCAAGAACGTGTTCCCTCGCGTTCTCCAAGTCAACGACGTCTACTCTACTCTTTTCTCTGTCTCTGTGTCTTTCTCTCTTCCTCTCTCTCTCTCTCTCTCTCTCTCTCTCTCTCTCTCTCTTTCTCTCTCTTTACCGTACGAAAGAAAGGTATAGAGGAACGTTAACCAACGAAGCATAAAATAAACGCTCAAATCGAAGTCCCTGGCAAACTTACCTATTGAGGATCTCGTAGTATTTCCTTCAATAGTTAAAATATACCTTCCTGATAGTTATTAGTTCGTTTCTATGATACTAAATCTCTTCTAAAAAGTGAAATAGTTGAAGTTGCTATAGCAAAGATTTAATTGTTAGACTAAACGAATCGAAATATCGGCTAATTTTCAAAAGACACAGAGATCTTTTATCAAAAGTGAATTTAATATAGAATTTGTTGATAATGTTCCCACGAATCGGTAACGAGTAGCTAAGATGTAAAGGGAACAAGCTAAGGTCAACACCACTTGAACCGATCCCGATGACTATGATCGCGAGCAATGACGCATCGGAACCGCGTTTCATCTTACATTACAAACGTTACCAAAGGATTTGATCGGCCTTAAGAAAATAGATACCGTAGAGGTATCATACTTAACGAAAAACTATGTCCAAAATATCCTCAGTTACCTTCATGTTTAACTGATCTCATAATCATTATAATACTATGTAAACGGATCGTTGAGAGTTAACGTTAACTTATCTCGAAGGAACTTTAGTAGGATTGGATGTTCAGCAATTGAGTTATCTCTGCCAGTACGACGACAGCCAGCGGCAATCAGGGTCGAGCGACAATGCATTCACCTCGTGCATTGACCACAATTTAATTCGTTTGTGTATCTTCACTCGTCTCAGATCGATGCAAATTTTTCCGCATATTTTCTTCTCTTCTTTCTACGGACTCGCAAATATCAGTTTCGCAAAAAATGATCGAAGGATTCTTTATGAACGATAGAAAGAAAGAATATCGGGAGATCGTATTTAAAAATAGAACCATTTGAGGAAGAGACTCCGTAGAATTCGAAACCACGTGTCGGGGCAACGTCAGAAGCAACCAGAGAAACTTGGAGCCAATTACAAAGAACGCATTCACGAATGATTATAGACATGAGCCTATATAAAGTAGGTGTATGTTGTACAAGTGTTGTACCGTGCTTAGCCGTAATTGTTTAATGGGCTAATGAAATGATATACCCGCCGAATCTAAGACCGCACAAAAAGCCAATTGTGTATAGCCGACATTCCACGATTAGCCTGACTTTATAATGTGAGGCATTGGGCCGCCAGTGAGTATATTCACATGCTTCTAATTTACTAACTCACGGATTGATTTTTGATTGAATTTACGATTAACTTTACGGATAAGATGATCGTCTTACCATATGAAAGATTTATGAAAGTCTTAATAGAACGAATGAAATATAATCAACATTTTTTCTTTTGCTTTTGATTTTAATTTATGTAAAAATTTCACTTCAACGAAAATCGATTAGTAGAATGAGACAATTAAATAAAATTTACGTATTTCTTATAATCACCATATTTTCCAATAAGAATATAATGATCTGTATGTAATTTATCTCTTTCTAATATCCCATAATATCCTACTCATTACGAAAAAAGAACGAAATAGATTGATGGAGAAAAATTATCTACATAAAACTGGAATAGATTTAAATCGAAGGACTTGTCTTTAGGCGTGAACATTTTTCCTCTTTCTCTCTCTCTCTCTCTCTCTTTCTTTTTCTCTTTCTCTCTCTCTCTCGTTAAGAGAATCTCTCGATGCGCGTGCCTAACTAGTTGCTCGCGTTAAGTGATAATCATTTAGCATGATACTACGAGGCTGCAGCTGCGCTCGCTCGCTTACTCGTTCATGTGTCGATGACTCACGATGATTTAGATTTTACTGTTTTTACCTAAAACGTTTTCGATTTGTTCCGATATTCGTGACAATAATGTTCATAATATAATGACTGAGAAAATATGAAAATAAAATAGATTTCTTTTTCATACAAAGGAAAGAAAGAAAAAACAACGAAAACTGATAACCAGTGAATCGAGTTATTTGATTCTTACAAAGGAATTTGCACAAAAGGTTTTCATCAAGCTATTTCGTCAAAGATATGTTTTGGACATGTGAGAAATATATATCATAAATCTCGTACTTGGTACCAAGTTCAAAGAATAACATTGTAAATTCTTTCATTTCACGCCATGAAAGAATATATAAATCTGATCTCGCGACAAGAAGAAGCTTTGGAATCGAACTGAGTATTGAAGTTCAACGGTCGTCATAGTGAGTACGAGATGATGCATAATCCTGGTCGAGACATTCAAAGACATGTCTGGCGGGAGATTTGAATCGTAGAAATCATAGTAGAATTGAATCGTGTCCTCTTCTCAAGGAGCATGGTCACACCTCAAGGGTCAGTCTAGCAGGAAAGGATTTGTGATCTCTCCCTCTGCCTGTTGAGACTAGAGAGAAAAAGAGAGAGAGAGAGAGAGAGAGAGAGAAAGAGAGAGAGAGACAGAGAGAGAAGGAGAGAGAGAACTACTGGAGACCTTTACGTTGGTCGTTTATCCGCGTGAAAAAGACGACGTCAGTAGAATCGTAATGGCCTAAGCTACAACTCTAGAGTAGCCGTAAACGAAGAGAAGAAACGACAAGGATGGCGTCGAGTAGTCGTTTCTCTTTTTTGTTTTGAACAATGCAGAAAAGAAGGCAGAACAAAATCTTTCGTGGAAGATCCATCAAAATTGCGGGCTAACTAGAAGCTCTTGATTTTTTCTACTCGTGAAAATCAAGCGATCGTGAATATTACAGAATCGTGAAAGGTGACACAAAAAGAGAGAAAGAGAGAGAGAGAGACAGAGAGAGAGAGAGAGTGAGAAAGAAAGAAAGAAAGAAAGAAAGGGAGAGATAAACTTAAACAATCAAATCAATGCTTTCCGTCTTTTCATTTGCAAAGTTTGAAATAACGTATAAATTGATCACAAGATGTTACTTCGATACAGGTTACAATAGGCTGATTGAAAATACAATTGCGCAGAATTAATAAAGTTTGGAACTTTGAACTCGCGATAAGCTCGACTTTTTCGGCCATCTCGACTAAAGAAAGCAACCGTCTTGAGTGAAGTTTGCTCGCTCGGCCAATAATATGTAGTGACTTAACACCAGTAGCACTCAGAGCGCCTCGGGTGCGAAGTGAGCATAAGTGCGAGACGGTGGAGTTTAATTGAGGTTGATGAGGGGTGCGCTCGTATTGGCCCGGAATTCAATGCCGCGATGATATTTCTTGCTCGCAGTAAGACGTCGTCTTACTTGGCAGGAATGCATCAGGAAAAATCGATGAAATCGCGAGAGAAACCCTGAAAGTATTCACGAGGAACGTAGTGAACAGAGAACTTATCAGCCGGACTCGCTCGTTGGGACCAATTCGTCTTGGCTTTTGCCTTAATCGTTCGTGCCTATCGTGTGTCGTGCTTGATACTAACGAAATTAATGAAAGTCGTAAGATTTTTTTTGTTTCTTTTTATTATTTTGAGAAAAGAAAGAAGAAAATCGTGAAAGATTTAATTAACGTTTTAAATTATTACACGAATGATCTGAAAATAAATGAAGTACATACATTATCGAGTATTATCGAAGAAAGTATGAAATTCTGAAAATATAAAATTGTATAAGATTTGTAATCGGTTTTTGTAATCTAATCGTAACGTGAAGTCGATGAAATCTATTGTTATTCGACGCTTATCATTTCTCGCGGAAAGATTACTATTTCTCTTTCTCTCTTTCTAGTGCTCTTGTTCTCGCGTGACGTGGCCGTTCTTTAAATGCTCGTCTTGCGGTGACTACGAATACTTAATTCTTATCAAGCACGTTTTGTACGCGGCTCATACGATACGCGGCCTCTGAATGGAGGCGTTCCAGTCGCTTCGATAATCCAGTTGTCGGCATGCTGCACGGAATAGTCTGTATATTTATAAAAAAGAAACGATCTCTTCAAATGATATCCCGAATCGTGATCGATATCGTGAATATTGAAACTATTGGTGTTTGACAGATAAAGAAAAAAACAATAGAAAAAAGAAAATAAAAATAAAAGAGCACATAAAAACACTACTATTTCATGAACAAATGGAAAACATATCTTCAAACGATGTCAAACTTTAAACGAAATATCGAATTGCACGTTTGCATTATAAAATGTAGACTTATCTGGAGGAACATTTCTTAACGAGTCTGCAAATGAACGTTTTCGGAATACGAAAAGACAACGACTGGTCAAGTGAGTTCGTAAAAGAGATGAAAGAAACACCGAGGAACGTCCATAAAATCGCAATAACATTGACTCGACAAAGGTCCTCGAAGTTTTCGACTTCTTCTCTTTTTTTCTCTTTGCCTTTCTCTCTTTCTCTCTCTCTCTCTCTCTCTCTCTCTCTTTCTCTCTCTCTCTTTCTAATAGCATGTGCCAGAGAGAGAGAGAGGACATGGTTCCTCGATCATGTTGGCTTGCGTGTCGCGGTTACGGAGCAGGAACCTTCCTCTAGCTGGGAGTAACGCGTACGTTTCGCATCCATCCTCTGCTACCTTCGACATTCCTACCCGCCCGAGCCCTGCGCATCCCGAGTCCTCTTCCATTGAGGCATAATAACCGTGCAGTTTCCCAGCGCGTCTTCAATGGGCGAAGATTGCATGCTACAAGACCTCGAGCCGGTCCTCCTCCCTCTTCTTCCTTCTCTCTCTCTCTCTCTCTCTCTCTCTCTCTCTCTCTCTTTCTCTCTCTTTCGTTTTCTTTCTGTCTTTCTGTTCTACTCTTTCACTTGCCACGATGTTTCTTCCGTGCTCTATACTCTTTCTTCTTATGAGACTTCGTGTCTCACGAAGAAGCGAGAACGATCTTGAGTGCCACCCTTTCCACAACCATCTTTATACCAAGCTCTGTCGTGATATTTCGACTTCCAACGTATCATCTTGGTTCTTTTTCTCTTATCTGTGTCATTCACAAGAAAATAAAATTATATCGATTGATCGATCTTCGAGGACAAGCGTGTCTTCTTCGTATCCGTATCGTCGAGAGAATTTAAGAGTGACGTCTTCAACGCACCTGATCGTTTTTGATGATTTTTTTTCTTTTTTCCCTTCATGCACGTACGTTTTAAATTATTAAACAAAAAAAAAAAAGGAAGAGAGAATGATTACTTTCGATAGAAATTCGAGTTTACAGAAAAAGATATACAAGCGTAAACGAAAGAATTCTGTGAACCCAGCCATTTAAGGTAACGTATTCCTGTTTGGACAGGGAGAAGCGCGAATAAAATCGCGCTACGTGTACGTGTATAAGCAAAAGAAGCGAGAAACGAGGCACATCCGTCCATCTTTACGGTTTGCTCATATACAAGAAAGAAAGAGAGAGAGAGAGAGAGAGAGAGAGAGAGAGAGAAAGAGAAAGAGAGAGGGAGAGAGAAAATCTTGCATCGAGTTAGCAAGGTGGCTCCCTTCTTGACCAAATGGGGCAACCAGTCTCGAAGAAAACAGTCCAGATATGTCTCCAGAGATTCAACGACGAGGCTCCTCCGTAGCAAACCTCGTCGAATCCTGAGTCCAACGTCGCGAACAAAGGTGAACGTCCACCCGTCGTCTTCATCTTCGTCGACTTGTGAACGCCATCAAGCAGACTGGACGAATAAGTGAACTCCAGTTTCCATTCCTATATGCTTACCCGTCTAACATCTCGACGAATCCACCTTCTTCGAGGCCATCGATCGCCTTACGGGATAAACCTTCCGAGAATCTCTACTTATGGGGATTACTCTTTAACTTGCACGTTATTCTTTTTTTTTTGTATCTACATTAAAAACGTCTCTTTGAAATTTTAAGGAATCGACGAACCCTTACAGAGGAAACAGATATATATATATATATATATATATATATATATATATATATATATATATATACCTGAAAATTCTGAATTATATTCCTCTGTGAAGAGTATAAAATATTCTTTCAGAAATGTTACAGATTTTTATGATAGTTATGATCAGAAAAATTGCTTATCTTTCTGTTTGTTAGTATTTTTTTTTTTTTTACTTTTAATTTTTGTTCGTGCAAAGTCTTTCATAACATATATAAAAAAAAGATTGTTTTTAAGTCGCCTAGAGGACATACGTTCACAGTGTGACAACGAAAGAAGAGTTCTTTATACTTTTTCTCGCTCTCTCTCTCTCTCTCTTCCTCTCTTTCTTTTTTCTTTCTCTCTCTCTCTCTCTCTCTCTCTGTCACTCTCTTCCTCTCTTTCTTTTTTCTCTTTCTCTCTCTTTCTCTCTTTCTCTCTTTCTCCCTTTCTTTCTCGCGCGGCGTCTTTATCGTCCTTCTCTAGCGGAGTGCGGATAAGGGGAAAAAACATTTGCCATATGGCTCGTCTGTAAAGTCCGCCCTCGCAAAATATACCAACGGAGACGATGTAAGAACTTCGAAAGAAGAAGAAAGAGAAGAAGAAGAAGAAGAACGAAGTCCTCGAGTTGGTCGGTCGTTCGACACGCCGTGTGCACGAGGAAAATGGCTCGTCCACGGAGGATGGACGCGAAAGAGAAAGAATATATTCGAGCGTAGGGTATTGTCAAGACTCACCGCTAGAATTTCGAGGCAGGGGGTCTAAGAACGATGAAAGAATGTAGAGAGGAACGAAGATTTGGGTTACGGGAAGGACGCAGGTTGACTACTTTAAAGAATGAAAGAAAGAGAGAGAGAGAGAGAATCTTCAGGTAAATCGTTGCATCAACTTGTATTATCTTGAACGCGGAGGTGGAGAATTCACTACGAGGACTCTCTGTTAGTAGGTGGCACTGAACTTGAAACTTGCCTTCGCGGAACAAGAATGGAGGTGGGGAAGATGGCGTCGCGTAGTTTGCATGCACCTTGCGGTGAGACCGCGTCGCGCCTTTACGACGTTTCCGATCGCGTCTTTCGCAGGAAATACAGAATTACGTTACTTCGGCATCTTATAAAAAAACAACTGATGTGTCTTAGGTAGAAGTTGTTCAGAGGTAGGACGATATGTGAATACATGTTGGTTAAATAGAGAAAGTTTTTTGTTTCGAACGACGACATAAGATATAAATATTACGTAGGTTTACTAGGATGAACTTGTTTACTAGATCAGAATAGGGCAATCTATGAAATTATCTTAATTTCCTTGCGATTTCCTTGCATTTCTCAATTCGTATATATGGAACACTTGTTGCTCGATGTGAAAGATCGTAGACACACCCATGTCCTTGATGTTCTCGTTTAAAAGTATTCTAACGATAAGAATCTTGCTTGATTTTTCTACTTCTTGTTTTTCTTCGAGAAAGAGAGAGAAAGAGAGAGGAGAAAGAGAGAGAGAGAGAGAGAGAGAGATTACGACCACCCATGCAGAATGTGCCGAAGAGCAGGAGCAGGAGCGTGTGCAGGAGATACGAGTTCGTCGTCATGGCGAAAGAGAACCACCATAGCGCTCCACCGAGGATATAATGTTACACTCTGGTAGTCGGCTTGGTGTGGGAAAACCACCGAGATGGAAGTGCAGTAAGAAGTGGTAACGCGTATACCGTGCTCGGTTCGCAACAGCAGCATCGTCGAGAGAATCGTGGTTAAGGAATACCGTGACGGCTAAGGCACATGCGAGAGGAATACGATATCTCTCGCGTTATTTTCTCTTTTTTTTTTCACATTATTTTTCGCGAATCTCGTCCTATCTTCTAATATTTTAAATACGTCAGGTAGAATAATCGATTAGACAACATGTTCTCCTCGATCAGGCTTGTCAAATCCTGTAGGTTCATTTTTCTGTAAATAAATTTTCTCAATTCTGTAACCATGAATACATGTATAAAAATAAAATGTATCTCGTTAGAAAAAAAATTCATTAAAAGTTCTTAAGGTTCGTCATTTAAATATTCCTTATATGTACATATATATATCTATTCCTTATACGTTTATACGTAGGTAAGACTTTCCCACGAGAACGTAGACACTAATCTAAGGGAAGAATACACTTATGGGTAATTTTTTCTACTCCTCCCGTATACTCCGAAAACGGCACATTTCTCGAGAGTCGGTTTTTTCTCTTTTTTTTTTTTTTTCTTTTTCTTTTTTCATCAAGCTCTCATACTGTTTTGCCAAAACAAAGCCGCACGCGAAGTTGCTTTCATACGCGGCAGGAGATAGTCCTCTTCTTCTTTTTCTTTTTTCCTCTTTCTTCTGGATAAGATTAAAGAATATTTTACAGCTTATGCGAGATGGATCGAAACGCTTGGCAACGCTGATGTCGCAGCACATGTCGAACTTTTTTGCTGGCCATTTTTTTCCGTCAAGCCAAAGCTACAAAGTGTTCAAAGAGCTCTCGCTCTTTCGTTTCGCTCTTTTGACTCACTATGTCTAGCACGTAAATGCGCGTGAAATTACGAGCGATCACGAGTCATGAGCGATGCGATTAATCGATCTCGATCTGATCTATGACTAAGATGATAATCGTAACATACCATTTGTTGTTTCTATTCTTATCTTCGTATAATATCGTTTCATATATTTTTTCAATTTAATAAGCAATAATAGATCTAGGGGAAATAAATAATTTTTCAATTTAACAAAATATCTTGACATATATACATATATATATATATATAAAATTCTTTTATATTTATATATATATACACATACGCATCATTTTTATGATCCCGCTCATCACCCGGAAGTTTAAAGGCGAAAAGTCAACGCATAAATTAATCTAAGCTTCTTCTTTTTTTTCTGGTAATCCTATTATGGGAAAAGAAAAAGTCTTCTTTCTCGTTGACAACTCTCGCATCTTCGCACGCTCCCCAACACTTCTTTTTTTCCGCGCACGCTATACTTTAGCGATTTATATCCACGTCTCTCTCTCTCTCTCTCTCTCCCTCTCTCTGTCTCTCTCTCTCTCTTTCTCTCTCTATCTATCTATCTATCTATCTATCTCTCTCTTTTCTTTTTTTTTTCTTTTTTTTTTTACTTTAATCTCTTAGTGTGAAAGAGTCACGGGATGCGGCCACTGTCTAAAAGCTTCAGCATGTGCGCGATCTCTTTCTTTCGTTTACGATTATTCCTCATACAAAAAGTCTTACACATAGTAAATACATATCTATTCGTATGTTTGGATGATTATTAGAAAATTTGAGCAAGGCCAATCGGATATCTTTAAAATGAACGTTTATGCGTCACCTGGTATATAGAATTCAGATTCAACTTTGTTGCAAAAGCTACGTTTTATCAAGGTTCTGACGTGAAAAGAAGAAACCTTTGTGAAGCTGACTAGAATTCGATATGACAAATAAAACACTTTTTCTTTTTCTTTTTTTTTTTTGTTTTTTTTTTTCTTTTGTCAAATAAATAGGATAGTACAGATAGGGTGATGATACGAAAGAAGACGAGTTGTAAATCGAATCTAGTTACGAGCTATTCTCTTCGCAGCATCCACCCTCTTCGTTCTCTTTCTTTCTCTCTCTCTCTCTCTCTCTGTCTCTCTCTCTCTCTCTCTCTTTCTTTCCATTTTTTAGTTCTCTCTTTTTCTCTCAATGACATTGAGAGATTCTTTCTCCAAGCGGAGAGATACGTTGGCCGGTGAATGCAATCTACGTGGTATCGAGAATGTATTGTACATGAAGCGAACAATGACCAACGACCGGGACCTTCGCCAGTAGCCAGTCCCCATAGAAAAGCCATACATACCTACGTCGCACGGATCACTTCAAGTCGAACCATTGGGGAGCGAATACTGACGAGCCAAACCGATCTACCACCACTGCATTCTTGTAAATGATCTTTTTCAGTCCGTCTCTTTCGTTCACCCTCCTACACATTCTTTCAATCTTTCTACTTACTCGTATTTCAATACAAAAACGAACTTTAATAGCCTAATTTATCGATCGACACTTATCATATGCTTGTTCCTATTAGCAAAATTGTTCTCAATTTTGCTAATAGTTTACTTTGTTGTTATTCTATTATTTTATTTCATTATAGAAAACATTCTTTTTATTTATTCGTTTAAGTTATAAAAGAAAGTGAAATTATTATTTTCTCGTTTTTTTTTTCTTTTTGTTAAATTCATTCTTTTATTTATCGAATATTTCGATTTTTGTTTTACATTAATATTATGAAATATTTTAGCGAGTCGTATTTGTAAAGTATGACGACGATTACATCACGAAAGTGGAACGAGGGGATCTTTTTTGCGCTACTTTCTGTCTGAGTTGGCTGGTTTAAAGTTACAACTACCTGTTCAACTCTACATACGCATGTAGATATGTACTATACGAATAATTATTTACAGTGTGTATACGAATCATGTAGACGCACCTTACTACGCGATATAATGTCGGACATACTCGGCTCGTATTATCCATACAAAAGCTTCGCATTAACATAAATAAAGAAAACGAGAGCCCGTCTGGCCAAGACGTTGTATCATTTTCGGGCTTTATTATAATAACGACCACCCTGAGATGTTCCTCGTGTTACCGACCTTACCTGCTCTTTACCGATATTCGAGAACGCGGGCACAATAATGAACGTTCCAAAATTACAAAGATTCAATTTCTTTCGTTTTGTGTGGTTGTAAATAACAATATGATCTTACCGAGACCTTTTAATGGATCCTTGCTAATTTCTAAAATCAAGATAAAAATCAAAAATGGATAAATTATAAGATCTCGTCTAACAGTTAGAAATTACAAAACTTCACTATATATCAAAAGACGGATACAAATTTGTTGGTTGAGTTTTTTTTTTTTTTTTTTTTTTTTTTTTTATAGATTTATTTACAACAAATTTTCAAGTATCTTGCTACCGTTCCTTTTCCAAATATGCTAGATTTACGACCAAGTGCCATTTCACTTTGGAGGATCTACAAATTGCAGCTCCTTGAAAGCTAAGTGGCCATCTGAAAATACAGTGCATGCAAGCACAAAGGACGCACGTACAGTCAATAAGGTCTCTCCCCAACCACTTCGCGATGTCCTCTTTAAGGGAAAGACCAAGAGAGCGAAAAGAAAGGGCGCTTCAATTCCGTAAATATTAGGACAGGTCTGTCGATATATCTGTCTGTCTGGCTCCATTAAAGAGGATGTACATAGCATCCCTTTCAAGATTAAAAAAATTTCTTCTGAGAGTTTGAGTTTATCAAAAACTACAAAAAGTGAAATATTTATTTTTAACATTTTCGAAAACTTCCGAAAAATAAACGAAGTTACTTGGAACAAAAAAGAAAACATTTTCATTGACTAAATACAAACGATTAATAGATGTTATTGTGAAAATATCTTGTATGTTTGAGTGCATATATATATATATATATATATATACATATATATATATTTAAACAATTAAATATATTCTGTAATTAATAACTACTCGTCTGCTGATCGAATAATTTTCATTGATATATCGATTTATGTGCCAAGTGTGCAACAGCAAAGCCAAGGTGCTACGATGAATCGTGACGAATCACCTTTCGAAAGATGACACTGTTTGTCCTATTCTTATCACTGGTATTGCTTGCTTGTATCAAATATTATTTACAATGACTTCAAGATAAAAATCACGATATTTCGTCATACGATATCTCAGTTTATTATCGATTATATTACGAATAAGTTCTATGAATTTTTTCAACAAATCTGTTCGATCGATCCTTATTCGATTCTCATTCTTGTAATAGACAATCTACACGTATATCCCTATTACCGTTGTCTCGTTCACGAGCATAGAAAGAAAACATTCCCCTTTCTATAAGCAGCAGCCCTTTCCATCATCAGTGAAAGATTTTTTTTCTCTCGAGGACCGATCTTTTTCTCAGGCTTTTTTTTCTTCAAGTTCCTTCGTATAAACTAGACTATACTTGTCTACCGTAGGAGAACCGATTTCCCACGAGTAGGGATAAACGTGATTGCGTTTGTCCAGACTTTCCCTCGATCGAAGGAAACATACTGTTTGCAATGGGAATAGATAAAAAAAAGAAAAAAAAAAAAAAAAAAGAGAAAAAAAGGAAATGAGAAAGAGAAAAAAGAAAAAAAGATGGAGAAAATGAATATCGATATCAAACGTGCATGGTGTGTTCGCAGGTTGTTACGAGCTCATGGTATTCTTTAAATTTATTCTCTTTCTCTGTTTCTCGTTCTGTTGGAAGACGTCTGAGAGAAAAAGCACCAGGTGCAGCGTTGCGAGAAACGATCGTGAATATCTAATACAGAAGACAAACCCGGAAGTCTGAGATCCTCATACGAGAGGAGCACGTCCTGTTCTAAAGATTTCGTTTCTCTCTCTCTCTCTCTCTCTCTCTCCTTTCTCTTCGCTCTCCTCCTTTTCACATCTTCTCGTTTCCTTGTCTCACGGTGAACGCCTTTGCCGGCCACTGGCAGCTGCTGGCCCGGATGGCCGAGAGCTGGCTCTATCGTCGCACAGATTTTTTTAAGAAAATTTATGTCGCGTGAACGTGGAACGGGAAATATAAGGGAAATAAAAAAATCATGTTTGCCATTAAATAATTATATCTAGATGCTAAAATATTTATGTTCGTCGTTAGATTCAACTGCAATTGTTAATAACAGAGAATTTTTATTTATTTATTTATTTATTTTTTTTTTTTTTTTTCTTTAATTATCACTTCTTCGTTTCTATATAAGAAAATATTTTCATATAAAATTACAAATAAAAATTATAAATAAAAATGTTTCATTTTGTTTCACTTAAACGTAAATCTTATATATTATATATATATATCTACATCTATATGAACACACCTGGATCTTTTTTCGGGTTAGACATTCTATTTTTTTTTTTCTTTTTTCTTACCTTGAACGTTTCGCCAAACCTTCGCGAAACATATTGTATGTTTGGAACATATGTTCGAAACGATACTCCGTGAGATTGTTATGGGAAATATATTGTGACGATCAATCTTCGTATTCACACAGCACATTAAAGCCAGAATAAGGCCATGTTATCCTCGTAGGCTGTTTCTATCTGCTCTTTTTCATCTTCTTCTCTTCTTTTTTTTCTCTTCTTCTACTTCTTCTTTAAAGTTCTCGTACCTGGATCACCGCATCATCCCACGCTCAATGATGAGCAGGTGATGAAACTACCACGAAAGTTCGGCGTCCTTCGAAGCCACAGGTTATGTTTTCAAGGGTCTCTTTTTGGTCTAGGTCATGATTTTCGATGCCAAGCTGCTCTTCTACACTTCGCATCTGTCGCGATGTACCAATTGAAAAAATAAGCCTTATGGTAGACATATTTTAAATTATACTTAATTATATTTTTTATATGGATCATATAGATCTATAAATTCTACTATACTGCTATTTTCTTTCAATTTTCAAGTTATTATATATATATATATATATATATATATATATATATTGATAATAATAACTTGATAATAAGATAAATCACAAATAAATAAAAATAAGGAATTTCATACATATACATGCATACATATTTATATATCTATTATGATAAAAAATAAACACATCGATGGCAGATCAATGAACATGCGTGGTTAAAGGATTGTTTCTAAGCGATAAGCCATGTCTCACGATAAGAAAATCGATGGTGGGCGGACTAGTGTCTTACACTTGAAAAACAAGCGGCATGAGAAGAAAAGAGATAGAGATAGTGTGAGAGAAAAAAGAATCGTGCCTTTCTTCGTACACTCCTTTGTTTCTCCTTCATTAATCATTCCTTCTCGTGATCCACGACTCACAAGTGAATGTTATCGAGACGACGTTACAAAGAGAAGTAGCAATAATTTAACTAGTTTTCTCTCATATAAGAAGAAAATCTAGTATTTGTGAAAGAAAACCATCGCAAAACGCAAGGACCGAAACAATTCATTCGCAATTCTTTCTCTTTTTCTCTCTCTCTCTCTCTCTCTCTCTCTCTTTCTCTCTCCCTCCTTCCCTCTCTCTCTATCTCTCTATCTCTGTCTCTTAATGACTAGCTCGTTCTCTGCACGAAAGACCTTCGGCCTCGAAGCAACAGGTGGACTGCAAATGAAAGCGTACCTAGTCTCGTTTTGATATGTTGTATGCGACGAAGGAGAAAGGAATTCGTGCACGAACGCTCGATACGAATGTAACAGATGGGACGATGCCCGCGTAATTTGCAAGCAAAATGCATACCGTTCTAACTTGTACAAAGGACAATGCATATAGACGTATATAATACGTAGACGTATATATACGCATCTATCGATATGTTTAGAGTATCAAGCGATATCGCTTGAGAAAAAATAAATAAGACGAATGTATGCATTATTTCTTTTTATTTTCTTTTCTTTTACTTATACATTCATAACTTCTAATTCAGGTGTTTTTCGAAATATTACTTTTTTCTTTTTTTTTCGTTTCCTTCCTATATCTCTATATCGATCTTTCCTAAGGTGTAATGTTGACGATATATTACCGTTATTTTTTATTTGAGTAAAATATTCGGACAAAGTCCCTCGAACTCATCAAAGATCGTTTCGTGCTCTACGAAGCAAGACCGTCGTGAAGGCGAAGAAGAAACTTTGTGCAAGTTCGTCCCTTTCTTTTGCCTTACGATCCTGACCTTCATCGTTCCTTTTTTCCTCCTCTTTCATCCCCTTCTTTCACCTCGTGAAATTATATATCCAACCGTTGTAGGAGCCTTTCATTTATCGTAATGCCATTTCTTAAAATCAATTATCGCTTTTAGTTACGCATGGATTATTTCTTCTGAAGGATGTTCCTCTGGTTTGGTAAGGTCAGTACTAAAATATTATACTCAGTGTCGAACAATTCGTATGTCTTTCATAAAATGACCTTGGAATTTAATTCGTCGTTGAAAATATTATTTAAAACTTAAATCTTTTCTGAAATTATTATTCAAATTTGAAAACTTTTCTGAAATTGTTGGCTCACGATCGTATCCGAATTTAATCACTTTGGGATCATAGACCTTTTTGTGGCACATTCACAAAGACGACATGTGTATGATTACGATCCCTTCTTTCTCTTCGTCGAACCAGTCAGTCCCAAAGAAAAAGAAGAAGAAGAAGAAGAAGAAGAAGAAGAAGAAGAAGAAGAAGAAGAAGTAAGAAGTAAGAGAAAAAGAAGTGCTCATTTCTTTTTTCCCTCCTTTCTTTGTTGGCAACTCACGAAAGCAGAATCTTTGAGCGTATCTTCGATTGCCATCACGATACCTGCAATTATTTTATAACGCGAAGATAAAGTACTATATCTAAGATGATTATTACCGAAAAAATTTCATAAATAATTTCAACGATTACTTTCATTCCCTTTTTCTTCCATTCCGTCGTATATAAGCAATACCGGAAACAAGGATCACTTATTGTTAATGAATAAAAAAGGTGAATGATATTGTTAAGCAAGACTGGATTTGGATATCAAGAATAACGTGACGATAGAAAAATCCTTGTTCGCACCTTGGCATAGTTCTCGCTGCATGTAACCGTCTAAGGTAAATTTAATTAGTCACCTGACTCGCGGTGAAAAGCAAGCAGAAAATTATTAGCCCACTCGAAGCGAACTCTAATTAGTGTGCAAACCCATTGAATAAAATGGAAGGACATTTTTGTTGAGAAACTTTCTATCTCTCTTTCTCTTCCTCTCTCTCTCTCTCTCTCTCTCTCTCTCTCTCTCTCTCTCTCTCTCTTTCTTTTTATCTTTCTATCTAGCAATTTATCTCTTTTTAATGGCCATGATCACAGTTATCTATTACGATCAATTGCATGTGGTATTTCGAAAGTTTTAAAGTGATAAAATACGATCGTAGTTAAATCATTGGATCGTATCCGTAACAATTCTATTTTGTAGCATACGAGCGATAAAATGTTGTAGACAGGTAAATAAAGCACGTTGCTAGCCATCCATTTAGAGCCTCCATCTTTGTATCTACTATATGCCACTTGTGCACGTTGCTTCGTGGGGTTCATGTGGACAAACATTTCGTGTGGGAAGCGAGTCAAAGAGAAGCAAAGCGTCTGGACGTACCGTCGCTCAAATCGGTGGGAAGTTAACCAGTCTAACATAAGAGACACATAGTCTTATGATTCACTAGAGAAAGGACTTTGGATCGTTAATTTGATCAGCCAGAATAAGCTTTGTTGTTGCTAGACGCTTTAAATGTAAATCATTAGAGTTGAATGATCAATTGTTCGTTGTATGAATAGTTCACTAACGTTCACTCGACGATCAACAGGTTACAATATTTTCTTTTTATTTCTACGTCTATCGTAGATTTATTAAAATCATTTTACGTGTTTTTATAGTCGTATTGAATAACTTTATTATTTTATAATTACAATATTATATATACATACATACATATATATGTGTGTATATATGTATATATATTTCTTTTATATCGATCATTACAAAATTGTTTTTTTAAAACGTTTTTTTTTCAAAGCATACATCTTTCAAAAGAAGATCGACCGATCTAATCGATCCATCTCGAAGATACTTACGTGCGAATAATTATC
The DNA here is from genome assembly GCF_912470025.1 of Vespa velutina. Taxonomy (NCBI): domain Eukaryota; kingdom Metazoa; phylum Arthropoda; class Insecta; order Hymenoptera; family Vespidae; genus Vespa; species Vespa velutina. The sequence goes on along the minus strand of NC_062188.1, from coordinate 13,316,589 downwards.
ATAACAAAACATAGAAGAAACGTCTGTAAATACAACGGAAGTATAGGATACTACTATGTTTTCGTTGTTGCGTTTGAATTGCGTTCAACTTTTATATATCCTTTTATAACGGTAGTTATCCTTCGTAAATATAACTATTCGTAATGCAATAAAATTGTTTGCTCGTTAATCAAATATAACAAATATATTTATATTTATATACATGAAATATTTGATAGAAAGAAATTTTATTTCATTCAGTTGGAAAATTTATTGATTTCTTTCAAATTTGATACAATTAGCATATGTTAATATCTATAAGATCTGTTATTTACAAAAGGCTTTAAGCATTTAAAGTAGTAATAAGATCTAAGAATCACAAGTTGATTTAGAGGATAAGCGCGAGAGCATTAAGAGCGTCTTACATACTGATTGTCATGCGCGAATCGTTTTAGCCGGTACACGGCCCACGCACTCTTTACGCATACTTAACGAGGACACAGGTACGCATTATGGGCCAAACCATATCTTCGAAACAAATACTATGGCATAATATCGGTAGTATTCTATTGGTAGCTTCTCAATGTAGTTTGGGAACAATCGACAAAAATTTCTCAAAGCACGTATCTTGACAAGAATTCCGTTAAATAGGCATTCCACTTGTGACGATGAATACGAGACAAATATTTAAATATACAAAAAAATATTTGAACTTTTTATTTCTTCTTCGTATTATTAAAATCTTTTCATGAGCAAATAAAAATATAAACTTTCTTATCTAGATCTTTTTTCAATCGGAAGATCATTACCTACCAAGAATTCTTTTATCTCTTTTCGTATCTGTATTTAAACTTATCAAGTCTTTTGTCTTCGAATTACAGCACAGTAAGCCCGATCATCGTGCGTTTGTACTCAGCTAGAGAAGCTGAAGCGGTTATAATTATAAATGAGTAATTAACACTATCGACGATTTATGAGACACTCCAGAGAAGAAACAACTATAAAATTATCTGAATTTCTTAATCCACCGTTGTGTTTTTCAATTAACGAGAACCTCGCAAACCTCTCGTACTTTCTCTTATCATTTATAAGAACGATATTAATTCATTTTACGATTGCGGAGTTATCGAATATGAATAAGCAATATTTTTGTTGTGACATGCTTCAACTCGCAATCTATTAAGTTTTTGTTATTTTCTTTTACTCGTTACTAAAAGAAAGAAGTTTTCTTTCTCTTATCTTTCCTCGCGAGTAAATCTCCGAGCACATTGTTCTCAACATTTCGAAAGACGTTAGACTTTCCTTAATAAATTTACAAAAAAAAAAAAAAAAAAAAAAAAAAAAAAGAAAAACAAAACAAAATAGAAAAAGAACACAGTGGAACATAAACCTTACGTGGATATATCGAGTACCTTAACTATAATTAGAGTCTAACAAAAAAAATAATGGCGCTTTCTTAGTTATGACATAAGTTTTTCTTCAAATACCAATGTCCGTGCATTTTCTCTTTTGCTCTTACAATTACGCAAGTAAGTGTACGTTATATACGTATCTATGTACATCGTGACTCTTATTCCAGTCGTGTATATGATGCTTTCGAAACAATTTCGTTGTTGTCTGTAAAAGTTTCTTTGGTAAAAGTGGGAAAAGTCAAATACGTTTGAGATCGAGTTAAATTTTTTATCGTCGATATTTTCTCACTCTTTTATCGTATTTTTCTTTGTTGCAACAACTGCTTTTTTTTTATTGCAACAACTGTTTTATTATCCTGTACGTATAAAAATTAACGATTATAAAAAAGTAGAATTCGTTTTATAAATAGCAGTCATTTCGGTGATAATAATTTTTCTTTTTTTTTTTCTTTCATTAACATTGGCCTAAAAGTTTGTCTAGAGCTACATAGATAGTATCTCTGAAAAAAAGATTAAATCGAACAATTTAGACAATTGAATTTTTAATAATTACATTTCGATATTATTTTAAAGCTTTGTAAATGGAAATACGTTTATTGTTCGATAAGATACATGTACATAAATCAAGATGATTCTTTACCAAGTAAATCATATTTATCTTAACATGTATTGTTATAATGGTCCTATAACAACGTAAATGATCCATAGTGTTTACAAACAAAACAATAAGATAGACATAAATACATATATGTGTATATATATATATACATATATATAATATATATATATTAGGTTGTCCGGAAAGTTCGTGCCGATTTTGTCATTACTTTACCTATCACAAATCGACACGAACTTTCCGGACAACCCAATATATGAACGATAGACATGCTCATACATACATACATACACACACACATACACATACACACGCACATATACCCACATATATATATTGTACGTATCGAACGGCAAACATTAAAATGTAAAACGATAAATTACTTACTGACAGACACAAACACCGCTTTCATTACAATGTCCACCTGGTCTACTCTTACTCATACAATGAACCAAACAGGCAGCCTTACCAGTAAAACCATCGACAGTTAAGCCATTAGATGCTCTTCTTCTCTGTCTGGTAATATGTTCCAATGACACGTCGGTAATTTCTTCGAATAGCTTAACTTTGATTAATCATTAAAAAAAAAGCATTGAATAATGTTTCATATCCGAATATTTTTTCTTTTTTTTTTTTTTCCTTTTATATAATCTGATTAAATATTTTATTTACGATCTCTTGATTCGTATGATGCAGCAGAAATAACTACCACACCAATAAAACCTAGAGACACGAGAACATAAATCTTCATATTTGACTAAACATTTGAAATTTCAATTATTAGTAGATCAGTACTTGACGATTATTGTGATCGAACTTCGCAATTACCTCAATTATCATTCATTATAGAGTAGAAATCATGTGAAAAACCGATTTCACGAAGAAGATAAATAGTGTATTTTCTTTAGTTGAAAATTTATTCAAAGTTATTAATCCATTGTTTCCACGCGTACATAAAGTTAGTTTCTTTTAGTATCGCACGGAAAGCTAATTAATTAAACAATTCATAAAAAGCTTATTATCTCACAAATGTAATAATAATAAGCAAATAAAAATGAATTTTTAAATTTTATTTGTTTGTACAATTGTCACAATTTAGAAAAATATTCAGAAGATATACTGGAACTTTATGTAGTTACTTTAATCAGTTAATTGCAGAAATTAGTTTTAAAAATCCCTTATTGGATGCATAATTTAAAATCAAACAATGACAAGTATATACGTCGAATGCAGGGCAAATGTTCCTATTATAAATTTTACGAGAAAGGTAAAGCAAAACGAGGAAGGATTATATTTTTATTCAATAAAAACATTAACAATTTATTGTTGAAAAAGATATTATTAAAAACTTTAGTTTGATAATTATTGAGGAAATATGTAAAAGAAGAAACTTTTTTTTGAATCTTATAAATATTAACTTCTTGCAACAAATCAGAAATTACTAAGGGTCTTCATAGTTCGCACATTTTATTTATATTATTTTAATTGTTATCGTGGAATATCCGCTATACGCAGTAAAGTACACAAAACAATTGGCGAAATACCCGATGCATTGTAGATAATAATTAATTCATTTTGTGAAAAAAAAAACAATACATTATATGCCAAATATAATAATCAAACTTTTTTTTTAATAAAATACATAGCAATTTTATTGATAATATTAAGAGAAACATATCACTAAATGACATTTTTATTACTTCTTAATGAAATTTCGAGTTTTTGTATAATCTAATTAAAATCTAACGAAAAATGGCGCTTTCATAATTATGACATAAATTTTTCTTCAAATACCAATGTCCGTGCATTTTCATTTTTGCTCCTACAATTACGCAAGTAAATATATATTATATATGTATCTATGTACGTTGTGGCTCTTATTCCAGCCGTGTACATTACGCTTTCGAAACAATTTCGTTGTTGTCTGTAAAAGTTTCTTCGGTAAAAGTGGGAAAAGTCAAATACGTTTGAGATCGAGTTTTTTTTTATCGTCGATACTTTCTTCCTCTTTTATGGTATTTTTCTTTGTTCCTTCTTTAAACAGATAACAGAAAGAAGAAAGAAATAAAATGAAAAGAGATAAAAGATAAAGGATAAAAGATAGTTGAAAAGAAAAAAAAGATAGCTGTGCGATTAACTACGCTAAACGTTGCAACAATATGCTTTAAAACGAGCGCACTCATGCGACAAACATTTGCTTCCCATTCTTTATATTGAACGATGCAAATACGAAGAGAGAAAGAAAAAGAGAAAGAGAAAGAGAAAGAGAGAGAGAGAGAGAGAGAGAGAGAGAGAAAGAGAGAGAGAGAGAAAATCGGTGTAACTTCGATCATTATTTACGAAGAATACGTACTTACAGCCTACGTAACGATCACTATTAATCAACATAACTTTTATAGATACTTTTCATTTTCTTTTTAGTTATCTTTTGCCGTTCCTTGGACGTTGCACTTTACAGAGCATAACTGTACAGCAGTACTAATTCAATCGCCGTCTTAACTCCGAACGGCTGACCACGGTTAGCTTTAACCGTTAATTAAGGAAACATCTTAATTACCGTTCAGAATTCCATAAGTGGTTCATAGCACTCACGTACGATGCGGGCCTTTAAGGGTGCTTTTTATTTTCCTTTGTTTTTCAAGAGTGTCGAAATTTTGTCGACTTATTTTTTCTTTAATCACTCGACGATCGAACGAACTACAGAATAGAACTTAACAAAGAGATGTTAATTAACGATAGTGAAGATCGAACAAGAAGTTTGAATTGGTCGTTTGTTTATATTGCAGGCTGAGAAAGGTTCCTTTGAGTTCCATAAGAAAGGGCTTCGTGAGAGAATCGAAAGTTGAAAAATATTTAATGGGTTTATAAGTGTATATGTATGTTTATATACATATGTAAATATATGTGCGTGTACCTATGCTACGTGGGAGATGGGCAACACGGGTTGCGCACGATCCAACGTTTATACGATTGTTTGAAGAAAGATAAGAGCGTTCATTTCCGCGATGATGTTCCGGGAGATATCCTCTACACATGTTTATTGCGGCCTTCAAGATATTCTCACTGGCCATTCCATTCAATTTCGATATCTCGCGATACTTCTTCGGTATTTCGTTTACCAATTATACTTAGAAATTACTCGAATAAACTCATATTATTTGTTTATCAGTTGAACGGAAAAATGAAACCTAATTGTGAGTAAAATAAACAAAAATGTGAACATGATCGAAATAAGTACGTATGTATATATATATAACTATATAGTACTTACGTATTACGATCTATCTGTTATCACAACGATAAAGTCAAGGTTGTCGATAATTATTAGACAACAAGCGATAAATTTTCATCTACGTCTGAACAAACTGCTCGAAATATTATTTATTTTATTATTATTATTATTATTATTATTATTGTTGTTGTTGTTATTATTATTATTATTATTATTATTATTATTATTATTATTATTATTATTATTATTATTATTATTATTATTATTATTATTATTATTACTATACGGAGAGATGGAGACCACATGTTTTCAAGAAACGTTGAAAGAAAAATATCCTCAAAATTTCGTAATATCGTATCATCATGAAACGATTAACAGGATAATGGCTTTTTGTGAGATATTTTTCTTATCATTCGAAATGAATAAATAAATAGATCTTTTTAATATACAGTTAGTTTGATATAGTCTTAAAAAAATTCCTTTAATTCTTGCAATAAACATCGTAAGACTGATACCATCGCGATAAAATAATCACGTTGAACGTCGAACGATCGTGCCACGTATTCACCATGCAGTAAACGTCGCATTTGAAACGATTCGTAGTTTATTTAAGAAGATTACAAATCGTCGTCTTCGTGGAAAGATTCTATTTTTTTGTTCTTTTTTCTTTTTCACAACATGAAAGTGTCTCTTTAGGATGAACGTCAGGAAGCAAATTCCGCATAAACGATTCTATTCACGAAACTCTTCTCACGAGACAAATAACGTTTGCGTTTACCACTTCTCTTTTTCTTTCTAACACGTTCTTGCGGCCTTAGCGAGAGAAAATGATAATCGCGGAGAAAGGCGCCTAAGATAGCAGCAAACGTGCAAATAGAATCCCAGCGAAGCGCGTCTCGTTTTTTTCTTTCTTTCCGAAATGTTCATACGAGGAAGGCGATACACGTAGGTAGGGTCGATATCCATTTGAGGAATACCTAATGCAAGTCGTTTAATATTCTTCGACATCGTTGGAAGCAAGCCACTACGATCGATCGCTACAGGAAAGTAGTCGTGTCGAGATCGAGCTACGATTCGTCGATCAAAGAGCCTGAGTAGAATCGCGAAAATCGGAAAATATTTTTATCCTTCCAATTTTTTTTGTTTATCTATCGTCAATTTATGCACTTAGGTGTACACTTTACTATGGGAATTCTAATTTATATGTAATAGCGTGTACCGCATCATCCACGAGAAATCAAACTCTTTAAAATTGAATATTACCGATGAATAATTTAATGGTTGAAAATATTTAAATAAAGAACACACTATATTTTAAAAATTTTTTATTGAGAATTCCGATATTACTCTTATTTATCGATCTGATATAAAATAAATTAGAAAGCGTATATCATTTCCAAAAAAACTTTGTTTCAAGACAGCGAAAATATAATATATTGATAAAGGACCTCTTATTGCTTGCCCTCGGATTTGTCATTTTATTTTTCTTTTTTTTTACGCATTGCTGACCATTCCTGCTCGCCCACGCTTCGTGTAAGCCGTACACATGTAAAGCAACCGGTTAACCATGCTCTTCCGAGTTAGGAATGGTAGGGGAATTCATAAATTTCGTCTATCGTATACTTTCGATTCTTTGAGTGAATAAACTCAATGGGAAAATTTAGTATCGTTGCAATTTTCTCATTAAATCTTAATTAACTTTTTTAATTAATGTATCCTAGAAAAAGTATATGAATTACATATACCTTACCTTTATTATAAAAAATAATATATATATATATATATATATATATATATGTATTTGCTATTTAATTCGTTAATAAAAATATTAATAATAATAATAATTTTCGTAATATATTCTTAATGTTAGATGAATTTATTATCGTTAGATTCGTATCCATTTCATGGAATTATCGAAGATAGATAGATATTTACTCGCTAATATTGGTATCCAGTCGCAAAACCAGTCACACCACGTCCGCTCCACTTACAAGAGAATCGAAGTGAAAGTCTTTCGGTCTGTTCTCAGATAATTTGCAGGCTCCTACAGGATGCAGATGTTGGAAATCCTTCTTTCTTCGGTGAGTCGCGAAGGAACGCCTCGAGGTTTTATGTAGAATTATATCGTGTCATTGCAACGAGCAAATAACGCGGACATTTTTACAACGAAATCGCGGATAGGAAATACCCAGTAATGTTTTTGATCATGTTCATAGGATTAGAAAATAGAAATTTTTCTAAAATATATCGATTTATAAATTTCGATATAGTTAGAAAGCAAATGTAAAAAGTGAAATAATAAAATATATGAAGAAATGAATTCTATAGAATTGAATTATTTGACATTAAATCGATCTATGTTATTAAATAATAAAAAAAGTATATAAAAAAACGTGCGATCGTCCGAAAAAAAAAATATTATTTCCTAGATAAAGATTTTTATTATCTAACAACGTATTATTCAACAAATGCATGCTGATTTAATATCTAATCAAATGAAAATGAATATATGCATTAATCCGAGCTATGTATTTTAAAACATTTTATTTTAAAAATATAACTCAAAAAAAGAAAATCAAATGAAGTAAATTATATCGCGTTTTATTACTATAGAAAGAAGCATTAGATTCGGTCGAATCTTTTTAGCGCGCAAAAGGAGTTTTACGAGGCACGAGCTCCTTAGACGATGAAAACCTTACGTAACGACATCCTCTCTTGCGATACCTCATTCGCTACCGTCTTTCGCTTGTACTACGTATGTTCAACGTACTTATGTACGTATGGAGTGTGTACTTGCGAACAGGTTCCAGCATGAATTTGCGTCCTCCATTTAAAACCACTCCGTGGCTTTCTTTACTTGGTTTCCGTTCGCTTGCCGGAAATCATTCTCGCGACAGATTGCCAACCACTGTCCAAATTTCGTCCTGAAGAAAATTCTAATATCATTGAATCTGTCGTTTTGAATAGCTTTAAAAAGTCCTTCGTTATCCTATTATTACTACAATTGTCAAAAATTATTCTGGTATATCTCATATGTATGTTAGATGAAAACAGAAGAAGAATGAAAAAGTAATTTATAAAATTAATTATATTTATATAATAAACAAACTCGTAATGTTTATTATGTGTATTTCACTTGCGATGAAATTTAAAGTAAATATTTTTATAAAAAGGACTGTCGACGGTTGATGGTCATTTTGATTGATTGTTGAATCTAGTGTTAGTGATTATTCTTGTCTTTTTATATCTTTTATTTAATTGCTGTCATTAACTTTATTAACGTGAATATTATCCTTGAGTCGATGTTAAATAAAAGGATAATAATTACTGTGTTAAAATAAATTCATTGTCGTAATCTGCTACAGAGATTCTGTTTGCGTATGTGCGTATCTGTATAAGTGTGTGTGTGTGTGTGTGTGTGCGTGCGCGCGCGCGCGCACGCGCACACGAATGTATGTGTGTTTAAATAAGGAATGTATTTACGAGATAATATAAAGCGTTTGAATTTTTTTTCTAGCTGATGAATGCATAGAAGAATAAAAGAGGCTCTGAAAATTGATTTAAATTATGTGTAAATACGATACACACACACACACACACATATAATTGATATTATATATGTAGATGAAGTAATTGACGTTTGCGTGTTAAAAGTATAAATATATTTACAGTAGTAGTAGTAATGGTAGTAGTACTGGTAGTCGTAGTAATAGCAATAATAGTAGTGGTAGTAGTAGTAGAAGTAATAGTAGTAGTATTAGTAGAAGTAGTAGTAGTAGTAATAGTAGTAATAGTAGTAGTAGTAGTAGTAGTAGTAGTAGTAGTAGTAGTAGTAGTAGTAGTAGTTTCTAGTTAGTATATTTTATGCGCGAGAACGGTATACAAAGGCCCACGACGAGCGTCAGGAAAAACAGCGAAGATACTGATCCGTGGGAGAGAATACGAAACATCTTTAGCTTTCAAAAATTTTAACACACGATTCTCTCCGATACACGTATATCCTTTTTTCTTTAAAAATCTTTTTTTTTCGGACTCGAAATATGTCGAGAGATCGACATCGATCATTGAAAATCGACAGCTAAATAAATTAAATTTTTCATAAAATGATTTTATTATTTTTTTTTCTTCTTTTCCTTTTTTTTTTTTTTTGATCATCTTTTTCATTTTTGTATATATCAATACACTAATACGTTTTATGTTTTTATATACTTTTATATATTTATTTTTTATTTTTTAAATCAACCACCGATCTTTCTAACAATAATTTTGTTTATCGCGAAGAAAATATTAAAATGCGTTTTGGCGATATTATTTATCAGTGTTATTGTTCCAGTTTTTTAAGGGAAAAACGAAGAGTTCGTTATTTATACATACGAATAGAAAATGTGTGTAAGTGAGGGTAATAACGTCCGAGACGAAGATCGAACTTCTCGATTATTTTGCGGTGTTCGTGTCCTTTCGGTGAGACAGCGTTCTCACGTCAGCTGGCATTATGGTTCGTATTATGTTGGTCCTCTTTCTCTTCTTCCTTCTTTGCTTCGTTTTCTTCTTCTTCTTCTTCTTCTTCTTCTTCCCCTTCTTCTTCTCCTTTTTCTCAGTCTTCTTTCTCACTTACAAAAGCGCCTCGATATTCGTCGACAAGTTCTCATATCCCATTTGGAGGAACTCAAACGGTTTAACTGCATATCGACGTAAAATTTTGTAATAATTTTATTTGATGAATAATATCATCTCAAAAGGATGAACATGTTTTACTATATCGTATCATCTTATATATTTATTTTTTCTTTTCTTTTTGTTCATCAATAATTAAGAATTATCGTATTAATAAAGAGAATGAACATTTTCTATTACGGGATTTCGTTTAATTTTTCCTTTTAATTCTTTTATTTACTTTCTAATGTCTATATTAATAATTAATAACATTTACATTCGATGGAAAGAACGAACATACTTAATTACGTGGTCTCTCTTTATTTTTTTATTCTTTTTCTATTCTTAATTAGTATCATTCGCTTTCATATACGCTTTAATAATTATTGTAACAACTTTTTGTTAAGTTTTCATATATAAATCAATACGGAAAAACAGAGAAACTCTTATCAATTATCGAAACAGATGTTTATTACATTTACAGTAAAGCAATTGTTCAAAGAGAAGGTTTCCGTTTGCGTTCTCGTGATTGTGAATTAATCAGACTGACTCATTAATCGTTCGTAAGCGATCTCTTTTCGAACTCGTTCGATTGGCAGTAGGTCGATCATAGCAGACTGAATCAACGCTTTTAATTATAAACGTTCATTAACCTTTGCAACCGTAGAAACTTATGTTCAAATAGACTTCAACTTTCCAATAGTTTCGTCACGAATGTGACGATTCGATCGAGTAGAAAAAACCATAATCGATACCAGATACGGTTTAAAGTGTGAATTTGTGTACTGTTGCAAAGCAAAAAAACATCGATGAAGAAAGAAATCGCTCGAGTCACGACAATGGTGTACAAAAAAAAAAAGAATAGAAAGAAATAAATTCATCTAAGATACGAATTGATTTTATCCAAAAAAAAAAAAAAAAAAAAACATGATATTGCGTTTAATACAGTTTTTGTTTAAGAATCTTTTTTACTATTTATTTTATGCAAAATTAAACAATTTTTATTTTCTGTATTTACATAGTTTTTTTAATCATTTTGTTTAAAATCTTAAGATACGCATTTTATTAAAAAGTGCAACAGTACATTCAATATATATATATATATATATATATATATATATATATATATATATTTTTTTTTTTTAATATCGATCTTTAATATTCACTTTGCGAAAAATGTTAGTTATATTTTTAATTTTTCTACGCATATATTAATTTCTAATCATTTTATTTGCTTCTCAAGAAGTTGAAAATATTTCATTCGCATAAATCACGCGTAATAAAATATTTTCACAGGATACATTTACTTCTATATTATATACCATATTTCTTATGTACGTGACAATTCGTGAAAGTTGCAAAAACGTGTAACAAGATCTAGAACCAGGAATACGAGCTACGTCTTTTGAAATGCATTATAAAAGCTGTTTAGTTTACGAAAATCAATGTCGTTCGTTAAAAACAATCTATGGAAATTTACCAGCACGTGAAAAGAATCGATGACACACGCATTTAAACTGATTATTCGTTGTCAGCGACATTGTTTAAGAAATATTCTATATTTGTACCGTTTGTAACAATCGTCGACAATGTATAGACATAGTTTTGCATAGTATCTACATATAATCAATTACAAATCATCAAGAAATTCGAATGAGATATTGGAATTAGAAAGAGAATATAAAAAAAAAAATAGGAAAAGAAAAATATACATACGATAACAATTTTAGTTTGTGTAAGTTTGCAGGAACACGAATTTGAATACACGAGTATTTAAATTTCGACGTTTCCGTTATTAATAAAGATTAAATCACCCTTTGACCTTTCGATAGAAACAATCACAGTAAATTACTGTTGACATACACACACATACACATACACACATATATTTTACCTTGACCATATTGTTATTCGCTTATATTAACGAAATGTATACTGGTTAAACTAATAGTATCAAATCTAACATAAGTCCGTAAATACTTATTGCTCTTAAATCATAGATTCAACGGTGTTGGAAGGAGGAAAAAAAAATGATAGTCCCAAGTGGACTGAACGATCCATCGGTCAAACCACAAACCGCAAATAGAAAGAGAATAGACTAATATTACATCGAATTACTACTGTTTGCTTAATATACGAGAATGATATGAGTTGAATTTTAACCTTTAAAGGATATATATCTCTTGGAATGTTATTCGAATATAATTAAACAATTTAAAGTCTGGTAATATGGATATTTTCAATATTAACAATACAAAATTAATATGTAAATCAATTTAAACTTATTAATTTTAATAAGTAAAATTAATAAGTACAAAAATTTAAATTAATAGTAATAGTACAAATTAATAATAATATTTTTAAATTAATAATAATAATTTTTAATTACATTTTTTTTCATTATTCATTTCTATGATATTTTATTCTCATTATGATAGATCGATATAAATCCAAAGTAGGTAACACGATTTATATATATATAATACGACTGATATATATTGATGTTTCAGATATTACTCATTACGATTGGTAATTAACACAATTTTTGGATTATTTAAATTAATAATAAAAAAACATTTAATTACATTTCTTTTCCTTGATATTAGTTTCTAATGATACTTCATTCTCACGAGATTGGCTCGATTCAGGTTTTGAAGTAGCATTTCCTCGTTATTATCAAGGAGAGATTATCCGGTTCTCGATCATCGTTGAAGTATAGTGTTACGAGTTGTATCCTGTATCTTTTTTATTCCTTTTCTTTTTTTTTTTGGAAGCACGTGCCCGGTAAATGACCGGAAATCATGTCGTTGTCCTTCTGATGAGAAAAAATTTATAAAGGGTTGGAGGGTTCTTTGGGGATGATTCTCAAGGGTTAGTATATAGGCAGATAGGTAGGTAGATAGAATAAAAGAGGAAAAGAACTGGAGGATGGGACGATAGGAAGGAACACCTTGGTTCATCCTGTTTCCCGAAGGTGTTCCTCTTCTGGATCAACGAGTCAGGAAACTTTCGATGGAAAGATGAATACGACACTCGATATGACGACGATGATGGTGCTCCATGTATGTATAACGTACATACGTTATGGGGAGAACTTTGGATCGTAGTTTTTTTCTTTTTTTTTTCAAAGAAGAATGAAGATGAAGGCGTCGTACTACGCCCACTTTCGAAGGAGTCCAACTTGATGTGTATGCGCGCTCGCGCGCATACATATGCGCAAGACCAGAGCAGATGGTCTCAGTCGATCCAGTAGTATGTTATTCACAGATACGAGGACGGTCGATCGTGCGAAAGAAGAAGCTTGTTTCGAGGAAGGAGGAGGAGACTCTGTGCCTTCTCTCGAGGAAACGCGCTCTCTCTCTCTCTCTCTCTCTCTCTCTCTCTCTCTCTTTCCCTCTCTCTCTCTCTCTTTCTCTTTCTCTTTATTGCTTTCCTCATCTTAATGTCTCGATGATGAAAAATTAAACGAATCCATTTCACATTTTTACATACTCTCGTAAACTTCGAAATAAAAATCTCTTGATCGTTAATTTAAATCTTTTGATAAAAAAGAAAAGAAAAGAAAGAGAGAAAAAATGTTCACTTTTTTATAAACATTTTACTGCAACAAGTTGGAGAATCATTAAAAAGTAAATGTCTAACGGGTTCTCAAGTTTCTAGTCAGGCAACTCGAACGATCATCGACCGTCAACGCATATGGGTCGGTCTTGAGAATCCTTAACGCTTCTTCGGAAGCTTCTACCAAGTGTATTTACGTACGTATGTACACGACAAGAAACAAGGAATTAATATGCATAATTTGTTGGAACAATGGCGAGAACGAGGCTCGCTCTCGAAAGCGGGGTCGAGACCAAGCGAGTAAAAGACGACGTGGAAACAGCGAAAAGAACGGCTTCTTCTCGTGGCATCGTGTGTGGAAAAAAGATTATCCTATCCCCATGATCATGCAAGAATAAGATTTTCTTTCATTTCTTTTTTTTTTTTTTTTTTTTATTACCTTTTCAAATTATAACCAACTTCAATAATAACGTATTATTATTAGAAACCTTTTATTATTTCTTTTCAAAAAAAATTTTCCTTCTTCATTTTATTTTGTTTACTTTGAATGTGATAATTTCGAAAAGGAAAACTTTCATGTTCTTATTTTTCTAAAAACTCGGTATTCCCTTCAACGCATCGATATCTTATCCATGAACGACACGGAACGAAGTATTACGAGCGTATAAGACAATGAGGTCGTCATATTTTTCTTGTGTCCTCGCATGACGACCGAAAGAACTCTGAAACTCAGTGGCGTATAAGACTGCCGGCTCGTCTTGCTTCCTTCTACTCAACGCTCTCATCCATGACGCCCTACCTTCGCTTGCACATACGTAAAACGAATAGGTAAGCGTCTACTTCGAATATAATTTCGATTCGTTTATACATTCCTTTATTTCTTAAACGATCTTAACGATAGATTAGACGAATTTTGAAAGAAAATATAATTAGTATAATAATGATCTTCTTTTTTGTTTTTTTTTTGTTTCTTTTTTTTTTGTTTATTTCTTTATCTCTTTATTTTATTTTTTTTTTCTTTTTCGTTATAATCTTAATTACGTAGGAAAAGAATGGAAAGTAGTAGAAAGTAACGATAATAAATAATAATATTTAAAGACGTTAATGAAATTGTACGAGATAGAAAATACTTTCCAAATTTTAACTGTTTTGAATTTCTTTCTTATTTAGTTAACAATTATAATATTATCGCGATGAACGATCGATGATTTCTAATTAATGTAATTAAAAATTTTAATAGTGACTTACGATCTGTTTTATCATCGTTGTCGGTAAGTCAGATTTCTATAAATTCTTACCGACTCGCTATGGTCTGTAAGTCTAACTACTTGATCGACGATGAAACGAATTTTACTATGGTTAAGTAGAACGTAGAAATTTTACTTTACCGACGCAGAAATCAACGTTCAGATTCTTAGCTAGTTTGTTGGCGTACCATTCTATTGAAACGAGGGAAAATTTGATATTTGAAGAAACTACAATTGTTTAACAAATAATATAAAAGTATTTTTTTTTTTTAATGTTAATGTTCATAATAATCATCATTTTGAATTATAATTTCGAAACAAAATTCATCAAATAAAAATTGTTGAACAATAATTATAAATTTGAATATTTCTAAAACTACATATGATCACCGTATGAAAAAATAAATCTAATTTATTATAATATTCTCGAGAAGAAGAGAACACGACTCGTCAATTTTCTCTGAGAGGATGAGTGGTATGTGTATTATCCGAACCTTTCACCGTAAGATCTGAACCCATGCCGATACACGTTGGCTCGATGGACGAATCGTGTGTTCTTACCTCGAGTTTGCTTGGCTTAAGACAAATATTGAACCATGGTATGCGCGAGATGGAAGGAACTTCAACTAGTTCCAAGAAACTTCGACTCGTCTAGTACATAGGTACATACATAAATACGTGCGAGCAATGAAAAAAGATTTAACGACGACGTCTAGAGTAAAATGACTTAATGACGCATTCCAAAGCAGTCTCTTTTTTGTTGAAGATGAAAGAAAAAAAGTTAGTCAAATTTTACAAAGAGCATTACAATTCTATATTTATCATTATTTCAATATTAAAATTAAATAAATATTATAGAAGAAGAATAAGAAAAGAAAATTTAAAAATTTCGGTAGATCGATCTAGATTAAATAAATTTAGATAAGATTCAAAGTAGTGAATCATCGTATGTTAATTAAAACACAAATATTTAGAGATTATCAATTTTCAATGTAAACGTATGCTAGTATAGTAACTCTTTCAAGAGGGCTTTCAAGATGAAGAAGCAGAAAATCTTCTGAGATCAACGACTATCTAAGAAAGAAAGAGAAAGATAGATAAAGAGAAAGAGCTCGCGTGTATGGAAAGACCTAAGAACGAACGCGGGAACGCGTTGGAAAAAAGATATTTTTCTCTCTTCTCTCCCATAAGCTTGTACAATCGTATATATACACATACGTATGTATATATATGTATATATATATATATATATATATATGGGTGTGTGCATTTATATATGCATATATATGTATATAGAGAGGAGCATATATACGTACGAAGGTACGTCCACTAGCGGCGAGGTCGATGGCCTTTCTAAGGATCGAGCACCAGCATGTCCAGCATCACCTATCGGACGGAGAGCGAAACTTACCTCGTAATCCGCATTCTACGAGGAGAGACCGAAGACCCGTTACTAGAAGAGATTTACCGCGTCTTCGTAATGACGATGTTGCTAGGCAAGTCAATTCTCTAAGAAAAAGTAAGCAATTTTTCCATCGGCTCTCCTTTATCCTCGAGTTTTTAATATTTTATCTTTTTTACTTTATGAAAGCACTCAATACATAGTTTACCATTCGAATCATTCTCGATTATTCTTGAATTAGAAATTTCTTCCACTTTCTTGAGTAATTCATATAAGAATACATGAAAGAAAAAAAAAGGAAAAAAAAAAAAAGAAAGAAAGAAAAAAATATGTAATTCTACGATTAATACTCGACGTCGAAGGAGCGAAAGGAGAGTCTGTTTCTCGATACTCCTTCAAGGTCATTCGATTCCTTTCGACGGAAAAGGACGAGGTTGCGTAATTGTGTCACATAATTGATAGAAACTTGATTGATCATAGGAAAGAAAAGAAATAAGAGAAAAGCGGAAACCGAACATCCTTGTGACGTCGGGAATGTTACAAGGAAACATTTTTTCGAAAGAAAAATAAAAAAAGAAAAAAAAAAAAAGAAAAAAACTCGAAGATAAGGAAAAAAAGTTCGACGTTAACACTTCTCATTTATTTTTATTTTTTTCTCGATACATACTTTACAAGATATATTGAAGATAAGGAACAAGCATTAATTTTGCAAGAATTTTTGAAAAATTTCATTAAAATATCTCTCGAAAGATCTTGGAGTTTCAGATACATATATATAGGTATCAACTTTTAAACGTGATGCTCGTTCTCTTCCAGCACTTATACGATTACGACAGTCGATAACTTCTGGCCACGTAAGGCATTCGGTTCTACCGCCTATGATGCATGCCTAATCGCCTCTAATGGTTGCTTTTTGAAAGCAGTTCCCTCCCAGTTTGACTCGGCACATATACACACACATATATATATACATACGTTCTTTTCAAGCGAAATCGCATCTTACCAATTAGCGTCATTATTTATCGCAACCCTTTCTATCGATTTCTATTTATCTATCTCTTTATATGTTTCTCCTTTTTCCGTATATATATATATATTATACTTGTCTACTTACATTATTAAATATAATTTTATCGTTTGCATTAACTACTTTTTTATATATTTTTTGTTTCTTCTTTTTTTTTTTTTTATATTCGAAGTGTAAAAGGAGACGTAGATATTTATATTCCTTGTACATACGTTGTCCTCTCTTCGTACATAATACTATCATATTTTCTCAATAAGCTTGCGTCATGAACGTAGATAAATTTATGTCTAAGAGAATATATGTATATACGTACGTAGGACCATCGTGTCAAGAGGAACGTAGTATAAGTAAGTTTACTTGACTTGGATTAATAAAACAGTCGATTCGGCGCGAAGGAAAAAAATAAAACATCGCGATAACGATACTAAACATACTCGTATCACTCGTCGAAAGTGATACGAACGATGATAACCCTCATCCAGATGTTTCCGATGACAAGTTCGCCAATGTCGACGTGGTTTTGTAATTATGATAAGAAGAATAATATTTTCGATTTGTTTCAAGTTTTATACAGTTAAAAAACAAAACAAAAAATAAACAAATGGAATTAATTTTTATTGAAAATTATGATTTGTCAGACTCAATTCAATTTAAAAAAAAAGTTCTACTGTCCTTTCATCTAAATATCATCGAAATTATACACATCAATCTTATTATTTTTTCTTTTAAAATGAAGTTTCCCGCGTCGTTATATAAGATAGACGCGATATATCGCGAAAAAGTTTCTAAAAATGAGAACTTTCTCTTTGTGCGTTTCCTCAAGCACAATCAATGTCAGGATCGTTTGCCGAGGCCTCAATCTCATCGTCGAGATATCACTCATGGTTTATTAACTCAAAATTAAGATGCATCGTAATCATCGTGACTTTCTTTACAAGTCGAGACGAGTAATCAGTACAAAGAGAGGAAGAGAGAATAAGAGAAAGAGAGAGAGAGAGAGAGAGAGAGAGAAAAAGAGAATGAAAAAGAGAGAATGTTGCTGTTCCTCGTAATCCTTCGATGAGATTATAATGAGCACGCGGACTCTTTCTCAAGTGAGATCGCTCAGGGCTCTATTTCTCCTTCGTAATCCTTGTGAGGCTATTCTGATGGACGTTTATGTGAATGATTGATCTAACAAAAATCTATTCAAGTACTTTCTACTCAACGTATTTCCAGGAAATATGAATATTAAAGCGATAAATATATATACATATATATATATATATATATATACATATATATCACAGTTTATATAATATATATAAACATACATATACACACATATATATACATATATATATGTTATGGTTCATAATTAATAAATATTAATCGTAATATAAAGAACTTCGAAAGTTAATCAAATAATGCGATATATCTTTATAAAAATATTTGTTAATCGTTTTTACGTTTCGAATTGGCCATAAAGTAGATCCTACGTTTTAAGTTACAATCTACTTGAAAAACAAAGTCTCATATTTTTTTTATTCCTATACCATTGACATTGAGTAGCAGGTCTGTCCCAAGATTTCCTGTCCGTCTACTTCTAGACGTGTTTATGGTCTAGATTATCCTAAAAAACTGTAGAACTCGTCGTCTTTCAATTTCAGCTCCATATATCACAACTAATCCACGTGGTCCACTCTATCTCGAATCGTCGTCGTCTGCCCAAAAATGGTTGGCTATCAATGTATACGAGAGAAAGAGAGAGAGAGAGAGAGAGAGAGAGAGAGAGAGAGAGAAAGAGAGAGAGAGAGAGAGAAGGAGAGAAAAGGAAAGGGAAAGAAAGAGAGATAAAGAGAGCGAAAGAGAGAGGCAGACAAACAGACAGACAGAGAAAGAGCAGAGTAACGTATACGACGCAAATTAGGCTACCTGAAGAGCGACGTGCAAGAAGTATCGCTCGCGATTAGCAAGTCGTCTTACCAAATTTAGCGAGTTGCCGAAAGCGCCGAGTTCCTATCGCCAGTCCAAATCACTCGGCCGAATCGTTACATGTCACGACCCCTTCCTTCTTCCCTTCCTTAGTCGATTTCTCCACCCTACTCGAATGTTTTCAAGCGTTTTCATGAGAATGTTTCGCTGATCTTTAAGCTTCAAACTGCGGGCATTAAAGCCAAATTTGGAGCGACGGCTGCCCTGCATTATGCATCGTTCATCTTACCCCGAATGCCTATGGTAAAAGTTTCTTGACTGGTATCATAGATGAGTCGGATCGTTAAGAAAACACAAAGATCGTAAAGAAAAAGAACTTAAAAGTGATCGATTGTGAGTGTGTTTCGAAGTGAATTAAATAAATGTTACTATATGTATTTCTATGAATACAAAACTTGGTGAAGAATTAAAAAGTAATAATAATTTTAACTTCATAATTACAATAATTAATCTAATCATAAAGGAATATCCCAAAATTTGATATCAGTTGAAAATATTTGTATCTGTAATTATGGAAATATAATTGTAATAACGAGTATAAATAAACATGCATCGATATTTTCTGTTGAATGTTTTTACGTGACATCGTAGATATCACACTAAATCTTCCGAATCGAAAATCTCTCATCTTTATTAATGTCTTAAGCACGCTACTTTTATTGGCATATTCTAATTTCAATGTAAAAACAAATTCATATATATATATATATATATATATATATCTTTTTTTTTTTTAATTAAAAATAAAGTTTATGATTTTTCAATAATATGATATTTTACAAATTACAACGATCATAAATCAAAACCTTGATATGCAAGTAAAAACTTGCCACAAGAAATTATTAATATTATCAATAAATCAAAAAATAGATGCTGGTCAGGATATTACAATCTTGCTTCTTCGTTTGCGCGTATAGATTTAAAAGATCACATGTAATGTCAATGCGATTATGAAAATCAAGACTTAAACTACATACTGTCATACTGGTTATTATTTGACGAACAACAACTAATGTTTATAAAAAAAACTTCACAAACAAACAATCTTCCTTACTCTCTCATATAATGTATTGAAAAAGACTATAGAATTATATAATGTATTATAATCATTTTCAAAAAATTGTAACATCACGAACTAATTACCTATTAAATATTATAATATAAATCATAATATTGTATCAAACTATCGAATTTTGTATTACAAAATAATCTCCTTAAGGAGATTGAAATTTCTTAACATGTAACATATAATAAATTCGATCTCGAATTATTATTCACAAAGTATCCAACTTTATTGATATAAATATATTAATATAAATCAGGAATTTTTCAATAAACAATCGTCGAATTGATAAGATAAAAATAATATTAATATTGTAACAATCTCTAAAAAAAAAAGCAAACAATCATCATGCCAATCTAATTGCTAAGGCACGTGGCGCAATCAACCAAAACTCGTTAAGACAAAATTGGCTGGTGACAAAAAAAGAAGAAGAAAAAAAACGAGAGAGAAAAAAAGAGAAAAAAAATTCTACATAATTACGATTGGAAGGTAGCGACAAAACCAAGTCGATTATCGAAGTTGCTTGCACCTACGTGAGCGCTTGGCTAGGGGCTTGCATTATCGTTCTCCGTTTCTTGTTCCAAGCGCCAGACGAATGGTCCTTATTGGTAGCGCCAAACGTGACTCGCTTCGGATCACCTCGATCTTCTTTCTTAGTCGACGGAACGAAGAAGTTTCGCGCGATGTCTTGAGCCATCTCGAACGTACTTGAGAAACAAGCTTGAGCACGACTATCGCTTAGTTTCCTTAGTTAACAACGTACCTACCTATATTTTCTTCTGTCATCGTGAAACGCTTATAAGATCGACGTTCACTGAGGTTTACAAACACGTTTCTTACGATTCTTCTAAATAACGTTCCTATAAATTCTCTTAGAAGAGAAGTCTCGTAACTTCCGCAAAATATAAATGTCTAATCATATGAATATTTATACGTCTATCTAACTTTATACGTTCAGAAAATCCTTTCACACTCGTCTATACTGTCAATAAATACATAAAGAATTATTTATTGAAATAGCAAAATGATTGATAGGTAAATTGTTAAAAAAGGAAAAAAAATAATCATAAAAATAGGCTGTTTTTATGAGATCCATTAACCAAATTTCTACTTATGAAATCAAACGAAAACGTAGATGTTTCTTCTTCTAAACCTTTTAATATCACCAAAAATCGTCGTTGTTTTGTCCTAAAAAAGAGAGACGAACAAATGCGTGGGTTTACCATTGAATCGATAAAAGCTCATTCATTCATTTTTTGTCGACTTCACAGGTAGTAGTTGCTTCATTCTAATCAATTTCTCTTTGCAATGAGTTACTTATAACGGAACTAATATCTTTCGAAATCATTTACGGTGAGGTTGATTTTATTATTTCTTTTTTAATATTACATGTTAGAATCATGGATGAACACATCGCTCTACTTTTTCAATACTGATATCACTTGGATAGATTATAGGTGTTAAAAATAAGACGAAATTTATCTAATCTCGCTCGATATCGTACTGTCCTCGAGTATGATCATCTCTCTCTCTCTCCCTCTCTCTCTCTCTCTCTCTCTCTCTTTTTCTCATTCTCACTCTTCCTCTTTTTCTCTCTCTGGTTTAAGTTAATCTCACGAACGAAAGAAACGAAACTTGAGTTGGTCTCGTTCAATGCGTGGGATTTTTGGTCGATGTAAAAAGGAACCGCAGTTTGGAGAAAATCGTAACACATAATATCAGCCGACAGCTGCACCGGCTGTGCTAATATTTGGCAGACACCTCGCATCTACTTCGAAAGAAAGGAAGATAACTTTAACTGCATGCGATTTTGCAAAATTGTACTCAGCACTCTAGTTCTCTCTCTCTCTCTCTCTCTCTCTCTCTCTCTCTCTCTTCCTTCTTTTTTTTTCTTATCTAATATTACTGCTATTAATATGATTGTACAGTACTACTCCGTAATGTATTTTTTATTTTCGTTTTTCTACGTACTATCATGTAATTTCTGTAACTCTTTTTCTTTTTCTCTCAAGTTTTTTTACAAAAAAAAAGAAAATAGCTTATACTTATTTCTTTTTAAAAATGAATTTAAGAAAGAAAGAGAAAGACATTTCCGTAAAGATTAAAAGAAGTAATGACATCTCCCCTCAACTAGATACTTTCTAGAATCTCCGACTTTCACCGATCGAGATAATCGAAGGACGCTATGGTACAGTCTCGTAACTGTGATGAAGTTCGTCGAGAAACATACGAGATGTCCGATAAATAATAAATCTCCATTAGGGTCGGTCGATGATCGTCGAAAGTCCATCGAACCTATTTGCTCCCGATCTTGCAGTTTTCTTCGTTGCTAACCACGTCCTCGACATATTCCAAGCTAACGAACTAGACAAAATTAATTCCAATCCCGATATTATCTCTTGATTTTTCTTCGAACTTTCGTAAGAGGAGAGATAGACATTCTTATATTTATGTACTTACCTGTACCTTGAGATTTCATTTGACACAGCTGATTTGGTATAGAACAAAAAACCTAGAAACGATTCTTAAAATTTATCTCGATTATAATTTGTATAGTACTGACGTAAAAATAATTGCATAGAACAATTATTTTTTTAAAAAATCATGTAACACGTCAATTAAAATATTTGACGATACGAAAAATTCATGAAATTTCCAAGAAACAGAGAAATTCGTGTTTGGTACGGCAAATTAAACTTCTACGATTACAAAACAGCTGATTGTTTTACGTCCAGTCATAATTTCAAGCGAGTCGATCGATATTCTACAACAAAGATCGCCTATATCGTTTTCAATCTTATTCTAATCACATATCAATGATAAACGATACGTCTATTTTGCTACTGCCAATAAAATTATATACAAAAGAAATGTGAAAGAGTTTCTTTTCGAAGAAATCGATTATCAATTAATCTTGTTTTGATTCGTCGAAACTCCGGTAGCGAGAAAATACGAGAAATCTAATTAGTTTCTTAATCCGATCAAAACCGATAAACTCGAGATAAATCATTGAAGGAAATGAGAAACGAATTGGAAAGTTACGAGATGTCGTTTTATATAGGTGACTAAGACAGGATCCGTTAAATTCTAGTAGAGACTTACACAGGCTCAACAACGCCCACGTAACAAACGAGAAAAAGTCACGATACACAATCGAGAGTTAAAATTAGATTTACTTTCTGGATTTTTTGTTTTCTTTTTTTTTTTTTTTCTTTTCTTTTCTTTTTTATTTTATCAAATAGAAACAACAAATCAAATCAAATTTTATGAGATTCTATTTTAAACCATTTTTACGCTTTGACATCTAAATATTTATATTCTAAACTTCCAATGAATAACTATAATATATCTGTTGAATTTTGAAAGTTGGTAGAATCATTTAAAGAAGAAGGAAGAATGATCGATCAGACAAGATCTGGCAAGGGTTAGTCGTGGAAGAAAGGAAACTCTAGAATCAGAGGATTCGTTCGGCGTACGATCGCGGTATCGCGATCTCGCGAAGCGAATCGGCCCGAGCGACATGCGGGCAATCGATAAGGACCGTCGTCGTTCTGAGCGTGACCACAAATCAATGCGGACGTGGACCTTAGCGAAGGCCCTTCCCCGCCATCGCTACGGTAAGGGGCCATTAAAGCGCGTTCTCCATAAAATATTTTATCCGGTTTGCGGATCGATTTGCAATCCGTAGTGCTCCTCCTCTCTCTCTCTCTCTCTTTCTCTCTCTCTCTCTCTCTCTTTCTCTCTTTTCTTCTTCTCGAGGTCCAGTGGGCCGCCTTTTTCGGTGCACCAAATTCATAAATAATGGCTAAAGACCAGCCCTCCATCGTGTATCACAGCCTGAATTTGTAGTCTTTAGACCTTTTAAGGTTTTTGCCGAACGAACGTGCTCTCTTCGCCCGATTCTCCTTTTTTCCTCTACACTCTCTCTCTCTCTCTCTCTCTCTCTCTCTCTCTCTCTTTATTCGGTATTCTAGCATTCGCGCGCCAACCGAGTTAAATCTTTGTAATAAAAAAGTAAAGGATAAAGAAATCCGAACTCTTAAACCTCCTGCGAAGTTTCAACGACGATTACGTAAAATGTCTCGAAGAACTTACCAGAGCTAAATTATCAAACCATTCTTTTCATGGAAAATATTAACATAAGCAAAGGATATATATCAAAAGTTGCGTAACAAGCTAATGATAAAGATTCTTCATTCCTCGCACCGAGAAACCAAGGATTCATCGTCTCTCGTAGTCTCGTTAACATTCCACTCGCGATGCGCTTCGCGGTGAATTCACCAGCTTCGCTGCTCGTATGTATACCTACTTCTTCGTCTATGCGTTCACTGACTTCTTCCTCAACTCCCGAAGTACAAACAGTTCTCCTTTCTTCTTTCTTGAGAAAGAGAGAGACAGAGAGAGAGAGAGAGAGAAAGAGAGAAAAAGAAAGAAAGAGATAGTATGTAACAGGTAGCTCGGACAGATAACGGTAGTGACGACTGACAACGCTGACGGAACGTTTCTTTCCGTTCGTCTTCTCTTCTCGAGCGCCTTCTTCTTCTTCTTTTTTATCTACGTTACAATCACAATATAAGTATAAAATGTATATTTTATTAGAAATGTTTCCGTATATATGTATAACTGATGGACGATCAAAGCGACACCGAAAATTCTCCTATTATCTTCCTCTTTCTTTTAAGCTGAATTTAATAAAACGAGAAAAAATAAACAAAAAAAAAAAAAAGAAGAGAAAAAAGACACCCACACGTGTGGGGGAGGAACGTTACTTTTCTTCTTTCTTCAGCTTCAACCGATTCACGCTAATTAGTCACACCTTCAACATAGCTCTAACTTTCCTTAATGTCTCGGCTCTTTAAGAGAGAAATAAAAAAGTGAAAAAAAAGAGAAAGAGAAAGGGAACCCTTGCCAATGGAGACTAACATTTTTCAAATGGATTTACTTGTTTCGTTTTTACATCTCTTTGTCATGACTCCTACGTTTTGTTCCTTTTCGTTCGTCGAAATTTCGTAGAACCTTCGGAAAATCGTTTCGCTTTCTTGTAACAAAATTTCTCGACTAGTGATATTTTTTTTTCTTTTTTGATACTTCTTCAAAGAGTCATTTATCTAATGATTTTTTGAAACTAGATGGTTTAGATCAATCATCGATATTTATTCATTATTCATTCTTCATTTTCTCTCTTCAATTTTTCTCTCTCTCTCTCTCTCACTCTCTCTCTCTCTCATTCATTATCACACGCATACTTTTTTTTTTCTATTTGTATTTTTCTTCGTCTAATTCAATACCCTTAATTTTTTGATCTATCATGCGATCTGTCTCTCATCTGTCTAACAGCATACAATCATTCTTCGTCATATATATAATTTTTTTCGGAAATGAATTTTCGAGTCAAAGGGAGAGAAAAAGAAAACAAAAAAAAAGAAAAGAAAAATCAAGCAATAAGGCTATAGTATAAACTCGCACGACTGACCACCAGCCTTCTCTCTCGGGCAGCCTTGGCGCAGCGGTTATGATGTTCTTGTTATTAATTTGTTTTGCGCGCTACCCGCAACACGTCGTGCGGAAACCAGTTTCTCAAGAGACGTATAGGATTACCGTGCTCTCGTGAGTGCGCGAGCGCACACCGTACGATCCTAAAAGAGAGAAAGAGAGAGAGAGAGAGAGAGAGTAAAAAAAGAAGAAAAGAAAGAGAGCGAGAGAGAAAACCAACAGCTTTTGGACGAGTAACGCCACGATGCACGAAAGCTCTCTCTCTCTCTCTCTCTCTCTCTCTCTCTCTCTTTCTTTCTCTCTCTTTCTCTCTCTTTCTCTCTCTCGTAGTTCTTAAAACGGTCTGAAACTTTCCTTATCCCTTCTCGATCTCCGAACCAGTTTTTAAATTTTCAACTGGACTCTTTCTTCTAAAATTCTAGACTTCTTTTTCAAAAGAAAGACAAGGAAAAAAATCGCTCTAGAGATATTAAATGTCTTGGAAATTTTTCGTGTCCGCTGGAGCATATTCAAATTTCTGTATTGAGATTTTAAATTATTACAATAATACAAAAAAAAAAAAAAAGGAATAGTTAAACAAAACGATACATGTATGTATGTACGGTGTACGGGTATGTAAATAAGTAACATTGAAGCACAAATGAACCATCGTGTAATTATTTATATTCCATACATAGCTATAATGTTTGACCAAAAACATAGTCGGCTCGCAAAAGTGAAAAAAAAAAAAAAGGTTAAACACGGTCGAGACTGTTAAATCTAAAAAAATTCTCGTCCTCGCTCAAGTATTAATAAGTACAAGTTTTCTTAAGACATTAAATTATTAAAGTAATAATAAAAAAGAAAAACAAATATAGAATTAGGCTAAATGATATGCGAGTATGTAAATAAACATTAATGAACCTTTATCTGATTATCGCTATTTTCTAATAAATAATTTCCCCACATACAATTATCATGTTTCATCTAAAAAGAAAAAAAGAAAATACAGGAAAAAAAAATATAACAAGCGATTCTCTTCGTTAATACTTCCAAACGAACGTGAGTCACATATCGTTTCGTTGTTCGGTCTTACGTCGGACGCAAATCAACGATAGGAGAAACAAATGTCGCGTTGTACGTCGAAGTAATACACCGTACGCTTTCCGACTATCGATATATCGCTACTGGGTCACGTAAGCCTTAGCAATTCTGTATTATACACATACATACGGCCTAACTCTTTATTTATGTTTTCCTCTTTCGATTGGTCTCGAAGTACAGGAGAACGAACGTGTGGGCTATGTTTTAAAACGTTCGAACGAAAACGTTAAAGGTGCGTCTAAATCGCTTGGTAAGCACGCTACTCGAGATCACAAGGAGAACATATTTCGATCTATTCGACATACTCACACATATAGATACATAGACATACTATACTATGTAAATTAGTATTTTCTACGAAGCTTCAGCTTCGTTGAAGCGAACTAATCTCTATGGAAGAATATATTTATCTATATTCTCTTACTACGTTACAATGCAACTAACGATGCTTGGCCATTGGTAAAAGATTCGAACTCAACGGAATTTTAATTAATGTACACGGACTATGCTCATTAAAAATTTCAATCGTATCATCGAGTTCATAACATTGATCTTATATCTTTTATGTCTTTTACGAAGGATGTGGATCAGATTTGTATCTCGACATTTGTCGATAGTATTGAGATCAAACGTCGATTCTCTTGACATATGTCAAGGTCCAAGATAAAAAATAATCGTATATTTTATTTGTATTTTTCGAAAAATACTAATAAGGGGAATAATGGAAATAATGAACATGACCCTTGCTTTTCTCGATAACAATGGCTGACTCATCCAATATATTATATCTGGCTCGAATATTAACCAATGAACTCTCTTTGCTATCGCGATCGAGGAAGGTAGATTTCACGAACGTTTCAAGTTTGCTCGTTAATAAGTTAATAACACGAATAAATAATCTATAATGAGCAGTATAATTAATATTGTTAATCATTTGAAAATGTTCTACCTACTGGAACGATAGGATTATTTAAACTCATCTTATTCATCAATTTAAATTTCGTTTCGTATCATCAATGATAACAAAGTTAATGAATCGTAAACAAATTTGTTTTAATTCTCCGAAGGTTAGCATACTCATAGATGACACAATCGTTGTCAGTTTTGGTTTATCTGCGGAAATGTAAACAGCTGTTATATAAGTTCCTGTTCTCGATATTTTTAAAAATGTAATTATTTCTCTATTTTCATTTCCTTTTGTTATCATTGAAACATCGAAATACCTATTTTTTTTTCTAATGTAGAATTCTTAATTAGCAAGAGAAAATAATTATTTACAAAAAAATAAAAATAATTTTCAAAACTTTTAAAAATAATTTGATTCATTATCTATCTATCGAAACAATAAGATAATATAAATTCTCTTTAATTATATGAATTATAGGTATTATTTTAATCTTCATTAGTTATCATTGAAATATATCATTATTAAATACAATCCATCTAAATTAATCACAAAGAGACTAATAACCAATATCAATGTAAACATAATTTCTAAGAACAAGAAAAACAGATTTCCAAGAGACTCTCACAAATCAGTTATTCGTGACACTTCGCACTTGGTGCTTTCGGAACGAGTCGCGAAGCGAATTACTCGTTCGTTGCGGGAGAATGGAAAGAACGTCGAACGCGTCGAATGAATGAAGTTCTTGAAAAAGGGACGGTGACACCGTTCGCTTGGTCTTCGCCGAGTTCTTCCGCGAAAGAAGAAAAGAAAGAAGAGAGGAAGAAGCGGTTAGCATTCGAAATTAATTACCCTCTCGACTAGACGGTGGAAGAGAAAACAAGAAAGAAAAACGGATAGACAGACAGAGAGACAGAGAGAGAGAGAGAGAGAGAGAAAGAGAGAGAGAGAGAGCGAGAGAGAGAGGGAGACAAGAATACAGTTGTGCGTGCCACCCGGAACGAAGCGTTCTCAGGACGTCGTATTTGCATGCGACATGACGGCAGAATGCGGTACCATTCGTCCCTCGACACCGATTCCCTTTCTTCTTCTCTCTTCTCTTTTCTCCTTTTTCCTCTATCCTTAAAGATTTCTTCTCTTTTTCTTTCCTCTCACCCTTCACCCCATTATTCTCTTTCAAAGTCATTTTCGTTTCAGACGAGCGTGTCGATATGAACGAACACTCTTAACTGTTGTAAATATCGTCGACGAAAGGAAAGAAAAAGAGGACCAAGAACGGCTTTGTTAATTATTCTAATTAGAGGCAAGCCGACGTGACCATACTTCGGTGTTGCGTTACTATAGAATATATATATATATATATATATATATATATATATATATATATATTGAAAAGATCGTGAAAGAAAAGTAACGATTGAATTGAAATATTTTCGATTAGCCATAGGGCTCGTTCGGTTAACCAAAAATGGTTTTATACTTAAGGGATATACAATAATAATGCAAAAATGATACGATGGGTTCGTTAGTCGTTTTCTATAGGGTTGTATCAAAAGAGAAAGGTAGTACTACTCGGTGATAGAGATCTTGCGAGATATCTTCGATATACCTTTTTCTTTTTTCTTGAGAGCCAAAGAGGTTGGAGGTATACCTTCTGGTATCAGAGAAGAAGAAAAGGAGATGGAGGAGGAGAAAGAGAAGAAGAAGGAGAGAAAAAAAAAGAAAAAGAAAAGAAAAGAAATATCATGGCGAGAGAGAAAGAGAGAGAGAGAGAGAGAGAGAGAAAGAGCGAGTACGGCGATCCAGCCGCGATAACTTTAACGCACGAGGAATGTCGGACTCGCCGAGTAGGCAATTATAACTCCGCGTCTCGATCTCCAAGCTGAGTGCACTTTACGAGAAGGTGATAGAGAGAGAGAGAAGAAGAGAGAAAGAGAAAGAAAGAGAGAGAGAGAGAGAAAGAAAGAGAAGAAAAGGGAGAAGCTGTGGAAAGGGAAAAAGCTTCGATACTCTTTACGAGAAAGACAAGAGATAGGTACACTCGGTACGTTCTTAACGATTAATGGTCGTCGACCGGTCCTTGTTGATATCGAAACGAAAAGACTTCTCAAAAATGTCTCTGTCTCTGTTTAATTGTGAGAGTAAAAAAGATTCTTTCTTAAGGACAAATTGATCTTTTTTATGTATGTATATATATATATATATATATATATATATATATATGTATGTTTTAAATTCAATAAATTCCTTTCTAGAAGAGAATCTTGAATATTCGTATTTTTCTATAACACGAATATTAACATTTTTATTTAATAAAGCGGGTTCAAGAAGGCCTCCTCGAATTCTTTCCTTCGTTTCCAATGATTGAATTTAACGACGTTTTTTTATTGCAATAACTGTTTTATTATCTTGTACATACAAAAATTAATGTTATAAAATAGTATAATTCGTGTTATAAATAGTAATCATTTCGGTGATAATAATGTTGTTTTTTCTTTTCGGTAACATTAGCCAAAACGTTTGTCGAATAAATCTTTGATAGAATCTCTGAAAAAGGATTGAATCGAACAATTTAGAGAATTGAATTTTTAATAATTATATTTTGATATTATTTTAAAGCTTTATAGAAAGAGATACGTTTACTGTTCGATAAAAAACATATACATAAATCAAAATAATTCTTCGCCAACTAAATCATATTTATCTTACACATGGATTGTTAGAACTGTCATATAACAACGTAAATGATGCATAATGTTTATAAACAAAACAATGAGATAGATACACACACACACACGTATATATATATATATATATATATATATATATATATATATTTATAAAGCTATATACACACGTATATATATATATATATATATATATATATATCAAACAGCACGTATCAAACAGCAAATGTGTTAAAAAGCAAAGCGATAAATAACTTACCGTCGACAGACACAAACACCGCTGCCATTACAATGTCCACCTGCTTTACCCATACTTAAACAATTGGCAGCACAGGCAGTGTCACCAACGAAACCACCGGCAGATAAAAGGTCACAGGTTACTCTTCTCTGTCTAGTAGCACGTTCCTCTGACACTTCGGCAATGTCTTCAAATAGCTCAACTTCGGCTAATCATTAAAATAACATTAAATAATGTTTCATAGTCGAATATTTCTTCTTTTTTTCTTCTTTTTACTTACGATATCTTGATTCGGATGGTGCAGCAGAAATAGCTACCACTCCAACAAGCACTAGAGACACGAGAACGTAAATCTTCATCTTTGACTAAACGTTTGAAATTTTAATTATTAGAAGATCGATACTCAACGATTGCTGTGATCAAACTTGACAATTTCCTCGATTAGTTGATCATTATATAGCAGAAATATTGGGAATACCCGATTTTATGAAGAAAATAAATAGCGGATTTTCCTGAGTTAAAGATAAAACATTCCCAAGTTATTAACTCATTTTTTACATACATAAAATTTATTTTATATCACATAGGAAGGCTAATTAATCAAACGATTCATTAAAAGCTGATAATGTTGTAAATATAATAATAATATACGTTCAACGGACGTTCAATAAAAACGTAATTTAAAATTTTATTTCTGTATACAAGTGTCACAAGCTTGAAAAATGATCAAAAGAAATAGTAGAACTTTATGGAATTATTTTAATAATCGGCAATTGCATAAGATTAAAAGCGATAACCTATTCACACGAATGATGTGTACGGACTTCGGGTCATTCATGATTATTAGTAGTTTAATCGAATTTCTCTTTATTTTCCTCGTATTTCTCAACGAGGGAATTCCTCTGCAAAATAAATCGAATCGAATGTATATTCAACACATTCACGATTTGTTTGATCTACATGTGTCCACGTCATAGTTTAAATTTTCGTTGTAACGTTTGTGTTGTCGAATGGTCTTATAAAAAGAATAAAAAAAGAAAGAAAAAAAAAAAAATATATATATATATATATATAAAGGAGTTCTCATCGAGGAGTAGAAGGATCCATTAGCGAGAGGAGATAGCAAGGACGCGGAACGAGGCACTGGCTGAAATGAGCCTGTCGGAATATTTTACTCTCGAGCAACCGATAAAACGACCGCTGCCGGAGGTCTTTAAGGAGCTCGATTACCGTTAACGTCCTTCGCACTATACCGGATTTAACTTCTCGAAACTATCTACTATAAAAATCTTTTTCAAATTTCTACTAAATCGTTTATTCGTGCTGCGAATTTTTTACATTACGAAAAATACTAAGTTCGATATAAAAATTGTATATATATATATATATATATTAATTAATATTCCAATAATAATAATCAATAATATATTACACAATAATTATTATTAATATATATGTATAATATTCTATTAAAATATTCTACACAACATCAATGATTAATATATGAATAATATTGTGTAACGATTTTAAGATAATATATTAATGATTAGTATATTATTTTAAATAGTGTATGTTATCTTGAAATATTCAAATAATATTAATTTCTACAATTTCTTCTATTATATTCTAAAACTATATTAATAACTTCATTTATATAAAATAACAAAAGTAAGTTCTTATTTAAAAAAAATATTACACTAAATTTTATTCTTTTTTTTTTCTTTACAAAACTTAAAAAAAATATTATACAAAAGGACGTTCTATACACTATCTCATTTTTCTCTCATAATATTAATAAATATTTAAATTAAACTAAAATATTCACGAACTATTATTTTTCTTCATTCTCTCACTAACGTTTTTCTTTTTTTATTTTTTGTTACAGGTAAGTTCACGCGCTCTGCCCCTCGAATGGCCTCAGTCTGACCTCAAGGTAGGACGATAATGCACCAGACTCGACAGATAATCATCAAAGCGTTTGTAAGCACAGTCAAAAAGTCGTCGGGTAAAAATACTACGGTCGTTGATAGTAGTAGTAGTATTAGTGGTGAGGCCTGTTCCTGTTCGTGACTACAGGGCCGCACAACTTTAGTTGATCACGTAAACTTGTAAAGCAACCAACCAACCAATCATCAGTCCTTTTTTTGATTACGTAGAACAGACTTGTTCCAAGAGATTGATAGATCAACAAAAGGATACTCGCGTCATCCGCTTAATTTACTCGACGTACTTTATTCGAAGTCGTGTCTTATCTTACTCTTCCATCCGAAAAGCGTATGAAGATATTCTATTTCTCTACTTTTCTCTTCCTATATGTCTAGCTTGTTAACCGTTTCTCTCTAGATATAAAGAAAATTTATTTTCTAAGATAAACAGTAAGAAATTATTGAGAAAAGTACCGGAAAAGATTTAAGAAAATAATTATAACTAACAAACAGGAAAGATTATCTTATTCAAATAAGAAAAACGATGATGAATAGAACAAAATTAATAAAATATTTTTACAAATATTGTTATGTCTTATTGAAAGAAAAAAATTGATATATTTCTCTTTAAATATAAATGGATTTTATTTTCTGAGTTGAACGTTAAAAAAACGTATTGTTGAAGAGTCAAAAATGAAAAGTATTTACTAGTAAATGGAAAAAATACAAAAATTCCCTTTTAATTTTCTCCAACGGTGGGTGACGCCGAAATCGCGTTTTACATATTTTGTAAATTTTGCCGGTAACAGGCTATTATTACGTTGCATTGAATTTTTAAAAATATTTAAACAACGGAAAACATTATTTCCCCATCGAATAAATTTTATTATGCATTTTGATATAAGA
Source organism: Vespa velutina (assembly GCF_912470025.1). Lineage (NCBI taxonomy): Eukaryota > Metazoa > Arthropoda > Insecta > Hymenoptera > Vespidae > Vespa > Vespa velutina. The sequence goes on along the minus strand of NC_062188.1, from coordinate 13,283,190 downwards.
AGGATTTAATCAACTGTGCTTCCAAGAAATGTATTACTTCTATGAAATATATATCATGTACATACATATATACATATACATATATCATATACAAATCTATACGAGATATACATTTCGTTTTGCGATTTTGTACAAAAATCAAACAAACAAAAAATATGAAAATCGCCCGCTGCTGGAGAATTAATTCGAAAGACGATAAACGAATAGAACGAAATTAAATGCTTTTTAAACAAATATTAAAAAAACAAAACAAATGTCTTCGCCATTATTCTTATTTTATTCTTACGTTACAATAGTTGATACCTATGTATATTGTATATATTTACGTCGGTGAACGTTTTATCTATCAGCTGCCATGAAATCATTCTAACGATCGAAAAACGAGTAGACGTCCTTTCTCCTTTGAGTTCGAGCATTTTTCCCAACAACAAACCAATAGATTTGCCGTCGAGATAAGCGCCGCTACGAAAGCAGAGTTGACAGGACGCGTCTTGGAGTCACGTTTTACAAGTTGTTTTACAAGCAAAGGATACAACGCCACACGCTGTGAACGGCAGGACCTCCCTCTTTTCGTTACCTTCTCGAGTACCGCTTTCTTTTGTCCGAAAACCGAAAGATTCGAAGGATGAAACCTCTTTTATGCTTTTACGTTACATATAGTATTGTTTTCTCTTTCCTTTTTCAAGATTTACGTTTTATCATTTTTTATCATCTTTCGATCGATGTAATCTCTTCACTTTCTATGAGCGAAAAGCGAATTTTTCTTAGAATTCTAACCAATAAAAAAATCTATTAAGGAATTATATAAATGTATCTATCAGCTATATATATATATATATATATATATATATATATATATACTTATATACTTTACAATTAGACTATAGTAATCCCGTCGAGATTAACATTAGCTATCTGTTAACTGGCGCCAAGTATCGATACTGGAAAGACTAGATTTTCCAGTAGTATCAAAGAGTATATACAGTATACATAGGTATATCGAGATCGCGTGTCTAGATCATTTTCTTTTTTTCCCTTACGACATTAAATATCACATTAGAAAAATATTCATCGTTTACTCGCGTCACGGTCTAAGTATTCTTATTTGAATCTTCTCGAAGAAAAGAGATTACTAAGGATTATTAAGATACGAAAATAAGAGTTGAATAATTCGAGAATAGTTTTAGGCTATAAAAATAGCTTATCTATTTCTCTTATTGCTTACAAAATGCTATTAACGAAGCGACGTATTATGCTCGTGCATAATTCCATATTATGAGATTATACCATTATATTATATATGTATATATATGTATATATATAATATACGCGGAAAGGCTGACTCAATTATCGAGCTCGTTTGCAGGAACATTGTTTATAACAAGTATAAGTCGTAAGTATAATATTTATCAACAGGTTTATTCATTGACGGTTTTATAGCCCGTCGAAACGAGGGAGAAACTCTTTCTCCCTCAAGTCTTGTTTACATCGTACAACCTACACACAACACAAAACAGTACGTCTCAAAAATAATACTTTATGTCTTTTCTATACTCGCTGTTCTCGGACGAATTTAATAATATTAATAACGTCGCACGCAAATAAGTAGGTCGTTAATTCAGCGACTTCAGTGGGGAGCTAATTAATTACGTTTTCGATCTTTCGTCGAGTTTGTCATTGATACTACTGAAAAAAGAAAGTATATATCTTGTGTGTATATATACTATATACATATATATATATATATATAGTATATATTTTCAAGGATCTTTGGTCTTTCGAGTCGACCCTTCATTTCATCAAGGTCCTTGTCAGTTCTCCTCTTCTTTCGTGTATTCCTTACGTCTTAGGAAAAAGAATAGAGTTCGGTGATCCTCCGGCAACCTTCCAGGATCCTCTTCCCTTTAGTTCCTATCCTTCCCATCGCCGGATCCTTTTGTTTCCCAACGTAGAACCCCAGTTGAGATCCTATCTGACATAAATAATTATCCTGGACCAAAGCAGCAGATACCATGGACTCGCGTCTTCCCTAAGAAATAAAGAAAAAAAAAGAGAAAGAGAGAAAGAGAGAGAGAGAGAGAGAGAAAAGGAACAAGAAAAATGAGACAAGAAAGCCTTAAAGATTTTCGTTTTGATCCGGAATGCGATGTACCTCGTCCCGGGTAGGTATATAGAAATACCAAAGATTTTTCAAACCTTCCCTTGAATATTCCAAAGGAATATCAAATATTTTACTTTCTTATTTTTAAACATTAGTTTCTAAATTTAAACATTGAACATGATAAATTCGACGTAACGATCGATAAATTATTGAGAAGTGACAAATTTTTTGTAAGTAATTTATTATAATCTAGTTTGATTTCAGGTTAACGTCGACCTATGTAAAATTTCGATCTCTGTCGTACATCGATCGACGATTTTACAATGAAACAAAAAAAAGAAAAAAAAAAGAAAAAAAAAAAGAAGAAAAAAGAGAGAAGCAAAAGAAAAAAGAATTTACAAGATTGGGACTCTAATATTAGAAATTATAGACATTTTGGAAACGATGATATCGACCTAACTTTATTCAACGAGAAAAATATTGTAGATGATCCATCCGAGATCAGTAAGAGCTAGCTCGAGGATTTAATGACGGCGATCATATTTATTGGATCATTTTAACGACGCCTATTGTACTCGTTTTATATACCTAATTCTCTATCGTCCGAGATTTCTCCTTTTACCTCGAGCCGGCAAACAACAAATTATACCTTAAGAGTCCCGATCTTTCGCCTGCGACCATCATTCGCAAGTCTAATATCGGCTCTCACGGCGACGTTTTATTCGCGATCTATGCACGTAGAAGGACGATCACGTTGAACGCTTCCAGGCACTTTCATAATCCTTGCATCGTACTTGCGCATAAAGAAGACAAAGAAATCGAACGAAGAAATCGAACGAGAACGTGCATTTCAAGAAGATCGAGAAATGAAGGATATCAATATCGGTAAGTAAAATTTATTTTTATTTATTTTATATCCTGTTTTTTTTTTTTTTTTCATCTTTTAAGTGTAGAAACTTGTTCAAACGGAATATGAATCATGGAGAGCAACGGTATTTATTTATTATACGCATCCTTTGATTCATGGCTGTTAAAGTAATCGTTGAATTATTCGTGAGACCATCCAATTTTGCAGCACGTTCTTCCCGATCGCCGTTAATTTATCGTACTGCTTCGATTGACCTCGTTTCAAACGACACTTCTACTAGTCGCGTGTAATGGGTCCAGTATCCAATTGCGTCTCCCTCTCTCTTTCTCTCTCTCTCTCTCTCTCTCTATCTCTGTCTCTGTCTCTGTCTCTATCTCTTTTTCTTTTTCATTCCCTTTTGAACATTACATACTTCACAGACTCTATGAGGACTTGATTTATAGGATTTCATTTTTATCAATCCTTAGGAGAATCCATATGCTTATGTATGAAACGATATCTTCCTGATCGATAGATCATAACATTCCCTTCTAAAGTATTTTGTTTTTAACTATGCGGAAGTGAAAGTATTAATGCGATGAAATGTTAAAAAATGATAATTGTTTTGTCTTCTTTCACGTCTTGTTATTTTTTAATGGATTATATCACGTTTTTTTTTTTTTGTTTTTTTTTTTTTTAATAGCAATTCTATTATTCTATTTTATATCTCGCAATTTTTTAATATTTCAATAGACATAATATTTCTTAATCAATATTTATAAATCTTTCTAAAGCATAGAATATAATATCCTTTACATCTATATAATAATAGTGAAGTATAGTATGATCGTAAACGTGAAAGGCGTCTGACGAGTAACCATATTAGGTATAACGTAAATATAGAACTTTTTACATAAACTCATACCTCATTTATTATATACTTATATACTTATTTTTTAAAAAGATAAATTCGATAATATTTATCAAATCCTTGGATTAATCGTAAGTTGAAGATATTAAAGAATAACGAAAATATACGAAAAGATAAATAAATATTTAAATATTAATATAAGAATTCACAAAGCTCGAGAAGGTCGAAACGTACTATAGACGTAGTATAGGATCGGTAGTTTCTCCGCTTTCGAAGAAGAAGAAGAAGAAGAAGAAGAAGAAGGTAGTCACCGTTGTTGGTAAAGGTGAGAATCAACGTGCAAACTGGATGTATTGGAAGTGGTGCGCGAGAAAAGATAAAGAGAAGTGAGAGAAAAAGAAAAGGAAAGAGTGAAGAAAGGAGAGGAAATAAAGAAGTCGAAACGAAGCGCAGTTGGAAAGAAAGACGAGAGAGAGAGAGAGAGAAGTAGAAAAAGAGAAAAAGAAAGAGAGATAGAAAGAGAGGAGCTAAAATCCATGTTGGAACGATAATGCTTCGACCAGTAGAAGACCAATACATACGGACCGTTAGTGAGCTTGGTAATTATCATTGTGGCAAACTAACAATGCTGCCAACTGTCGAAGTTGAGTACAAGGCGTGAAGATTAACCGTGGCTTGCTAAAAAGTATTCGTCCATAAACGTGACGACGTGCGAAACACGTGAAGTTCTCGGCATCTATCTATGTATGTATTACACGAAGTCCTCGCGATTCTTCGAACGAAAAGGAAAGACTGTCCTTGCTATTAAAGACGTCCGTGAACGCCTACGTTCGTGATTTTGTCGTTCGTCTAAAATACAACATGCTATATCGAACGATTTTATTTTATTTTTTTTTTTCTTTTTTCTTTTCTGTTCTTTTTTTTAATTGAATTACGTCACGTAACTAATGCCTGTAGCATTGTAATTTTTCGTTTAATTGTGTCATTTGTTTAAAATAAAAAATACGTTAGACTTAATTTATATATTAAATAGAAGTATTCTTCGAACGGATTTCGATCGATAAGGCCGTCGCTCCGAACGCATGACTCTATAGTTGACATTAACCACAAGGGATAAGGCACATTCCACTCTGTTTAGCCTCTTGGCTGCGCCTTCGGCGAAAGGCATGAATGACCCAACGATATGTTTTCACTAGGCTTACGTTTGCCCTTACTAAAACAATCCTGCTAATATCGTTTAATGTTTCTTCACCTTGTAATATTTCTTTGCATTTTTTTTATAATTAATCTATTTTTATTTACAATTTATTATTAACACGAACAGTTTGTAGATTATCAATATTACTTATAAACCTACGATAATTTTCAAACTAATTCAAGTTTTAACCTTCAGCTAATTAACGAGTCAATTATACGTCAAATACGTTACATGACAATCAAGTTTCATTAAATGTAATACGATATAAGTATATGTATAAATCGTGTTATTATTACCGTAGCAATTTGTAATGCGTGACCCAAGCCCAACGAAAAGCATTTCAAACGGCACGATAGTTAAACGATTACAATGGTTAAAGTGTGTTTTCTTCACTGGCAGAAGAGACGCAACAATGTGCATATGTGTATATACATAGATACAGATATATATATATATATATATATATATATATATATATATATATATATATATATATATATACGTTCAACTACATACAATCAAACGTACGGGTATTCTCGAGGCAAACAACTACAGGGCATATGTACTGTTAAGGCGACCCATAAAGAACTTGATATTATTCCTACGTATGACGATGTCTAGCTATTGACATTTCGAATCTTCGAGGTGAACAAAGCTCGACATTGCACGCGTGTTTCGTGGAATGCCATCATAGCTACCTCTTCCTGATCTTTTGAAGCTATTTTCCTTTTCTCATCTTACGAAACAATTTTCTTTTCCCTATTCTATATAATACTCGCCGTGATTGTATTACGATGAAAAATATTCTTACAGAGAAAAACATACGTACACAGATAAATATTCGAAGGAAATATTTGACGGTCTTCGTTTCTTGCGATTTTATATTTATCGATTAATCTTCGACGCGGAAATATCGCTGCGCAAAACTACGATGAAAAGACGTAGTAATAGGTAATCGCGTAAGAGCTTGTGACCGTGTAAAAATCTGTCGCAGCGTATTTGACTCGGACAAACCAAGTTGAAAATATCGATAAGGCCTTTACGATAAGATCTATTTCAGTCCGTAGAAGGTATGCTCCCATTGGCTGTTTAGAGCTCCGATATAAGCGCAGACGAACGAGCGTCACTGATAATCGAATTGCACTCTCTTGCGCGTACGTTTTATCGCCAGGTGTAACGTAAAATATTTTTATCTCGTTCGTTTGCATAACGCAGATCGGGACGATCCTCGTATTGAACGTATACGAATTCGTTGAATAATAACATTGATGATGATAACTAACCAAAAGAAATTTAATTGCTTAATTATCGAACGCGATCGTTGCCTCTTCGTGTTTATTCGAAATTTACGAGATACTTTATTATGATGATACTCGATCAATTTAGGTATCAGAACGTTCAGATGGAAGGACGAGCAAACAACCTTCAGTAGACACGATGGACGAATGCGATAGTAACCGTACTCGAGATGCCATAACGTCCGCGTACGCAAGTATAGTTTGCTCTCTCTCTCTCTCTCTCTCTCTCTCTCTCTCTCTCTCTCTCTCTCTCTCTCTCCCTCCCTCCCTTTCTCTCTCTTTACTCTAGTGCAAGGCAAAGACGAACGGTCGATCGTCGTTCGGAGGCAGCACTGTAATCTACCCTACCTTTTGCGGCCGATAACGCGTATGAGATATCGCTTGCAAGAGTCCTAGGTGCAATAATGTCTCGATGAAGTCGCTCGAAGGCCAATTCCATGTTGCGAACCGTGCTCGGTTGAACAGTGTGGATGGAGTAGAGCGAGGAAGAGAATAGAAGGAGTTCGATAGAGTATGTGGAGTAGGAGAAAGAGAGAGAGAGAGAGAGAGAGAGAGAGAGAGAAAGAGAGAGACGATAAGGCGCGGCTAACCCGCCCAATCTACTATGTTTCACGGTACTCTCGACATTACCACTTTATATCACCTATCGTTCACCATATATATTTACCTTCCTTCCTTCTTTCTCACTTGAGCCACGCGTGCTTTCTCTTTTTGTCTTTCTTTCTTTCTTTCTTTCTCTCTCTCTCTCTCTCTCTCTCTCTTTCTCTCTCTGTCTCTCTTCTTTTCTCTCATCTCTTCCTTCGCATACTTTTCCTAGCGATACGATACGTACTATAGGGGGTTCGCGCATTGTAAAACGTAAACACGAGTACGAGGAATGATATCGGTAGTTAAGGGACGACTCTTGCTCTTGCTTTATGGCATCGTTGATTCTTCTTTCTCTTTCTTTTCTCTTCCTCCAAAGAGAAAAAAGAAAGAGAGACAGAGAGATCGGCAAATTTTACGAGCAGCTTCGATAGGATTTTATCAGTTCAACGTGCTCTGCGTTTGTCTCGCTTTCATTGTAATCTTTGTTATTGTTGTCGTTCGCCTATCGACCTCCTAGCGCCGGTTGATTAGTCGACGAAAACACGTCGGATAGCTCACATCGGAACGAAAATTGTAACTACTCTCTACCTTTGTATTCAACGATGTCGTATCTGTTTATTTATTATTATTTTTATTCTCTTTTTTATTTTTATTCGCGGTAGCACATCAACGTATTCGAAAGGTGATATATATGTGTACGTCATTAGTAAACTGATATGAGCTATGAGATGTGATTGAAGTTAAACTAATATTTAACGTGAGATTGTTGATACCAGACATATAATACAATTTGCAAACAAGATAGAGCAACTTACTGATAGATAAAACATATCTATTGATTAAACGAGTATTAATTATTATGTCTCCATAACGTTAATATGTGCCAGATATTATTTTAACGGAAATCAAAAAATGTATGTATTATATATAAAATCAAAGTAATGCAAGACATTAGACGTCGTATCGCGTATATTCATATTCAATATTATAATATTTTTTAATTCTCACCCGATCGAAATTGATCAGAAGATTTTGTCGCTGTATAACATTCACTTATACAGGATACTGACTTATTTATAAATAAGTAATTTATAACTTGGCAATTTTTCTTGTAAGTTCATTATAATATTTCTCAATGTTCGAAAATAAATTTTTATCTCACCGCATATATTTAACGTTTCTTAAAGTTGCAGTTTATAATAATTCCGATTATTTTCGTAAGGAAGCGTACGTTTTTTTTAAACGATTAGTAAGACGAAACAAACGAACTTGAATGGAATTTATCGTCATATTATATTCGATGTTATAAAAATTTCATAGTAACGTATCGTTTATTAATTATAAGAACCGATCATGCGAAACACATATGGTGAACGTATGGAACGAACGAGTAAGTTAGGTGCTATGTCGAAAGATCTGTAAAGTGAAAAATAGGTAGCACAGTAAGGTAAGGCGGCGAGAACAATTATAAAATGGCGACTGTTGCCTAATCTCAGCTGGTTCTCGCGCGTTTCTTAGCGATTGTGTACGCCTAAGCAGAATAGAAGGTACCTATATAGAATCGAATCTGATTGTGAGATCGACTCGAATGTGGGCGAACTCGGCTAGACACGCAGACATCTCTTCGGTTGAGTCAGCGATTTCTCACACAATTTAATCCCTATCTAGGATGAGATTCGATATTTTTAATGATTCGTCAATGAACGAACAAACGAACGAAGGAACAAACGAATTAACGAATAAGGAATAAAATCTTGAAAGAAAATTCGACGAGTTAAATCTTTCGCTCGACTCTATACCTGTACATTTCTTCGAGAGATCGCAATGATCGATGCTGTACATACTAATAGTTGGTTTTAGTCCGACATGCGAAGAGTTCGCACGAAGAGAGATCGTGCCAAGTAAGATGGGTATGATCGTTGTTTTTTTACCCTTTGGCTAAAAGAATCCACGTAATTACAGATACTTTCCAATCCCCTTAGATCAAATTTCCTGGATATTTCAAAATAAAAGAATTATTTGAAAATAATACAATGTATAGAATTAGGTTACATACGTGTTATCAATTATATATTAGAAATGTATACTTATATATGAACGTATACAACGTCGTATTCTATTTGAATTTGAACGTGTGCCCTTTATCCGAGAGATTACGATCGAACATATAATTCGTTCTAGCTACAATGCAACGTCGGCGGTAAGCTCGTGGGTATTGAATTCCTTCGCGTACTCGACAGCCTCCGCAACGCACGTAGTACCAGCAGAACGAATGAGCGTATGCGTCATTGTTGATTAGAAATTCGTTTGCAAACTACGGCGTAGAGGAGCGTATTTTGATAGGGTTGCAAATTTATGAAGAAAAACAAGCGAGTAATTATATCATGATTCAAGATCCAAGTAGTTAGGTATTAGTAACAGTTTCTGCATAAATTCTCTCTCTTTCTCTTTTTCTTTGTCTGTTACTCTCTTGAAAAAGAAAAAATTTATTCAGATACTTACGTAAAATCGCTTGTCTCGAAGCAAAATCGAAACTCGTTCCAAACATGCAAGGAACGGTGCCCTAGGCATAGTGTCGTCGTTCTCAGTCGGTTCCCGCGCAATTTATTCGCGCCCTTCTTGTGAAATTCTTCGAGATAAGGTGCCACAAGATGTACCGAAGCACGTAGTTGGTCTCCCCCTCTCTCTCTCTCTCTTTCCCTCTTTCTCTCTCTCATGAGTTCCACCATGAGTTAAGGAAAGAGAAAAAAAGGAAAGAGAAAAAAAAAGAGAAGAAGAAAGAAAGATAGAGTGAGAAAGAGAGAGGAGAAGGGACAAAAGGAAGGAACGAACGCTACGTAGCAGCCTCATGTGTGTATGAACATGATGGAGCACATGCACTCTAAGCAAAAATAAGGACAGAAATAGCGGCAATTACCGTAGCGGGCCAAAGATGAGAAAGAGACGGGCATATTCATCATCTGAGGTCATTTGAATACCGCACTGTCGAGAGGAGAACGGGACGGAACGATCTAGGGAGAAGGTCCGAGGAAGAGGGAGGAAACTGAGAAGAAACGAGTGAAGGTGAGGAGCAAAGGAAGATGGAAGCAAAGAGAAAGAGAGAGAGAGAGAGAGAGAAAGAAAGGGTCCAAGCGAACACCGAACCGGTCGGAGTAAAGAGGAAGGAAACCGGTTGCCGAAGAAGTAAACACACGAAGGTGATGTACCCTCCGTGCCTCTCCTCGTCACTACAAAGTGCCGAGACTCTTCTGCGATCTGGAGTGACGTTCCCAAAAAGTCATCAGCCGAGAACTCGATCGTTCTTGATAAAGAAAGAAAGAGAGAGAGAGAGAGAGAGAGAGAGAGAGAGAGAGAGAGAGAGAGAGAGAAATGAAAAGAAAGATTTGCCATCGGACAAATGTTCATAAAAAATAAATATTCGTTTTCTAATCGACGAATTCGAAATCATTTTCAATTTTATCACAAAGGTACATTCGATTATTGAGAAATTTCTTAAGTAAACATTACAAAGAAATTCAAATTTGAGTCGATCCAACGATTTTTGTAGCGGGGAGATAAGAGAAGGACGACGAGCGAGCTCTCTTTCGAGAAAAAAAGTTACACGAATTCTTCGTTGGAATGGCAGGTGTACCAACCTGTTATTCGACGTTTCTCTTGGTGGCGGTGAACGCTTAACGTTTTGATTCTGGTGGGTCCATACTCACGGCACGTCGTAATCTGGTAGCGTATTCCGACTTTTGTCCGGACTAATTCCCAAAAAAATGTCGAGGGCGCGTTCGTTTTTTCGGAAGCAGGAACGGCTAGCCATCCGTTCGAAAGCAGCTTCCTCGTTGACTTTTAAACCGAGCGTCTTGACTTTCGCGGCAAAAAGCTGTTCCGTACGATACGCTTTTGTAAACTGCTCGACGTGTGTCAAGAAATTGGCTGAGGATCGAGTAAAAACGATTTCGATCTCGTTATATATCGAGAATCCTTGGATAAAACGATTGCAAAAGAAAAGAAAAAAATTTATCTCTTCTTTCAAAGATACTTATCGTTGTATCCGATGATATTTTGTAAATGAAATTAAAAAAAAAAAAATAAAAAAGAAAAAGAAGAAAAAGAAAAAACGATCTAAGTTGTCCGAATCAGAAACTAAAAGCAATTTCGAAAGAAAAAATAACTATTTTATTTTTATAGCATGCTCGAAAAGAAATTTAACGTCGAACGATACTCGAAAAAAGGACGACCAATCTTCGCACTAATGACTTTATAAGTCGTCATCGTATACGCCTTAAGTTGGTCTTTACAACGGACGGAGTTCGTCGTCTTGCCTGTTGACACATTAGGTACGATATTTTAAACGCATTTGAAAGTACAAACATCCCTTCCTCACCTCCATAAAAGTCGTGACGACGAACGTCGGACGCTTGATCAAACATCGTGGGCTGGTAAGAAGGTGTAGTCCCAGGACCGCCAGAATTTTCTTTCCGACTAATGAAGGAGTTTCAACAGATTCTCTCTCTCTCTCTCTTTCTCTCTTTCTCTCTCTCTCTCTCTCTCTCTCTCTCTATCTATCTATCTATCTATCTATCTGTCTGTCTATCTTTGTCTTTCTTTTTCTCTAAAATAAGATACGAGAAGACAAACCATTTCACGTAATTCATCAAACTCGAGTTACTTTCCTCTCGTTCTTATCTCTTTTTGCTCCAGGCTAAAAATTGAATACAGCGATAGACATTCTTTTCTTTATTGCAAATATTGACGATCGTAGGATGTTTCGTGGGAGGTCGACAACTAAGCGATCATGAAAACAGTGAAAAATCCATTTACGGTATCGAACATCATTCCTTTTTTATCTTTTTCCAAAATAAAATTCTTTCCTTCGCGTACGTTAGAGGCGCCCGTCCCGGATCCTTTTATGACGCGAAGGATGCGCATGCGTGCGAGAAACCAGAAGACTGTGAACAAAGGGTAGTATAGACACGGGAGAGAAGGCAAAAGAAAAAAGAAAGAAGAAGAAGAGAAAGAGAAAGAGAGAAAAAGAGAAGAGAAGAGAAGAAGAAGAAGAAGAAGAAGGAGAAGCGGCAAAAGAAAAAAAATAAAAATAAGCTTTCAACCTCAACGCCGTACAGGGCACATAGTGTTATCCTCACGGTGCATCTTTTGCACGAACCTGTAGCAGACTTAGAGATATATTCGGTCGGAGGCCATGACTCGCTGTAACTCACTGAGGTATACGGGGGTTTCATTACCATTGAAGTCACGTAGCAATACGAACGCGTTGGATCTAAAATGTGCAAATGGATTAAATAAAATAACTTCATCTCGGATTATTATTAACAAGTTCTTGGAAACACCAGTTTACGATCGGACTATTTAAGAATTTTTCTCTAATCGGTTTATATTTGTCAATAATAGATAATCAAACTAAGGATTTAACGAAGATGATGAATCAAAATCATAAATTAAAACTCTAATAGTAGAATTTGAAAAGTTCTAGAAGAAAATAAAAAATGATTTATCCTTATTAAAATGATGAATTTCCATATTTGTCGAAACGCTTGAAATGTGAAGAAAAAGAAGAGAAGGAGTAGGAGGAGAAGGAGAAGGAAACTTGAAAATTTCCATTTAGGGTGTAGAAGGTCGAATGCGACGCCACTGTACCATCCGAACCGGTATCCTCTTCTGGACTGTATTTTAGTCGCTCTATGCCCCATGGTATGCCTAACATAAGTCCCATAGGGGGAGTTGCCTGCGTGCAACGGTGCGAGAGCATCCTTTCCGGGCCACTTTTAGCACGCTTTATTGTATACTTATGGCACGTTCTTGCCAACGAATCGATTAAGATTGGAATTAGGAGAAATATATTGAGAAAAAAAAAACATGTTCCGGGATAAATAACTGCAAGAAAGTATTTATATTTTACTTTTTCTTTTCTTTTTTTTTTTCTTTTTTATTTCTTTTCCTTTTTAATTATGACCAGTCTTATTCGAAATCGTTATGACGTAAGACGATTCGTCTGTAGAAACTTAGAGCATTTCTTCAAACTTCTTTTAGGATCGCAGAGTTATAATATAAAGCTTCGTGCCAGTTTTATCTGATTCGCATACGGCGAAGAGAAACTCTTCGAGGTTAAAGGAGGAATGCGAGCCCTGCACATTTCTCCGCCTGGCATCACGGAATGGAACAGGTTGCGAATAAAGTCTTGCTCATCGTGCCGGTAAATCGCAATCGCGAGTAAGGGCGCGAGATAATTCCCCGCCGAGTCCAATTCAATTGTGTCTGCGTGTTTTACTTTCGATCGAGGTCATTTCTTTCTTTCTTTTATCACCGATTTAAAATTTTTAACGGTAACGTCGAATAACGTTATAAAAGTAATAATAGAAGTAATAGAGAGAAGTGTATAAAATTGATAAAAGAAGAAAAAGAAAGAAAAAATATATTGATAAGAAAGGATTAATAAACATCTTTGGTAAAAAAAAAAGAAAAAACGGATTAAAAAGTACATTCACCTTGTCGGATTCTTCGAAACGTCATCAAGTAATAACCCTAAGATGCACGTGCAGTCTGTAATTACATAACCGTGCTCGTAATACATGATCATATCTCGTACGTTTCCATGGCTCTAATCGCACGAGGACAAACGCTTTTATGCGATTAAGCTTATGTGTTATCGCACCGTGATTTGAAGTAACATTTATAGTATCTAATATACTTGGAATATTTAACGGATCTTGAAAATTATCATCTCAAAATTATTTTTGACGATTGATTCCTGGAATGATCGTTTTATGTAACTGCAAAAATAGAAAACTTACAAGATAACATTCTAAGAAAAAAATAAAGAGAGAAAAAAGAGAAAGAGAAAGAGAGAGAGAGAGGGGGGAAGAGAGGAAGAGAGAGAGAAGCCAGATATAAAAAGAGAGCTGGAAAAAGATACGGTGAAGTAGAAGGGGAAGCAGAGATTATGTCGTGGTTAAATTTAGGCCCACGCGTACGAATGGAACCACCTGTTGATTCTTAGCAAAATCATGTGACAGCTATTACGATATTTTACGTGGAAAGAAACTCGGAAGTGAGAAAATGTCAAAGTACGAGTATAATAAAACAATCGGAATTTTTTAATCGAAATTATATTACCTTTACTTCGGTTATCTTAATTTTATCAAAAAAACTACAAAATTTACCGTATTTTTCGAGAAAAAAATTCTGACGGGAAAAACTTGGAGATCTAATAAACTATTCTTACATTTTCAAAAGCGAAGATACGAGCGATGGGAATGCTCGTTAAACTCATGGGATAGAAATCCCATGGGGCAAACGAGCTCTTCTTCTCATTCGAAAGTCCTACCACTCATAAGAGAACAGAAAAGGATGCGTTGCTAACGACGAGGGCCAAAGTTATGTGCAAATGTAAAAAAATCGACGAAGGTCTTTCTATCCTTAAAATGTTGCAATATTGTTCCTGCTTTGTAGCGCGTATTAACGCGCCAAAGTCCATCCCTTAGGACCCCCTCCTGCGGAGGTGGGCTCGCTTCATGACAAACAATACCGCGAGAATAGTCGAGCCACTTGAAAGGAACAATGCCAAAGTTTTAACAATGACGAACTAACTCGTAGTGGACTCCTGAGGGTACAACGGTTTGGTTTTTCTTTTTTTTTCCTTTTTTTCTCTTTTTTGAAAGAATAAAGGTCTTCGAAGACTGTATTACAAAACTATCGACACGGTAAGGCACCTGCTGAAGTCGAGAAGCCACCCCTCCGTCGCATCAAAAGACGCGTAAGGGTTTCTTGTAAGATCATTCACTTTACTTTAATTTTTTTTTTTTTATTTTATATTAATTTTTGCAACGAATTATGTATAGTTAGTTCTGGTTAATAGAACAAATCCATCAGAAAAACTCCAGTATGTGTTTTCACTTCTTTTTAACGCGACATTTACATAACACAGTCATATATATATATATATATATATATATATATATATATATATATATATATATATTTATATTTAAAGACAATCTCATTTTGTTATATATAATTTTTTGAATCTCAGATTCGAGTAAATTATCTTAAATATATAAGTACTGTAGAGTTGTATCTATAATCTTTTGTGGTAAGTAAGAATAGGAACGTATTGTATTGAAGATCGAAGCAAAATCGTGACGGTCTCCGATTCTATTTATCTAAAGTGTTTACGAAGATGGGTAGATCGACGGTTTGCTCTGCTGAAATTGCTCTCGTTTAAAAGGCAAATAGCAGTAAGAGAAGTGCTTTCAGCCTGTTGTTTCATATAATCGTTCCTTTCGCCTTGGTATCGGCCTTTCACCCGGACTCTTTCGAAATTCATATCTTCGTTGCGATCATCTTATCTCAACGATGACGTTCAACGACATTTGAAAGTTGTACGAATAAAATGATAAAACTGATAGAGATAGAAAGGTAAATGGTAGTTAGTAAGTACGTTTGTAAGAAAAATACAAGAGGCATTTTTCCGAGATGTAATATTGTGTGGTTCGCGTGTGTAGAGTTGGGTTGATTGTAGGTCTGAGGTAGATCCGGGGCAGGTCGTGGAGGACAGTGGCTATTGGAAGGGCCAGAAGGGCCAAGTCTTACGAGAGGTAGAACGTGCTTTCTCTCTCTCTGTCTCTGTCTCTATCTATCTCTCTCTCTCTCTCTCTCTTTCTCTCTCTTTCTCCCTCTCTCTTCCTCTCCTCCTCCCTTTCTTGTGTATACCTGCGTGTTTTATCTGCCTAGGAGAGAGGAAAGTAGGGAAGCCGAGCGATTTCTGTAGGTAAGATAGAGAAGGGGAGGGTAAGGAAGAAAGGTGGTGGAGTGGTAATGTGGTGGGGAGAGGTCTTCCGAGGAAATAGACGAGGAAAGAGATAGAAAAAAGAGAGAAAGGGAAAGAGAAAGAAAGAGAGAAGGGTCGAAGAAGCAGGCTGACGGCAACGAAAGAAGCAAAGGAGAGAAGAAAAGAAAGAGAGAGAGAGAGAGAGAGAGAGAGAAGTTGGTGGAGGTGGCTGGATGCTGTCGGTAGCGGTAGTAGAAATGGTGGGAGAGGTAAAGGATAGGAGAGGGGAAAAGAGAAGCGAAGGGGGGCCTCACGGTGAACGTGGACCTGTGCCCGTGGCTCCTCGTCGCATGGCCGACCTGCCGACTCGCTCTCCGCAAGGTGAGACGCGCGGACCGAAGTGAAGAGAAGAGCGCCGGAGCGAGCGAGTAAGCTCCTCTCGAAGGATCGCGCGGAATTCTCGCGAAAGCAGTTGTGCAGCCGGCTTCTCTTCTTCTCTTCGTCTTCTTCTTCCTTCTCCTCCTCCTCTTCCTCCTCCTCCTCCTCCTCCTCCTCCTCCTCCTCCTCCTAGTCGTCTTCTTCTTCTTCACATCTCATACGTTCAGTGGTCTGACGCGCGTACGTTCTCGCTGATCGTTCCCACCTTGGATTAGCAAGCTCTCCAAGGTTCTCTCGAACGAGGATGAATTTGCTGCGACATCGAGCGCGGGCTCGACACGACGGTCGATAACGCGCTCTTATCAAAGGAGCGTCGAGACTCGCGTACATAAATCTCGCGTAAATCTCACGTAAACTTTGTCGTTTCGAGTATACACAGCACATCGTCGCTTACTACGTCGTGAATCTTACAACTACGTAAAGACGAAGAATTACCTACCTATTAATATATCGACATCGTTGTCGTTGTTGTCGTCGTCGATCATGACGATCCACGTTCGCGCCATGGATTGTACGAGCATACGCACTTATAAGAACCACGTGTCACTTGCATGATCCTTTTCTCTCTCTTTCTCCCTCTCTATCTCCTTCTATCTTTCTCTTATTCTTTCACGCATATAGCAGGATCGAGTGTACGTGAAAAAGTGCAACGACGAGCTGTTCTTCATGGATAATATCGCGAACGATCTCCCGCAATCAGTGTTTTGTGCGCGTCTTAAGAAAAACTCATCGCTCGTAGACAGAAACTGGTTTCGAAAGTGTGCGCGTTGCTTTCCATTCGGAGGCCGAGCCTATCGAACGCCTTAGGACATCGTTTTACGCCTTTGGAATAACCTCCTGTTTGTCCTTTTTTCGTCCTCACATTCTAAATGGTGAGTCCTTTCATATAAACACCTTAATCCTTTTCGACTTTTGTCATGATCAAAGTATGGAATCAGACGTAATCTACGTAGATACATATATCAGAGTATCAAAGTTTCGATACCGATCTCGAAAACGAGATCCTTTGAAAGAACGATATAAATCCCGATGGAGAATTTCGCCTGGAGTTAAAATTTACGGAAAAACACAGAGTCAAGGATCGAGAACTGTCTCCAGCCTGGTAGTTCGACACACCTTAACGTTTCTTACATACATTCTTCCCTCGTGCTGCAGTCCTGTGAGTTGCCCTAGCGATGTTCAAGCACTTTCGCGCGTCCCTCAGCAACGATTTCCACGAAAAAAGTTGGAACGTTCTGTCCGAGTCCGAAAGATTTATATTGCTTTTCGAGCATCTTTGCGATCCTCGCGTTTGACGTTTCTTCTGGAAATCACTAAAAATGTCCCCAAGCAGTTACCTCGCTGCTAACCACGTGTTTATCGGTGCTCACGTACTCGCCATAAATCCTGACGCGTACGTAAACAGATTCACACAAAAATCATTCCATTATACGTGATCGTCTACTACAATCAAACACAGTTCTTCCTAAGGCACGTTTCTGATCGTTACTTTTCATCATTTTCTTCGTGTAAACAACGTCGAAAGAATTTCGTCCTTTTCATTATCGTCATAGTTGTCGTTATACAAGCAAGTTCTATTATCTTCCTATTATCTATCTTTTGATCATTCTCCAAAAAATTAGAACTATTATAAAATGTCTCTATAATCAAATCGGATTATAATAGATTGAAAACTTATTGAGATAAGAATGGACATTTTTTGTAACCGCTACGATATTTATTTCTATTTGAATTTTGTTATGCTACTTATTTATTTCTTTGATACTCATAAACATGGATGTCTTAATTAAAAATTGTCTCGAACTTAATCTAGTTCTTATGAAACTTGATATATCAGTTTTATAATTAAATCTAATTAGTCTATGAATTTTTAAATAATAAATAAACGTCATTTAAACTACATATGAAAAGGAAAGTCATATGATGCGCGACAGTTTAAGAGCACGAGGTTCACAAGCTTGGAATTTCTTTTACGCGAGCTAATGTTTGTGGGATCGTTAGTACACACAAGAGACTTGAACGCCGGGGTAAGAAGTAGTCGGTTTGCGTTGGCGGCAAAGCATCCGTTTGGAAAACATCGACTACTAGCATGTGGCATCTAGTATAGTTGAGGTAAAGCGTTAGGTAACTTTTACTTTGGTCTCTAATAGTGGCTAATGTAATTCGCTTTTGTGCAGGACGCTTTATCATTTGAAAATAATTTGCTGAAATAAAGAAACCGAGAGAGGGAGAGAGAGAGAGAGAAAAAGAGAAACAGACAGTATTTATTTCCTTTCATTCCGATTTTTCTACAGTGCAAATTTCAACATCTACTCGATATAATTTGATTTTTAATCTTTCATAATGAGTCATTTTTATTACAATGTTATTTAACCGCGAATTGAAAGTATGATTGTTCGTAATAATCGATTTATAACACTCTTTACGATGGATCGATAATCTAATAGAAATAAAAATAATTTATTCTAATACGTTCGAGTATCTGAGAATCTTGCAAAATGAAACTAACGATCGAGTTAAAGAACGGAAGTATTGTTTATGCGAATAACAATGAAAGTTGTTTCTTTGATGTGCAGCATCATTCGATGCGTGGTACGAAGATGCAGCTGTCTTTAACTCGTTATATTCTATGATGTTGATGCACAGAGGAAGATGTTACCAGATGTTAAATTCGATGCTTCTTATTCGATATCGTAACTCGATTGTTCTATTGAAAAATATATCGAAGAAAAAAATCTTGCATTCTATGTCATTTGTCATACGATTCTATTGTATGTCATTTATAGAAGTAGAAAAATATTTTGTTTTATTTTTAACAAAAAATAAATAAATGGAAAAAAAGAGATAGGAAGATTAAAATAAATCTTGTGCATTCCTTTTTATTGAAACATATCGATCGTTTCGTATAACAATATCGAATGAAAAAAAGAAAAACATATTACAGAAACAAGTCTTAGTTTGCTGCATCATTTGAGGTTGTATCGGAATGCCACGTTTGGGATGTCAGTTTATGAGTATGCGTACATATGGATAGAAAGTCGAAGCTGCTCGGTCCCATATGATGCGCTCGTAGGATGCGCTCGAAAAATATATTCCGTTTCTCCTAGGGATGCGCCTACTCTCGAGAAGATCATTAATTTCCTCTTCGAGACACTGGCGCTCGCTTCGAGTGCTCGCGGAATTATATTAGAATATCGTTAGTGTTACTTTTTTATTATTTTTTCTTTTTTGTCTTTTTTGCTGTCTTCGTTTCTTTTTCTCTTTTTTTCTTGTCAAGGAACAAAGATAAGAAAGAGGAAAATAACGTTCGTTGTGTAATCGTTCGTTTCTAACATTAGTATCGTCGATGATATTATCGTTCGTTCGATTCAACAAGTTTATAACATAGATAGAAACATTTTTAGGCGTATTAATATAAACGCATAATTGCGCAATTTGAACACCGTTAAGTTCGATTCGTTGATTCCGTGCAATTTGTTCGCGATCGAACAGCACAGCGTTATATATCGTACAAAATGTCAGAGCCGGTCGTCGTATACAACGGTGCTTATAGTCACTATAATTCCAGTAGTTTCTAATCCAATCCAGTTTAAATAACGCAATCAATCTGTCAAAGGTGCATGACATTCACTCTACTGAGTAACATAGATAACGTATTATTGCAGATAATACGTCTCGGCTTCGAACATTATCGATAGGTAACTCATTGATAAACAAGAAAAGTAAAGGAAAAAAAATGAGAAGACTTTTGTATTATAAAGATCGTTTCGTTCGAATTCTTTCAAACGAGAAGAAAAACTTGAGGAAAAGGTCTTTGTATTCTACCGATTTAAGCAGTGTCGCTTACATAGCCGCTTCAAAGTCGAGAGCGTAACCAAACGTGGCTTTTTAAGTAGGTATGCATTCTCGATAGTTTTGAGCACGGTCAGCTAAGAAGGGAATTCTTCGCTAGGAAGGGAAAACCTTTGAGATCGTAAAGGAACCCCAAGGTCTATCTTAGTTAAGGAGTATTGACGTTAGATTCGTTTTTCAATGGACCATCCCACCTGCTTAGTCAGAGAGTCGAAGAGAAAAAGGAAAGGAATAAGAAAAAGAAATATGAAGAAAGAAGAAAAAGATTTACGTTATATCACGCGTTCACTCGATCGTTTTGCGATAAAAAAACAAGGTATAAGATATGCGTCTTTTAAACGATCACGAAAGACGTTTGAATCGATCAAGACTTATGGAACTTTTTACATTTTCATGTTTTCAAATAGAAATGATCGTATCGCGTGATTTTAATGAATCGTATCTCGGCGAATAGAACGAAGAGACAAAAGAAAATAAAGGAGAAAGAAGCAGTATGTAAGCGCAATTAGTACTCAGCATGTTTCTAGGAGTCCTATCGTCGTTGTTCGTAACCATCGACTTTCCCTTTTAATGGCTGCCATTATTGGACTCCAACAAGGATCTCGGGGCATCCTTGTCGATCGTAATTACCTACCGATCTTGGAAGGACTTTGAAAGGGAGAAGGCTTCGTAATATTTGCAAATCAATTGGTGGTAACGACGATCGGCAAGAAAAAGAAGAAGAAAAAGAAAAATAAGATAGAGAGAGTGAAAGAGAGAGAGAGAGGGAGAGGGAGAGAGAGAGAGAGAGAGAGAGAGAGATACTCTAATAGCCGAAAGGTGTATGCTTCGTACATCTCGGGAGATGCTGGAAGGTCCAGAAGTCGAGGGAAAGGCGAGAGGACTGACGTCACCATCAGGAATGAGGTTAAACCGATGCTAAAGTCGCGCTCGAGCAGTAACCGCTATAACGTTAACTTTGCCGTTGCAGGATGCATGAGAGTCCTGGAAACTATAGCGTTCGCGAGATTATCGAAAGAGAGAGAGAGAGAGAAGAGAGAAAGAGAAAGAAAGGGATTCATAGATCCGTGATTGCATCACGAATGTATCTTACTCGCGCGTGCTTGCCGATTCTCTGCCAAGATTCACGATTGATAATCGATTGCTCCTTCGACTCGATGACTTTCGAGGAATGCGATTGCAACGTTCTTTAAAGCTTAAAAACAGAGAAAAAGAACGAACTATACTAAACCTTTCCTCATTTCTATTTTCTTAAAGAAGAAATAAATATCTAAAAAAACATCGTTGATCGGATGCCAACGAAGTTCTCAAAAACGATGAACTTGATCCGAAGTGACAGATAACGTTATCGACTGATAACTCGTCTACCTGTGAGAGAGTGGGAATTTTGAGTAAAGAAGATAGAAAACGTGTTTATTTCGCGTATGGTTCACTATTCATCAAATTTGTTTAAACGGCTTCGTCGGTATACTTTATCAGTATCGCTCATACATTAAATCGTGTGTTTTATAGACGCAGTAACAAAAAAAAAAGAAAAAAGAGAGAGAGAGAGAGAAAGAGAGAGAGAGAGAGAGAGAGAGTATAGATCATAAGCTCTACTGAATCTACTCTCAAAGACTGTCTTCTCGCTCTATTTTTTCAATCGAGATAGAGTCTCTCTCGATTCGGGAGACTAATAAAATTCTCTTCAAGCGAGAGAGATATACCTATCCATCTACCTATTTATACCGTCTAGAAACTAAAATCTCTCGTTTTGCCGCGGTTTCTCCTTCGTTCTTGGTATCCGTTTGCCAAAAGACAGAAAGGAAGGATTCTCTCTGATCTACGACAAAAAATGTTACAGGCCGATCGATCGTCTTCTACTCTCTCTTCTCTTTCGATTCTCACGATCTTCTCTCATTAACATTTCGGGATGGGGATGGGGGTGGTGCTGGATGGAGGTAGAGGATGGGTGCAGCGAAGAAGAGCAGAGAGAAGAGAAACAGTAAATCTAAAAAAAAAAAAAAAGTACAAGAGAGTCCTTCCAACGCCGACTACCAACGCTATCTCGATGTGCCATCCATTGGAAGCCTTTGTCTTAAGAGAGTGCACGAGTTTGCTCGTATAAAATGTGCTGCCCTTTCGAAAGGGTCCAGATTGTACGGGGTACTAATACCGGGCTGGCACCTTCTCCGAGTCTCGTATAAACCAAGAGAGAGAGAGAGAGAGAGAGAGAGAGAGAGAGAGAGAGAGAGAGAGAGAGAGAGAGAGAGAGAGAAAGAGAGGAGTTTCTCAGGCAGACTACTCTATCTACGGAGGATCTCCTTTGAAGCAACACGGACGAACTCGTGCGCTGACCCCCAAAGGCTAAAGATTACGAGACCTCGGCGCGGCTAGAATTCGAGCTCCTCCATGAGGACGCGAGTAAAGCTGTACTCCTCTTTTAAACCAAGTAGAATCTCGCGTGCTCCTAAGTCGTTGCTTTTCCATTAGAAAGATAAGAGGTCGAGAGGATTGACGTATTATTATTTCTCTCCCCATATTTACGCTTCTGTTACTCGATTTACTTCGACGTTGTCGATAATAAATAATCAACGTATCGTCGAGGATAATATCGAATGTTTCACTTTGAATATTATAATAGACGCCTTTTTATTGTTT
Source organism: Vespa velutina (assembly GCF_912470025.1). Classification (NCBI taxonomy): domain Eukaryota; kingdom Metazoa; phylum Arthropoda; class Insecta; order Hymenoptera; family Vespidae; genus Vespa; species Vespa velutina. The sequence continues at coordinate 13,260,581 of NC_062188.1, read as the reverse complement.
TTCGTTGAATTCGTCCAATAAGTAATGTCGGAATTTTTGATATTTTATATCTAAATTAACTAGTTATTTCTTACTAAAAATTTCCACACTTTTGGTAATTTATTGGTCAATCTAATAGTATAGTATATGAAATACTAACAATATAGTTTCTATAGTCTTTTGTTTATTTAAACTATAATTTAAAACAATAATTGTATATTGGATATATTAACAATATATAGAAATTAATAATCTTATTTAAAAATATATACAAAATTCGATCTTGGAAAAAAATAAAACTTTGACCTTGTAAAATTCTTGTTTTCGTCAAAATACCAAAGTCAATAAGTGATTTCGTACTCAGCTCGCAAATAACCCTTTGTTTTATCGTTCTTTGCCACCTGCGTCACGATTATACGCACCTCTCTTATTTTCGTATGCGCAGCTTCGTCGTTTAGCGTAAGCGCAAATACGTGGGCTATTCGAAATGAGGGCGGGCCGTCTGGTTGGTAGACAGATACCTACTATACCAACCTTTCGCGAGCTGCTTGTTGTCTCGTAATTACAACGATTATACTTGCTTTTTATGATTGCATCGCAAATGCGAGACCTACATATGGCTCTTTCGCCTTTACGTAAATACTCGTTCGAGCAGAACGCGATTCGTGATGGTCTCTTCCTTTCTTTATTTGTTTGACATATATAATTTAAACTTAGGCCAACCTGTGATTCGACTTTTTCAACATGACAATACGAAACTAAAAATTTCCCTTAGTGTCTTAGAAATATACAATCAATTAAAATGTTGCTTATATAAATTGTGTTTCATATTAGAGAAATATAATTCATTTATTTATTACATCAAATAAAAATATTACAGGAAACAAAAAATTCCTTAAAATAAACATCGTTAGAATTCAATTTTACTTTTACAATTAATTCAATTCATTTAAATATATTTGATAAAGGAAATTAATATTAAAATATAAAAATACATGTCGTAATTTCGATTGATTAATTCTTATATTTGCATTAGTAATGTCCAATTGAAATATTATAAAATCTTACAGTCAGATTTTATTAAAAATTTTTATTTAAATTAATTTCGTAAGATATAATGTATTTACGTATATTACAATACGTTGATCGATTTTATCAATCTCCCTATGTAAAATATATTTATATGTAAAATATATTTGGTTTATAATCTCGTGTGAAAAGGAAGCTGACGAAAGAGTGGCAGTTACGTTCGGTGCGCGCACGCGCCGACTCGGGCACGAGCGTAAAGGTGTGCGCGTCCAGATATGGCCGCCGCCTGCGCACAGTACTGGTCCGTCGTCTCTCCTGCCTCCACTGAAGAGTCCTTGACGCTTACCCTCTGTGTATTTTACTTTACGGTTTGACAAGCCACGAAAGCCGAACTGATTTTCCTTTTGACATTTTTATTTTTCTATTCTTGTAAACTAAACTTTTTAATATCTTTATTCTTCCAAATTTGTATCCTTTCGAAGCAAGAACATTGTTTTTGATCTATTCTTTTTAGTCTATTTATTTTTTTCTTCCTTTTTTTTTCCTTTTTTTTTTTTTTTTTCTTTTATACACTGGTATATACTCGATATGTAAATCTATTTCGAAAGCTGAACGAACAGCATCGTATATCGATTCTCGGACGTCGTAGAATTACAAATCATCTTCTTACGATAAAAACGTGCGACACGTCTTAGAAACAAAGATAGAATCATTCTACCTAAGAAAAAGTATCATAATATTGGAAGAAAGAATAGCAATTTCCTTGTATACTTTATTTCGTATGAAATCACGTAATTAATGACGTTTCGTCGTCATCCGTGTAAACACGTACGTTTGTTTTTACATTTTTTATCATTTCTTCGTTCTCTTCGTTCTCTTCGTTTTCTTCGTTATCTTCCTTCTTATTATCCTTAATAAAATACAATAACATTTTTAAAATTTATCATAGTTACGTAATTACAATTTTTACATACATACGGACAAAAAAAAAACGATTCGGCATTTCACGATCGATCGAATGAATCGAATGAAGACGCCAAGCGAATTGGAATCGAGTGGAATCCTTAATTACCCATCAGGCGCGAAGTGGGATCGATTCGAGGTAAACGGAAAGAATCCTTCGGTTTCTCGAAAGCCGTGAATTGGTGTAAGTCCGATGTCATTGTGATTTCTTGTCCCGAACATCTTCGAATCAACGGATTCGTCGGTGTTCTTAGACCCAGTGTCTCACCTTCTTTTCCCCTCTTCCTCCTCCTCCTCATCATCCTCTTCTTCTTCTTCTTCTTCTTCTTCTTCTTCTTCTTCCTCTTCTTCTTCTTCTTCTTCTTCTCTTCTTCCTTTCAGTCTCTTCGTTCTTCCGTTCCTTCCTGTCTCCACCCTTTCTCTCTTCTCCGTCTCTCCTCCCTTTTCTCAAGGCAGGTCGCTCGGTATGTTAATGTCATTCTTTCGAATCCCCTCGGTCCCGATTCGAGGTACTAGCCCGGTCTGGTTTTTCGTGTCGCCGAGGATGTCGCTTCTAATTGACGAGTGGCGGACGTATACGCGTTTCAAAAGAGAGAGAGAGAGAGAGAGAGAGGGGAAAGAGCAAGAGTAGAAAAGAGAAAGAGAGAGAAAGAGAGAAAGAGAGGCAGAACACACGGAATAGAGAAAGAGGGTAAACGATGGACATGTGTCCGAGGTGTTCGAAGCAAAGTTCTGGCATGTCTTATTATACGTTGAAGAGCTCGATATTTTGAAAGGTTCGTGGCAAACGCGAAGATGCGACCCCTCTCTTTTTCCCTCTCCCTCTTTCTCTCTCTCTCTCCAGTAAAAAAAGAGGCGACACGTTCGTCTCGAGGACAGTGCATTTCGGTCGTCTCGAAGAAAAGTCTCCGTGGGACGTGTCTCGAATCATGGGAGGGCTGAAAAATGAAAGAAAGAGAAAAAGAGAGAGAGAATAAAACAGAGAGAGAGATAGATAGGGGGGGAAATATTAGAAACTTTATCATTATGCTCTCGATTTCATGTAAATGAAAAAAAAAAAAATAAATAAAAGGAGATATCGAACTTTCCGTTTCGATATACGTGCTTATTAGTTCGACTGATTGTAGGTATAATTCTGACGTGGTTTCGAGCGAGACGAATCGAGTGGAAAAATGCTCGAAGAGATGTTATTAGCGTTTAGCTTCGGTTTCGATCGGTGGTTTCACGTTCAATGATCAATTCAATTCCCTTCTTTCTTCGAATGAAATTCGATTCTACTTTTAGATTTCTTGCAAAATTATGATATAATATTTACTTGGTTAAAATCTAAGATTCTCTTAGGTAGCAACTTTTTGGAGAACTCCAGAAAATAAACTTTTCTAGTTCTCTTTTGCTCGTTATAATCCACGAGCAACGTAGGAGAAAAGACAATTCATGTTTCATCTTTGGCAAGTACTACGAGTGAGTGGGTTCTTCAAGAGAGAGAGAAAGAGAGAGAGAGAGAGGGGGAGAGTTTTGAGTTATTTTGATAGAATCTAATCATTGGATATAATATATTTTCTTAAAAAAAAAATAAAAAGATGACTATTATTTCTTTCTTTAAAAATATTTTAATTAATAGAGTAACAAGAAAAAAATAAAAAATTTGTTTATGTTAAAAAGTTTTATAATGTACAAAAAAAAAAAGAAAAATAGTGTAAATTCAAAGATCTTCAATGACGTAGACAAATCTTGCCATTTCTCTCTCTCTCTTTCTTTTTCACAAATGATACCGTTCGCACTTCTAATAAGCGCCCGAGGTGGACGCGAGTCAGTCGTGTGACCGTTGGACGCGTGGGAGAGAAATTGCGAGAGGATCGATGGCTCTAAAGACGTGAGATGAAAAAAGGATAAGAAAAAGACGAAGAAGATGAAGAAGCTGAGTTTACACGTATACATACTAGAAGAAGAAAAAGCGATCAGAGATCTCCAATCTCATGACGTTGTAGCAAGTACGCTAAGCAAGTAGGTGTTCTCCTTTCGAGTGGGTGTCGCTCCTCCTTGGCTGCGTTGCAACGGTGACATCATCATGTGCGTAGTCAGCTGATTCGACATAGATGGAGCGAAAGAACGGAGAAAAGTGTTGAGTATAATTAACGAGTGTTAATCATTTTTTTATCGTTACGCATCGATCCTAGTTCGATCACAATGACCTCCATTCCTGAACCGGACGTTCACATGTTATGACTCTTGAATGATTGTAAGGGTGAATTTAGACTCGTATGAAGGATATTATATGATAAACTCGAAAACTTGAACCTTGAACGATGAGCGAAATCCCAAGCAACTTACGATGGACCTCGTAGTAGCAAGAAAACCAAACAGTTACGGAGAATACAGGGCCGATAGTAAATTCAAGTAAGACATTGTCCCTCAATCTCTCTCTGTTCGTTTCGAACAGGGTGGTCCACCACGAGCGACGCACGTCGTCTTCGTCGCATTCCCATTGCTCGTATAACGAGCTCTTCGAACTCTCTCTCTCTCTTTCTCTCTCTTTCTCTCATCGCTCCTGGGTGTTCCACGCGTCAAGCGAACTGTATCTTCGCAGGGAGTGATCCCTAACCTGAATAAATTGCATTTCATTGCCCGTTGAATCGCCATTTGCCGAAGACCCGGTGGTCGATTCTTGATGATCTAATCAAGAAGGTGCACCTTTTATCCATGCTTTTCCTTGCATTACCCATTAAACAAAGGTAACGGTAAACGTTCGAACGCTTCTGAAGATACATAGATATTATAACTAGTAATGACACGTTCATTCGCATATTCGAATTACAAAAGAGAGAGAGAGAGAGAGAGAGAAACGTCGCGTGACCGATCGATCGGTGAACAGTGAGAAAACTTTCCCACGGCGAGAACGCGTTGTGACCTCCAAGGCGATCTACCTTGAAAGACCAGAGCTATAGTAACGAAGCGATTCCTCTTGTTGAAGTAAGGATACACTGGCGACATTCGGAAAGTCTCGTTAGAATGGAAAAGTCGTTCCTCGTATGTACATAGATGCGATCGAAGCTGCCCTCTCACGTTAATTCTCTCCTTCCTCCTCATACCGAATGCCAGCGCATTAACGCAAATCGTCTATACGCTGTGGCACGCACTAACATTGCTAACGTTGTTACCAAGCAATAAGCATTCTCGACGATCCTTTATGTTCTATCTCTTTCTCTCTCTCTCTCTCTCTCTCTCTCTCTCTCTCTCTCTCTTTCTCTTTCTCTGACCATTCTCACGTTTTCACGAGCTCGTTGTACGAGAAGAAAAACTTGGCCCAAACTTGGGTCGTATGCAGATCCTTCCTTCCTACCAAATGGACCAAGGTATATCGATACTTCTTCGAAAGAAATTCGCGTTCCAAAGTATACGAATTTCTTATCTTCGTGGTTGAGTTTCAAACATCATCACGATCTTTAAAACTGTCTTTAGAACTGTGCAGTCACTATTTATTACCAACTTCTTTCGTAAGTCTCATCGTGAAATAAATGTGAGAAACGTTGCACAACATCGAATATGCGAAAGAGAGATATTCGTACTACAAGAAATCATTGAGATTAATAGGAATGTTCTTCTTCTTCCTAATTTTTTCATCGTCCCTTCTCTTGAAATTATATTTCGAGCAATCAACAATATAAAAAAGAAGCTCAAGAAACAATTGTAGTTAAAGGTGCGTGCTCCAACATGCAACGGATTATTTATATCGTAATGTATATCTTTAAGTAAAAGGAATAAAGAAAAAGAGAAGGAGAAAGAGAAAGAAAACTGAGGAGGATTTCGATTCTCATTACAGATACGGTCGAGAGAAACGAACCGAGAGCCAAGCACCATCGTCTCTCGCACTTTAATCGACTTTCGATTACATTCAACATGGAAAATGCGTTTCTATACATGAGAGATAGAAAGAGAGAGAGAGAGAGAGAGAGAGAGAGAGAGAGAGAGAGAGAGAACGAGCATTGACACCAGTGACACGAGTAACGATCGTATAAAAACGATGTTCGGAATCTTTCGATACGAGATAAAGACCAAATCGAAGAAGCGGATCAAAGTTTCCATGAGACTTTCTACGAGTTGTTCAACTCGAGTAAGATTCCATTCGAAAGCTACAATCTATTCGCGGTCTCCTTGCTTCTAGAGAAAGATAGAGAAAGAGAAAGAGAAAGGAAAACAAGGAAAAGATGCAAAGCCGATAGCACCTTGACGCGACAATAGTCTATTCGTTACTTGGCACGTTGCAGTCAACAGCAAGAGACAGGAAAAAAATAAGAAAATCCGAAGATCGAGGGAGGCGACGAGAATCTCGAAGATAGGCCACGTTTGTCAACGTAAAGAATGCCGCTACCATGGAGGTCTACCTTCGTGATGAGGATGGAACGATCGTCAAAGAAGAAATTCCGTATTAGGAATATCTTTATTATTTTTGAAAAATCGAATACCATTGATGTCTGGGATATACAATCGAATCCAAAGATTTTTTGTCCTATCATCAAAATTTTACTTAACTTGTTTATTATCATTTTTTAAAAATTTATACGCATTTAACATTTTATTTATTAACTTTTAAAACATACGATCTTCTTCTGTGAGTTAATATTTGTTTTTTTCTTTTTTTTTTTTTTGTTTTGTTTTTATATACTTCTACTCATTCTGCAATACCAAAAAAATAAGTTTATTTTTATAAGCAAAAAAGTTTAATCTAAAACAAGCTGTATGTAAAATGCATCGTTAATGTTTCAAGAAGCGCTATAAAGACGACAGAGCCCATAAGTGGCAACGAAAAGAGACAGGATGAAAAAGGAAATACGCTTGCGGAGACTCACAAAGCAATTACCCTATTACCCTCTTGGGTGGACAGAGCGAATTACGCTAATATATCGAAGACATCTTGCTCCTCTTGTTTTCCTTCTCTCTATTTCTTTTGTGGTCATGCAAAAGCAAGAAATTCCAAGGTATTCCGAGTAATAAAGTAATCGATTTAACGTAGCGAAATACGAAATAAACGTAGCAATATTTTTGCAATTGATATTAAAAACTATCATCGTTCAAATATAAAAATTAGATATTAAAGTGTGTGAGTTTCTTTTACTCGCGTTTATAAAAAAAAAAAAAAAAAAAAAAAACGTGAAAATATTGCACGACGTTTAATCATCGTAATTTCGAAAAACTTATCGATAAAGTGATCTCGAAATAATATAAGGAAATTAAAAAGAATTTTTTTTTTATTCGAAAGATTCTCCAAATTATAATATTCTATTCGAAAGAATTTCTTTGACACATGGAAATCTTGTTTATTGTCGACGATGCCGTTGAACTATCATGGAAAAAGCATACGAAAGGAAAGGCTTAAGTCGGCTTGAGCTTACGCTTTATAAGAAGCCTTGATGTTTCTATAATTTCACAACTTAAGCATCGCACTCGCTAAGGAATGACTCTCGAACGATTTCGTCGTCGCTCATATGGACATCGGTTGCGTACCGTCCTAAGAGGATTACCTCTTTCGAGAGAGCCGATTTTGCGACTTTATCGGTCTTTACTCTTTTCTTTTTCTCATTTTTTTTATCTTACTCCATTCCAAGCATCTCGATATCTCTCTTTCAAATTCTTTTTACTCGTCCATCGAGAAGGATTAAGTGCCAAGCGAATGAACGTGTAAAATAAAAAAAGAAAAAAGAGAAAAAGAAAGACAGAGAGAGAGAGAGAAAAATTTTGAAAGCAACCAAGTACAAAACGAAATTCGCAAGGTGCTCGTATTCATGATTTTTCTTCTTTAAATCTTCCAGAAGAAAAGGATTTTATCTTCGAAAGGATTAACCAAAATAAATATTACAAATTTTATCGAGATATTTCAGAATTAAATATTATTTAAAAATATGCAAAAGAAAAAAGAACGAAGTCGACGAAAAAAAAAAGCGGTTTTCTTTTTAATATATAATGGGAACGTATGAGAATCAGTAAAAAAAGAAAAGATAGAAATAAAAAAAGAAATATAAAAAGAAACATCAACCGAATGGTATTTTCCTCGTAACATCGTATAAGTCGATCGTCCCTGATCGGACCAATACAGGAAAGAGGTTGTTCGATGGCAAGGCGACGATCCGTTGTAAGGTAATAAATAATACAAAAGTCGCGCAAGAGAGGAATCGCGGTATTGGTAGCTATGTAGCTACGAGAAGAAGGTACGACGTTGCCCTTGTCTTGAGCGCATAATTAAAACAAACAAAGGACGATCGGAAGCGCATCGAATCCGAAGGAATAGCGGGATCTCGTCGTCCTTGCAATTTCAAAGTGTGTTAACGTGTATGTATATATATATATATATGTGTGTGTGTGTGTGTGTGTGTGTGTGTGCGCGCACGCGTGCGTTAGCACGAGCTGGAAATATTCTCGAGATGATAAAGTTCGAACTCTCATTTAGAAAAATTCTTTTTCTTTGTATTGGAAGATGCAAAAGATCGACTTGCGTGTACGTATCATCATACGTAAGTTCGTATTCGAAAGCTTGACTGGCTCCGACCGTTTCACCAATCTAACCGTGAATTTACGAGAGTAGAAGGGGCCACTTAAGGGCCAACATCGATGAAGTATACCATACTTATAGCACGCCCGTGGATACACTGGAATCCGGCTCTTTGATGATCGTAACTCGAATACTTTTACGAGCGCATCGCGTTCAACACGTGTTGTATTCTCGCGATGTTCTCTCTCTCTCTCTCTCTCTCTCTCTCTCTCTCTTTCTCTCTTTCTCTCTCTTGCTTTGTGAGTATATGTATAGAGTATGTATTTATAGTATGTATAAGTATAGGAATGAAAGCATTATGCAAATGACAATCCCGAATACGTGTGTTGCGTAAGTGAGAGTCATTAACCGAGAAGGTTGATAGCTTTCAAAGTGGTTCTTGTTTCTCGAACTTTTATCTTTCGACCTTCTGTCCGTTTCTTCTTGCCTTTTTTTCTTTCTCTTTTTCTTTAATTTTTTTCATTTCGCATTAAACGCATGCACAAAAACGAACTTGTGAATCACCGATTAAGGAAAAGTCGGTAAAGTTTTCTGAGATATGGCTTCTCTCATCGAAGATGAACGATGAACCATAGCGGAGAGTTGTTCCTCGATATTTATAAGGAATTGCAAGGAACGCCGTGATAAATCAAAACTGCGTAAGGTAGGGCCGCGAGGTTGAACCGGACCCTCGTGAGGTCAGATCGACTTGCGTTGCGACGTAGAAGCAGAAAAAAAGAAAGGTAGAGAATAAAGAAAGAGAAGGTAGTTTAAAGAAAGAGAGTGAGAGAGAGAGAGAGAGAGAGAGAGAGAGAGAGAATCTGAAGATCCAAGATGAATGTCCAGGAATGGAAAGAGGGAACCAGAACTCATCTGCATTCCTCTAGATGAACGATGTTCTTGGCTGCTCTTAATAATTAACTGGCCTTATCGCCAGGAGTAACTTGCGCGTGAACTTTACACTTTCCATCCGATCGTTTCTTTTCATTTTGTATTTTTTTTTCCTTCTTATTTTTTTTCTTCTTCTCGGGTATATAATGAGAAATTCGTATACGAATAATTACACAACGAATCCAAAGAAAATCAAATAACATCAGACCGAAAGGCAAATCTTTAAAAGGAGAATATATGGACATAATCACGGTCTGAGCCTTCGTAAATGCAAAAGAAAGAACAGAACATATTAAAAATCTTTACGAAAAAAATTATAAGAAGAGAGAGAGAGAGAGAGAGAGGGAGAGAGAAAGAGAGAAAAAGAAAAAGAGAGAGAGAGAAAAGGAAAAGAAAAAAAAAGAATCTCTCTTCTCGATAAAAGTTCGCTTAACCCCAAGTCGAACTCTCTCGAGAAGCATTACTTGGAATGACTGGCAAGCTGGCGGAACGAAGTTATGTTCGCAGTAAACGCCTGCGTAATAATGGGTTTCGGTCCTTGGCACGCACCAAGGCGCCCTTCGACGGTGAAGCCTCACCCTATCGCTAAGAATGGACTTTATACTGGGACCAAAATTGGTGCCAGCCACGAATTGGCATAATGACAGGTATCATGATGCACCGATTGCTCGACCTCGGAGCCTTCGACGGCCTTCCTACGGGTTGATATGTCATGCGGCTTCTTCTTTCGATCGAACGACACTTACTATGTAAATTGATGAATTCAATGAAAGAATATAGCGATATTCTATGCAAGAACTTTCCTAAATACTTATAAACATTGTTACATAATGTATGCATATACATAAACGTGTTAATATTGTGAACGACACTTACTATACAAATTCATGAATTTAATGAAAGAATATAGCCATGTTCTACGTAAGAAATTTCCTAAATACTTATAATCATTCCTACATAATATATATATATATATATATATATATATATATATATTAATGTTAATGTTGTATCAAGACGAGAATGTGTACTACAAAAGAGTTTAGAAGAAAAAGAAAAGGGAGAACACGATATTTAAGATCCTTTAGAGATATCTCGATTCTAAAGAAGAATCAGTACAGGCTTTTTTTCCTTCTTCATGGCCAGTTAGACAGACCCATCCATGCCCTTTCCTTTCTCCTTCGTCACCTCCCCCTGTTTCTTCAGGCCCATTTTATCTTTTGGATCCCTGGCGGCCTCGTTTCAGGAGCCATTGTCTGCACTGCGTTTCAGGATGCCGACACCGGCTTTAATGAGAATTTTAATTATCCAATCCTGCACGCTCGTGGCCCGCCAATAAAACGTACAGACGTTCGAAAAGCGGTTACTCTTGCGCAAGGCGTATTGAAGTATTTTCTATAGTGACTATGCATCCTTTCTCAAGACTCTCAAGTCATTCGAGAATTTAATTACATGTGTATAGAACTTAATGGAATAAAGCTTCGTTGACTGCATTCTACTATGTATTCGTTTATTCTTTATTTCGTTATACAAACTTACAAAGCATCAGAAAAATTTGAAAATTCAAGATTCGATAAACAGTATTTTTGAATATTTAATAATCATTAAGACATTTTTTCGTCAGTTGTTTCTTTTTTACGTTGCAACCAAACGGAATATACCAATTCTTTCTCTGGCCTTTTTAATTTATTAGCAGGCTCATTTTTTACTTTCACGTCATTTTGTTTATCCTTTTTTTTGTAGTCATGTTTATGTGATATATTGAATTTTATCAAATCCTCAGACATTGAGGAATAAGGTTTCGTTTTTTTGGATGAACCTGAATTATTCGAATTTACAGGATTTGAAGGTATTCCTGAATTATTTTTAGATCCAGTAGGATCTCCTTTATTTTTATTTGTATTATCTACTAATAAATTTATAGAATTCGAACGTCCTTTTGGCTTTTCTGTTATATTACTATTTTCTTGAGTATTTTTCGATGAATGTTTATAAGATGAATTTTGGGCTTTTATATTCTCTAACTCCTTCAACGGACATCGTAGTATCGTTTCGGCTAATGAATTTGTTAAAGTGTTTGCATTGCTCGTCGAAGATGATTTCGAAGGGTTTTGTACTACCGTTTCTTTGTCCGATCTTCGAACATTCATAGTGTTCTTAATTTTTGTAGATTCTTCTTTGGTAAAAGGATTAAGCTCTTTTATAGAATCATTATCAAAGTATTTTACAGAGTTAAGTTTTTGAGATTCTTTAACATTCTCTTTTAATTTTTCTAATGTTTTCGATAATTTTTCACGCAACGATTCATTTTTAATCTTCTCTGAATCAACAGCTTTTATATCAACGTCTTTTTTAAGATCTAACTTTTTTTCTTTATCAGCATCGTTACTGTTCGACGACTTTAATTCATTCGTCATTTTATCCTTTTTCTCTTTAAGTTCAACGTTTCTTCGACTATACTTTGTCGGACTTTGTATAGATATAGTAATCGGTTTAGTTGATTGACTGGTTTTAATTTCATCACGATTATCCAAACGTTGATTTTCCTTTTCCGTTATCTTCTCGTTAATCGTCGTCCCAATTGAATCCATTTTTTTCACTTTATCTTTTGCAACTTCGTTCGTTGTCACATCTTTTATTCGACTTGTCAATTTTTCAGATTTCTTTCTCGATGCAACTGTTACCCCATAATCTATCAAAGTCCCATCTTTCTTCTTTTCTATAGGTTTCATGGAATTATAAATATTATTTATCTTCCTGTTCTTTAAATCATTCATATGCTTCGTTTGCCTTGCCACGTCGTTTAACGAATCTTTTTTATTACTCGTTTGCATGTTCGATTTTTCTTCAGATGACACCACCTTGTGACGAATTAATTTCTCGTTTCTCACTTTGTCGACATTATGTTGACTTGGATTTATTCCAGGATCGATATTTTTTATAAGAATGTCAGACTTTGGTAATTCCTTCATTTGTATTCCGACGCTATCTTCCTTCTCCATCGTTAAACGTTTCTCATCAGGAACATTTTTCTTCATACTTTCTACTTCCTTCGTCGTACTAACATTCTTTATTTCTCGCTTCAAAGAAGCGTCGTTCCGCTTATTTAACTTTTCCTCGGCTATTTTTACCGAACTCAAAGACGAACAACTCGTAGTTTTCTCGTTGACAAGAACAGAATTATCTCGTGTGATTTGAACGTTTCCACTTTTGAAGGTGGTCGAACTTTTCGATGTCTTTTCACCATCAAGTGCTTTAGAAAACGTCATTGAATCTTTTGTATCGTACTTGTTCTCTACTTTGCTAGATTTAACTTCAATAGATGGATTCTGCCACTTTGTTGAAGACTTCTTTTCTTCTGAAGAATCTTGCATAAGCTTTGATTGTACTTTATCATTCAAAGTATACGTTCGATTCGACTGCTTTGCTTTTTGCTTATCAATCACGTTCGTTGGCGCTGAAAAACTTTTCTGGTAATCCTCTTTTTTCTTTGATTTTACATAAGAATCAGACCACCACGGTGACCACTTTGGTAATATACGTTCATCATAAAAGTCAATTTCGGATGATTGATTATTTAAAACGGATTTCTTTGTAATATTATCGATCGTTTTAGAATCACGTTTATTAGATGGTGGAGATTTCTGACCATCTAACTTACCAGAACCAGGTCTAGGTTTTCCAGAAACTGTAGAAGAGTTCCCATCGGAAGATCGACCAGAATGCTTGGCTATAATATCTGCTAAAGATATAATTTTATCTTTTTCAGAAGTTTTATCAGATGCTTTTTCAGAAGCTTTTACAGAAGCTTTCCCAGAAGCTTTCCCAGAAGCTTTCTCAGAAGCTTTCTCAGAAACTGGATATTTTATAGCAGCTTTATCAGATATACTGCTACTTTTAATCGTACTCTTTTCAGAAGAAACAGATTTCAAATTTACATGTTTAGAAGATTCATTTCCGACACTTTTCCCGCTGCTATTTGAAACAGTTTTTGATTCAGGAGGTTCATTTTTGTTAACGTTCAAGTTACTCTTTCTATTAACTTTACCACTAAAAGTCTTTGAAAATCTCAAATCAAGATCACTTGTTATCTCATTTTTCTTAACATCATCACTAACACTACCAGAGGTCAAAGTGTTTGATCGTTTCAAGGAGTCCTTTATAGTTTTACCCAACACAGATCGTTCGGATTTTTCTTGAGTCTTATCGTGTTTATAAGGTTTCCTCACATTGACTTCACTTGGTCTTTCTACCTTTTTAACAGGAATTTGTCGAATGCTCGGTTCATCTTTATTTTTTATCGATGTCGATGATAATTCCGACATTTTCACATTGACGTTGCCATCTTCGACATGTGTCAATTTCATTTTTGAACTCTCAGATTCTAAATTACTTAGCTTATGTTGTATTTTCTTTGTATCACCAGAAGTGATGATTGGATTAGTTTCATCAAAAGCAGTTGCTATTCGAAGTTTCAACACAGATTCCGAATTTTCTACATTTTTCACAATATTTTTCGGACTTTGATTCAGCGTATTAAGATTATCTTTAGCATAAGGTACACGTATTTCGACTTTGTCTGTCGAAGTAAGAACGTTCAAGGTTTCTGAACGTGCCTTAATAGATCTAACATCTGAAATTGGTTTACCATTAATGGATAGTTCGAGTTCTTTCACTGGCAACGATCCTTCGCTGATAGAAATATGCATTGAACATGAATTTGGTTGATTTTCACCTTTAACATTTTTTGGTAACGCTTTAGACAAAGTTTTCTTATTATTCGACACAACAATAGACAATTCTTTCGAATTCGGATTTTTCGATTCCATTGCTTTTTCAATCCCTTCTAAGTTAACGGATACGACCGATTCATTTCCAGATGGCACCATTCGTAATTCCACTTGTGGATCATTCGGAATACTTGATTTTGTATTGCTTGGTATTTGTGACCAATCCTTTTTAAAAGTAGAAGTGAGATTCGACGAAGTTGGATTTTTGTAACTGGATGATGAATTTTGGCTAGACATTTTAATATCATTGACTTTCTCTGTTTTGATTTCTCGAATTTCTTGTTTTTCTTTGTAATTCTTTAAACTTTCTTGATTTATTTTTTTTTCAGGAAAAGAAATTTCCTCTGGTGTTACTTCGATGAACTTCATTTTGTCGACTTTTGCAGCTTCGTCTGTCGTAACATTTCGTAAAACATTTCTTTCTTTCGAACTAGATACATTTTTATCAATTTGCTTGAAATCATTCTCGCCAGTTGATTTTTTTAGATCTTTTATAATTTTATCAACTTTTCTAAGCCAATCTATTTCTTCATTTATACTTATCTGTTTACGAGAATCCATATTAAATACAGGAGACGAAACGAAATCTGATGTCTCTGATGTTGTAAATTTTACCGGGGAATGAGAAATCAATGATAAATTTGGAAAATGATCCTCATTTTTGATTGAAATAAGATCTTTATCCACAGCAGCACTATAATCAGCTATGATATTCGCATATGTACGTGTAGTTGTTTTAGGAACTGTCTGAGATTTATGTATCTCGAGGTTCTTGTTTTGTTCATCTTTATCATAAAGATCATTGTTGATTTCTATAGAACGATCGAAATTTGTATCGATAGCGCATGACAAATCGGTCGTCGAAGTTTCTTCAGTACTCTCTTTGATACTAAAATTTTCCGAATTGTATGTTGGATAAAACAAGGTCGAAGTAGTTCTAAAAAGTGTTTTAGACAAACGAACGTTCATTTTAGATTTCGATCGATTGCGAAACATATTAAATATATTATCGACGGTCATCATAGTCTCGTTATACGCTGTTATCATTTGTGCATATGATCGATTATCTCGATCACCTTCGTAATTTACACTATGATCGTAACACATAGTAGAACTGCTGCTAAATCTCACTTCTTGCTTCGGAGTGACATTTTCGATGTATTCTAATGGTAATTTTCTTTCTGACAAGAAATGTTTAACTGAAGGTGCAATATATTTTGATTTTGTACCTAATTGTCCGTGTAACATTGTTCTTCTACCAAGTCTAGTTTCTTCACGTCGACGTTCTAACAAAAGTTGATAGATTTTTCTCATGGTTAACTTAAAGGTACAATCGACTCTTGGTGATCGTACTTTGAAAGGACGTTTCTTAAAGTTCACTTCACTTTTGCAACTGCTACAATGTGTTATTCTTGTATCTATGAGAAAGAATTTATTTTTTTCGATCGTATAACCTCGAAAAGAATTAAACTCACGTCTGATATTTTTTTTCCTACAATGATATTATTTGGAATAAATAAAAATAAGTCACACTTACTTGATGAAACACGTGGTATTTTTGTATTAATGATACACTTAATATGATTCATTTTCTCCGATACTGATACTTGTCATTCCAAACGACTGTTATTTTAGAATGATTGACGTAAAAGCTGTTATGTCGTATTCATTAAGTAATACCAATGAAATTTTGAAATTAGAACAGTTTTTAACAGAAAGACTATTGAATTTGAATGTAAGTTTTTTTGCTCGCAAAACGGCTCATGATGAATACATCATCGCGAAAACGTCACGTCGAAGTTTAAACAGATGAAAGTAACAAAAATATAATGTAACATTTTTCGATACTCTCGTATGTTAAATTTTATACTATAATTTGATAAAATCGATTAATGACACATAAAAAAAAAAAAAAAGAAAAAAAAGAAAAAAATCAATACTTGACGGATACTAAGTTTTATCTTGATTCATTTCGAAATATAAAATATTTTTATTGCTACTCATATATTCCATAAATATCCGTATCTTATCTAAGCAATTTTACTTGCTATTGCACCTGGTAAACTCGTCCACGCCACGTTATCTGTATTACCTGATTTTCAACCATATATGAAGATATCGTTTCAAACCATCGTTTATGGACCACAGCATCCAACCGTTCCTTTCTACGTATACGTATCGCGAATCAGAAAATGATTACCAAAGAAAACGTAATAAAGCTTCATCCATAAACAAGCAAATTGCCAATTGCAACATGGTAGATCAAACTCATCTTCTCATCTACTTTGAAAGATCGATCTGTGAAGTTTACAGTATAAAACTAATCAACATTATTTCACATCCATTCCAAAGTACAACAATGTCTTGTAACGTCCAATCGTTTTCGTAAATCGTCGATAAAACTCTTACATGAAGTCTCGACCCGGTTGGGACACTCCGTGCCGAGGTAAAGAAAAGATCTTAAAGATAAGAAACAAGAAAAGAAGCTATGCAGCAGCGTACGGCGTTTCTCGTGAGCTTGGCTTCGTGCAGCCGGTTACTACTTCGTGGCATTGTGCCATGAACGAAGAAGATCCAAATGTTAAAGTCACGCCATACAGAGCCAGAAGCGATCCCGTGAATTCTTATCCTACTGGATCTCCCGATTCCAAGTTGTCTCTTGAAAGTGCCGCCTTTAAAAGAATTTTTTAAATTTCGCAAGTAATCTACCTTTCTTAGTTACCATAGGAGAAAGAGAAAAAGAGAAAAAGAGAAAGAGAGAGAGAGAGAGAGAGAGAGAGAGAAAGAGGAAAAGATGCAATCCATACATCATAATATCGTATAGAAATACTATAAAAATTCCTAAAAGAATGTTTCTAATGGTCCAAGAAAAAAAATCTACGTAGAATCGCTAATGAGACATCATACCATTGACGTTACTAAGAACCGGTAGATGTAATCTTCACATAAAATTATGGCTCGTGTGTATTTACATATAGATAGTTATATAGTATGTATTTGAAGAATATGTTAGTACAAATTTTCTCGTGGTTCGGTCGATCGTCGTATATCGGTAAGTTATAGGTTGCATGAGCAGACGTCTGAAGGAAAAGGAGGGAAAAAAAGAGAGATAAAGAAAAAGAACGAGAGAGAAAGAGAGAGAAAGAGAGAGAGAGAACGGCTTTCGTAGGGTGCGATAATGAGCTTGGCGAGAGTTGGCGAGAGTCGACGTCGCAAACGCGTCGTGCAACGCGCTGGACGATAATTATCGTACGGTTTTACTGCTCGTCCTTTGGACGAAGTGGAAGGTAAGGGGAATAACAATGATTCCTCGCTTGAGGCCAGTCGACCCGTCTCACCAACCGTTTCTCACCTTTATGGCCTTCTCTCTATCTCTTGACTCCCGACAAATCGCCAGAGAACGAGTTGAAGCAGATCCCAAGGATTCTTATTTACGTTAGGTTAGGCGAGCACTCGCAAAATCGACGACACGACGCTCCCCCGACATTGCACGAACGAGAGTAATGCTATTCGCTTTAATCGTGACGTTACTCTCGTGAGAGAATCGCTTTTGTTGCCTCCTCTAAATGCCGCTTCGTGAATCGATCGTTCTCCGAGAAGAAGAGAAGAGAAGAGAAAAGAAGAAAAAGAAGAAAAAGAAACGTAAGGAACACGAAGGGATCTCGCGAGTATCTTCGCTCCTTCGCGAACCTTCACAAGTCACGATCCAGAGCAAGCACGAGACGACCCTCCTTGACTCAACTCTCTAGAAAGAGAAATTGCTTCTTGAGATCCTTCGAAATATTTCCCCATTGCACGATACACTTCTCTTTTCTTCTCTTATCCTTGATTTATTTTTCTTCTTTTTTTCTCGAGTATCGTTTCATTAGACGATAGAAGAACGATTTTAAATTTCACGATTTTTCGTTAAAAAGAAAACAGAAAGGAAACTTTCGACCGATCGAAAAGTTCAGGGTGTTCAAGATTGACGCGGCTTCATGGTATCCGATCGTGCGATCCTTAGCTACGAAGGCTATATAAGATAAAATGTTGAGCCATATACGGGCCAGTGGGAAAGTGAGGCTTCGCTGGAGCCGGCGCTGAAACCGGCAAACCTCTCGGTTGGTTAAGCAGACCTCGTTTTTGTCGGAAGGCAGTCCGACAGCGGCGTTTCTGCCGTGTTCTAAATCAAACCTCCTTCCCTCTATTGGATTCGTCGTCGTGCCAGAGATATACGGAGGATTGAAAGGAGTAGGAGAGAGAGAAAGAGAGAGAGAGAAAGATAGAGGATCCACGATATACCTTCGCGAGACCAAACCATCGAGACTGCGATCACGTCCAGCTTTACCGTTAACTCGGACTTATTCTTCATCTTCTTTATCTCCCTCTTGCTCTTTATACTATCTCTTTCTCTCTCTCTCTCTTTCTCTCTCTCTCTCTCTCTCTCTCTCTCTCTCTCTCTCTTTCTCTTTCTCTTCCTCTTTCTTACTCACGCGCGCGTCTCCTTAATTTTTTCTGCTCCTTCTTCCACACTTCTTTACACGGATACTCTTCTTCGCTCCATTATCACATAATCCGAACCAGAAGAAAAGAAAGAAGGACGATCGATGAACGATCGATTCCTGTCTCTCTCTTTTCAAGACGTAATCCCTTCTCTTCAAACCATCTGGAAGCATTTCTGGCCGACACGAATCTTCTTCGGATACTCGATTTTATCTTTGCTACTTTGAATCGAGAATTTTAAGGGATCAAAAAGAAACGCTTCGATCATCTCATCTCTCTCTCTCTCTTTCTCTCTCTCTCTCTCTCTCTTTCTCGCTCTGGAATTCGTCAGTGCTTCAGATAACGTCTCGTCGACACTTTGAGATTTCTCTTGAGAGAAGTGCTGAATTCAAGTGAATGTGAGACGCAGAATATCATAGCTATTAGATTACTATGCGTATGTAGCTACCTCGCGTTAACTTGCCGACGAGTCACTCTCGCAAATCTCTCTCGAGTTCGTACTTTCTTGCCTTTCGAACGATCGTTCGCGATGATAAAAGCGACGAAAAGCGATAAAACCATGCGGCAAAGTCCATTATACGCATGTAAATAGCAGTAAATTACGTTACGATGTTTGCTACCGGTAGTAGCTATATAGGTATATATGTATATACGTACACACACACACACACACACATATATACACACATACATATACACACATATATATATACATATATATATATATATATATATATATATATATATATATATATATATATATATATTAGCTACTTTACTAGCCGCCTTTACAACTCCACCCACGTTGCGGCACACTCTCTCTGACAACGTGTGCGGTTCACATTTCGCGAAAACCGTTTATAGAACGATTTTCCATTCGAAGCGGCCAACGAAGCGCACACCAATTTAATTTACGACTTGCAGGGTTAAGCGGAAGGTACGTAATTCCCAGATTCCTTCGATTCGAGCTATGTTAAAGATCCGTAGAAAGATCGCAAACATCCACTACAATATATTTTTACTTTTCTTCAAATTCGACCATGAAGAAATTCTAGATTATTCGATTCGAACCAAGTTAACATCAAAGTGAAGATCGCAACTATGTACTATAATAGTTTCATCTTTACTCTTGAAACTCGACTAGAAAAACTCGAAAAGAAAAAATTGCTTTCCGTTATCTCGTTCATCTTACTTCCCAGCACGAATCGATTCGGTCTAAGCGAAGAATTACGAACTATCTACTATAATATTTTCATCTTTTTCTTTGAACTTTCAAACCAAGAAGAAATTGTCCGTTATCTTGTTGGTCATAGAAAAATTACAAAGAAAGAATAATCAGAATAATAAGGAGTGGAGGAGCGAGAAATGGAATGGAGTTGGAGCATTCACCCGCATACAAATTGGTTCTTTTTGCCGGTCGAGTTCGCGTCTTAAACGGCACCTACGTTCGAGCGACCGGCTTGCTTCGTCGATAGCAACAGCTACTACTCACCGAAAAACCGGCCTCGAATACGACGACTACAAGGGGGTTCTCGCGTTTTGTGGAAACAATCAGCAGGTTGTCGCGAAACAAGGATATGAATGCATAAGCAGCGCAGTTAACACGGTTGCTCGCCGTGTTCTCTCCTGGCCTTTTTGCTCCGATTTCTCCCTCAAAAGATGCCGCTTCTATAGTCGAGAAAGGGACAGAGTGAACAGGGCCAGGTAGAAGAAAGGGAATAAGGGAAAAGGGCAAGGAAGAGGATGGGAAAGGTCTGGCAAAAGAGACGAGGAGAAACGAAAGTAGGCACGAGGAGGAGGACCCACGACAACACGAAAGAGGAGGAAGAGGAGGAAAAGGAGGGAGAGAATCGCCTCGCTGTATCCCGACTTTCGACTTTTTTTTCCTCCTTTTCAAAACTCTCCACCAGCATCCACGGCATTCTGCGTTCGGCTGTCCAGTACTCCTCATCAAATCCTTTTCTTCCTTCCACTCTTCGAAGGATATTTCAGACTTCTTACCAGATGTCCAGATGACTTTTAATTTATATACTTCTCTCTCTTTCTCTCTCTCTCTCTCTCTCTATCTATCTATCTATCTATCTATCTATCTATCTATCTATCTATCTATCTATTTATCTATCTATCTCTATTTCCATTTCTATTTCTATCGACGGTTTTTATCTTTTCTCAGGATATAATTAGTCTTGTATTCTTTTTTACGATCGTCTCGCATTTCATTCGGATTTCTTAGACTCAAAGACTTCGGTGTGTTATTCAAAGATTAAGAAAATTTGTCAAATGGAATCAAAATTAACTTAAATTTGTGTGTGTGTGTGTGTGTGTGTGTGTATGTGTGTATGTGTGTGTATTTGTATACATGTATTGTATGTGTGAATAAGATATTCTTTTCAATATTCTTTTTCGAAAGAATAAAAGAATAAAAGTCCGAGAAATGTATGTTTTACATACATGATTTAAATGAAATAAAATTAAAGAAAGAGAGACAATGATAGGGTGAAAGGGGAACGTTTTGTAATCATGAGTAACACGATATAGTGGCTCCTTGTCAGAATGTTCTTCCTTTAACATAAGAGACGATCGTAATTAATAGCAATGCTCTAAAACAGCGACCTTAACGAGGGACCGGGTAATCAGGCTTCTCGGCAAAACTTTGCTTGATGTCATTTGTTTAAGTTGATCGTTCCTTGTCTCCTCCAAATAAGGCAACTCCTGTTTGCCACTCTACGGGGAGTGCGAAAGAACAAAGAGGAGAACTCGTGAGTGCCAAGAGAAGTACCCTTCGGCTAGAGATCGTACGTATGTACGTACGTGTGTATATATGTATACACGAACGAGCGAGAAGAAAGACGAGGAGGAGACGAATAAGCGAAAAGAGAAAAGGAGAAAGAGAGGGACAATAAAGAAGAAGGACTGGAGAAGAACAGACACCTGCTGTTCTTTCTGCATTGTCTTTCTCGTTTCTCTTTCTTTGTTTCTTCCCCTCTTTCTCCTTCTCTTTCCTCTTCTTCTTCTCCTTCTTCTTCTTCTTCTACTTCTGCTTCCACACCTTCGATACCTCGGTCTCTGAAATACCATTCTCTCTTTCTTTCTTGCTTTCTCCTTCTCTTTCTCTCTCTCTCTCTCTCTCTCTCTCTATCTCTCTCTCTCTCTTTCGTTCTACAAAGAAAAAGAAGGCAGTCCTTTGCAGAGCGTAGCGAGAAACAATCGCAGGCGTAAAAGGACGAAGCTTGTACTTACTTAAAGGTACCTTCAAAACCGCCGTTTCCGAATGGACAAACAGAAAGTACACTCTTTTCGTCGATCGATCCTTTAAGAGTTCTACAGGATAAAAATTCCAATAGACTTTTTATGATTCTTCGAATATACATAGTACATACATACGTTGAACATACGAGTCTTTATACTCTTAGCGATTACAAGGCACTCGATGATCCGATTGAATCCGATCCAGTGAGTCGAGAGCCATATAAGCCGCATAACTCGTTCCTCTTTGCGATAGTTATTGATTTATACTCGTAACATCACGTGGTAAGATAATCTCGAACTGCCGAGATGATTTACGCTGATTTCCTTTTGTGAAAGAAGTACCTAATTTTATTTTAGCCGAACAAAAGGTGAGAAATTCTTTTTCTTATTCTCTTTTTTTTTCTTCTTCTTTTTTCTCAGATTGTTGTCGTCGAGTTTATCCTGACACCGGATATGCACCGAGCCCGGTGAAAAGACAGCGATGGCAAGAACGCCGAGAACGAGCCCTAGAGCCTCCACCGATCATTTTCATCCTCACCCTCGTAACAATCGAAGACAACGCGAAGAAGAGGCTTGCGTTCTCAAGGTCACCTTGGCAAGGCCCCCGACCTCGTGGATGGCATGAGAGCTCATCATGTTCATCAACCACCGACACTGGCCAGGAGCGCTGTCGACTTTTAACATCTTCGGGCTGACGTTACTACTACTAATCGTCCTCGGCTCTTATGATGTCTCCGCGGATCTTAATTCGGAGTTCGTTAAAGGGAAAAGTAAGTTCTAAGTGCGTCTATTTGCCATAAGCGACGAGTCTGAGAACAGCGTTAGGTCCTATTAAACTACGAGACATTAATAATTTGTGCAAAATATTATATCTTGATCGATTCCTGTATTTCATATTATGATCATTGGCATTAATCGTATGGATCGATCAAAACGAGATCCTCATATATATGTATATAGCGAGAGTGATCAAGATTATTTGGCCTTTGGTAAGTACACTCTTCGATTTAGCTTAAAATAAATAAAAAAAAACATAATTTGCAAATTTCAGCCGTTTATCTTAATATTAAAACGTATAAAAAGACATATTCTTTTTTACATTTAAATATCATAAAGATTTTAAATACTTTTAAATGAAATTTTTTAGAACAAACGGAAGAAATTTGACTCCTATACAAGAATCACATATATTTGGGTTACTTTTCTTGTCGAATTTTCTTAGATAAAACGATTAATGAAATTACAAAGAAGCTGTAAATTTGATTCAAAATTTCAATAAAATTCTTACAAAGGAATAAAATTAAATGCAATAAATATTGCAGATTATTTCATTGTATCGCAAATAATTTCCTGGTTCTACCAAAGGAATGATTACGAAAGAATTTTGAATTATATTCGACAAACAAAGTACTACGAATACACATGATACTTGTACAGAAATCAATTTTTTTCCATTTTCGTTATTTATTTTAGAAAATGATATCTAAAGGTATTTAAAATTTCTGTTATTGTAAAATAATGTAAAATGTAAAAAGTATATGTGCTCTTCGGCACGTTTTTAATATTAAAATAACGGATAAAAATTTAAGAACGATTTTTTTTTATTTGTTTTTAGCTAAACTGAGGAATACTATTCATAAAAATTCCTCGACAGGCCAAATAACGATCACTCTAATGCACATACATATGTATGATAAGCATAATTGTTTAATGTTACATACATAAAGAAAAGCTCTTCAATAGAAATTTTAACACAGCATGTTGTATAGTACATTACCAAAGAGAATGATATTAACGCTATAAACGAAATCCGTTAATTGTTAGCTTAAATTCAACTTCTTGAGGAGCGTTCTAGCATCAAGCATAAATCAACTATGCTGTTGGAAATACATATAGAAAGGGAAGTATTGCGCCAGAGTTATATCCACGTGGGTGGTTGCTTGCCTAGACGAAGGGTCTCTTTTATTTGAAGTAGGTACTTGGGAAGTACCGTTCCTTGTGAAGGAGTAAAATCTCGTGCCGTTTAAAATCTCACATTTCCTTTTCTCTCTCTCTTTCTCTCTCTCTCTCTCTCTCTCTCTCTCTCTCTTAACTTGATTTCAGAATTCTCTCTTGGTTCGATTTTATACAGAAAGCCCGTCGAGTTTGGTTAAACGAGCGTAGGTGCAGACAGGCATCGACTTCATGATCAAAAATGTAGGTTTCGATCGAGCACGTGCCTCGGGAGGACTTGACCCACATTAAGTGAATGCAAAGAATTACCACTTGAAAACTCACCACAATATTTTTCTTTGCTTTTTTATCGACGTCTGTCGGGCATCACGTTTTAACATGGTAACTAATTTTTTTGGCGATAATAAACGACAATTACGACGACGTCTTATATATCTATCTACCTACGAAATGCAAATTCGATTAATTGATTCGAAGAAACGATATGAATTGTCCTAGCGACTATGAGCAATCAAAAAGGGCAACGTGTCGGCCGATAAAACTCTCAAGATTCGTTGGAGTACCATGAGAGAGCTCTCCATCACCGATATCGGCTAAAGTGCTTTCCATAAACGTACCTATTAAAGCGATAACACGACCGTTCGCTCTTTCATAGCCATTAAACTAAGAGGCGAGTTACGCCTGCTTGCCTTCGTCGGTCTCATCCCTCTTCTTTCCTTATCCCTTATCCGTATCCACTTATCTTACTCGTTTCATTGAAATGAAAAAGTTTACGAATAAACTTCTTTATATTTAAACCTGAGTTTCTTTTCGTTTTCTTCTTTTTCTTTTTTCAATCCCGTATGCGTTACATTTGTTGAAATATTCGAAAGACAAAAACAAGGATAGAAAGAACGAAAGAGAAAGAGAGAGAAAATAAAAAGAGAAGAAAATATGTCAAAAAAAAAGTACGAAAAATAAAGCGAAACGTAATACCGTTCCGGTAGACGTCTCTATTGAACTAAAGCATATATGTACGTACTATGTATACTGGATCAAGAGGAGACATCTGGGAGGCATGCCTTAATTGACCGTTCGGAATATTGACGAGATCCGAGAGACGGATTGAGATGTTGAATTTCCGAGGGACGCTCGCTTTTTTCCCTTCGAATGAAATATGACCGCTCAATATGCTCGGCAGATATTTATGTACTCGTGGGATTGCGCGCGCCCTCTCTTCATTCTCCGAGATCAAAGAATATACAAGGGGGAGTAGGGGGGGCGCCCGATACAACGTAGAAGAGAGAGATCTTCCCTCCTCTCGGCATCTCCTCTAGTCGACATGTCCGTGCGGTATAACAAAGTCCGATCTTAAGATGGTGCCCGGCAAAAAATTGATCCTTATACGCGCATAAACAATGTTATTTTAATTTGTTCCTTTTTTGACGAGCGTAACGAAGGACGATTATAAAATTCTTAATAATAGCAAAGAGGATGGACTAACCATCATCGAATTTAAATATATCGTCCAGAAATTTCGTGAACGGTTTAATAAATTTAAGATCTCTGTTATCTATCAGTTTCATGATTTGATTATCATCAGTATTTCCCGAGTGTTCTCGGTCTTCAAGACTAAAAACAGCTAAAAGTATCATCTCCTTAAACAGTACAAATCTTTTTTGTCATTTTTGTTGCACTTTTGTCTTCCCTATGACTAAAAAGTATCAACTTATAAAAATACGTTTTATCGGTTTTTATATTTAACAAAACACAAAAATAAAATGAATCATTAAATTCTACCAAGGAAATATTTATAAAGGCTTCATCAAATGTCTCTTTTTAATACATGGACAAAACTAAATTTATTATTGTTACAGATTTATTAACATATTCATATAGAAAGAAATGACATTTTACTAACAATTCAATATTTATTATTTGTCTGTATAAATCACAAGATTTAATAGATATTTTTCATTAATTTTATTTTTTAATTCCTCGAAGAGAAATCGAAGGTTAGGGTTTGTCGTGTTGTCTATCGTTATTCTATAAAGAAACAGACGGCATAAAAGCATGACTATAACATATGGAATCATTTTGATTCGATTGCCAACGGACATGACACGTGCCGATCTTTCTCGCTAATGGGATTTTAAAGTCGATTCAATTAAGCTGGAATTCCAACGGGCAATCGCTCGTACGAGGCATAATAGTCATGGCGAGTCTTATTAATCATTTTCACCCGCGGACTTTCGTAATTTACCCTTAGGGCTTAGTTATGTACTTGCGACAAGAGTATAAAAGAGAAGGGAAGATGAAAGAAGAGAAGGACAGCCCTGAAGGAAGAGAACGAAAACTAGTAACAGGTGGTTACAGCTACGAGATAGAACATTATTTTCACAAGGCTATCTTAAAGAGGTATCAATCAACGTGCTTGCCTTACGATACAGTAATTTCATTAAAATCAAACGAGAAAAACTATAAAAAGTATATAACGAGAGAAAAAAAACATTAACTATAACGAAAGTCACATCGAAATTTTTTAAATAAAAATAAATAGAATAAATTAAAGATGGAAACAATCGAACTGATCGAAAATGAATCGCTGCATCTTCTTAACGTGTCATACAAAGAATTTATTCATGTCATCGATTGGTCAGGTTGAAAGGTGTGGAGAAGTATTGAAAAAGTCGAAAGGTTAGTACGACGATACTAGCTTGGTTCTTTCGCCATAGCTCGAACAGCTTGATCGATGGTGAACATCGCTCGTTCCACACAGGCACCGGCAGGTCTCGAAACGAAATGTGGGTGGATGACGAGGGTAAGGAGTGAGTGGGTGGAATTTTTCATCGATCCTGAATTCGGAAAAATTCAACTAAAGGAAAAGAGAGAAGGTTATATATACTTTACGTATATGGAAGAGAGAAAGACAGAAAGATAGATAGATAGATAGATAGATATATAGATAGATAAATAGATAGATATACATAGAGAGAAAGGAAATAGGAGAAGAACAGATATATATGTAGAGAAAGAAACAGTACTAGAGAGTCTTGATTTTGTAATACAAGATAAAGAGAATATAATGTTCGTTGCCAAGAGCAGAGAGAACGAAACGAACTTTACGCGATACCTTATTCTTCGACGTACATATCTATAGATATACTTAAATACGCTTTGTATTTTCTTATTACATGCGTTAAATTTTTTATTCATTAAGATCATCTCTCTATAACTATCGTATTAAGATTCAGAACTAGAAGTTTAAAGGTAGAACAAATTGTTCGGTATCGGTACAATAATGAGAGCTCGATATTGTAGTGAAAATGTCGATAAATGCTATTGATTAGCACATATCGTAGAAAATAATCGATTCGTTTGATATAACAAATATGTACATATCTCAATTGTATTCCTTTCGCGTACGTAGATTAACCTTCTTTATTACATTCTGTTTGTTAAAGATCTCATATTGTTCGAAAGCCTGCTTGTTTAATTGACGAAGCGACGATGTTCTTATTCATTGAAACTGGCTAATCTCGAAAAGGAGTTGCCCTAAAATTAAAAGAAAAGAGAGGCCAGGTGTATCGTCGACTTCTTAGTCTGGTGTCCAGTCTGGTCTCTCTATTCGTTTTTCTTGTTGAAGATGTCTTCTCATGTGTGCCGTTCTTTTAATTGCTTCTTAATCGTCAGCTCACTTAAATCTAACTTGTGCATTCCAAGAGAATACACCTTAGGGTATATAATGATTTTCCAAGGTGTGGCGTTGAATGGAATTTTTTACTCTTCTTTATTATTGGTTTTTGAATTTTCTTTTCTTTTTTTTTTTTTTTAATAATAAGGAAGTGTAAGCAATTCATATGAATTGAATAGAATGAATAGAATCTTTAAAAATTTTCTTAGTTTATTTTCAATAAGAAACGATTTTGAATTCTTTCCAATCTATGACTTTATCTATCCTTGTATACTCATATCTATATATATGTATATATATATATATATATATATATATATATACTGATTTCTAAAGAAGGCTTCGCGATAATCGCGCGGTTCGATGAGTCGAACGCATGCTTATCGATGCAAAGTACATTCCATACGGCAGTTGGCGCAGCTCCAAGTAATGCGATTCGCTTTGAACCAAGAACAACTATCTTAACGTTCCGCATTGGACTTCTGCTTCCTTATAGAAACGCGTTATTCGTTCTTTCTTATAAAACGAGTACAATCGATCCATAATCCGCTCTTTAGATCCTCTTCCGTGACTAAGAAAACGATCACCAGTTAGAATCGAGGTAAGACGCTTATCAATATTACGAAAGGCGATCGAAGATTGTTGATCCCTAATACAAATTAAAGCCAAGATTCTCTCTCTCTCTCTCTCTCTCTCTCTCTCTCTTTTCTTTCGTATTGAAATAATATTAATAATATATATATATATATTTGAAAACGAAATAATTTCATGATAATTCGAAACAGAATAACGAAATTTTGATTTGTTTTATTCTATAATTTATAACATGTTCTAAATTAAATAAAATTTTTAATATAAATTTGTTTTACATTGTATAAATGTAATTGAATAAAATATAAATAAAAAATTTTACTCTTTATAAAGAAATTTTAAATTTATAATTTAATTTAATTTATACATTAATTTATATGACAAACTCTAATTAATTACACTGTATTATATTCATGATCTAATAACAAATATAGAATGGACCAAAAGTTCCTAGATGGATAAAAAATTGCTAGGATCATAATCTCATAAATTGAAAAAAAAATTATTCTAAAATATCTCGAAAAAGAGTAATAGATTTTTAATACTACGTAGAAACTTTTGTCACACTCTGTATTAAACTTCGTGACTCAATCTTTATATTAAAAAATTTTCTTTATTTCTTATGAAAATCTTTTGAATCTTACGTCTATTAAAATTAATAAAATGAAAGTACATAAAACTAATAATAATAATTTGAAATCCGATTAGAAAATCCATGATATAGTAGATACGAGTTGGTTCGCGGCTACCAAAAAAGGAATAGCTTAAATCTAAACCCACGTAAGGAGTGCGATCTAGCTCGATTATCGATCTAGCGTACGCGGGAAAACATTGGCAGCTCGGTGACCTCGACGGTATCGGAGACAGATCGAGATACGTCAAGCACACGTAGAATCCGTGAGAGATCGATTCTGATCCTCTTGCATCGCTTCGCTCCCCCGAGGCAAGAAATTAGCATATGTTGCGTGTTACCGATCCATGATCGGTACTGTTGGACTACTCCTTCGAAGAAAGGAGAAAGAAGATGAAGAAGACGTAAGCATTTTCCTTTATGAAACTTAACTTTCTATCAGTATCAATCCATAATCTCTCGTTTTTCTTAACAATTTTTTTACAATTATTTTTATTTACTAACATGAATTTATATTTCCTAAAACGAAATTATGTTATGATAATAGTTCTATTTTTACAAATTATTTTTGATTATTAAGACGAAAGGTTCATATTTTCAAAATCGTAATTATATTAGGACAATAATTTTATTTTTACAAATATTTTTTACGTTTGTATTTCAAAAATTATCTTCAAATAATATTAATATAGAAATAGTTTTAATATTTTAAATATAAAGACGTTAATACTTTTCAAAAGTAAAGCAATTTTCGTGTGAAAAGCAAAGAGAGCAAACATGATCTCTTATGTACGAACATGAACTTTTGAAATGAGATTGCGAAGATAAAAAGAAATAATAAATCACGTAACAAGTTAAGAAAAAGAATGAGAATATTAGGAATGAAAGAAAAGAAAAGAATATGCTTGAAACTTTGCAAGAAAAACAGAGAATGAAATAGAAATCCGATGTACAATCGTTTGTCCTGATGACATCATATTTTTCAGAAGATTAAGAATGTTTTATCGATCAATAAAATTGATTTCTAATATCGATATTTTTCGTCGATAAAAATGAAACATCGAAATAGAAAGACTACTTATTATAAATCAAGAAGCAAAGAATAACTAGAGGTTCCGCTTATTCATCAAAAGGAATTATTAAAGCCAGTAGTTATTAGTTTGATCGGCTCGTAATATTGATCGTGCCAGCGAGGTCATAAAAGTAGTAAAGCTATTCCGTAGGATCGTGTAGGATCGTAAAGTGAGAATTCCAGGAGCGAAAAGGAATAGAAGCATATGGTTCGAGTAGATTTCTCTGTCGAGCGTTCTATCGAGGTTAAAGTACCGAACGTAAATACGAATCGAATCGAAAGGAAGAGAACGAAAGAATAAAATGGCATCGCGAAGGAGAAAGGAGGAGGAGGAGGAGGAGGAGGAGGAGGAGGAGGAGGAGAAGGAGAAGAAGAAGAAAGACGGTAACGCGATCAAAAATGGAGATACACGAAGGAAAGAGATATGTATGTAAGTATGTATATACAGAGGGTATGTATATACTAGGGTATATACAGGGTATCGTGGACCGGCACGTTCTCTTCGTGCTCTTGCCCTGCAGGGAGCGGAGGAACTTAACCGCAGACTCGAAAGCAATAAACCATAAAGCTATTAATGTTATCCTTCGGATGGTTATGCCAGGATTATGGCGTATACGAACGACTTATATATCGTCGGTGTTGTATTCTATCTCCTCTTTCTTCTCGACTCAACTTATACGCATATGTATATATATATATATATATATATATACACTCATACACATATATATATGCATGTACGATGGAACGAAGCAGAGAGTAACGAGAGTACCAAAGTACCGTTGGTACAATTAAATTTCGCCTCCGAAATTATCATAAAATTAAATTAATGAAATATTGAAAATTTCGTTAACAATATGGATATTGGGAGATAAGACATCGGTGACGAAATGAGAAACCACGTAAATGTGTTTACATAAGTAGTTTTATGAAGGAATAGATGTCATGTTCGCTAAGATTACAACAACTTCGGTTCCTAGAAGAAATTCTTGCTATTGCTTCTGTAAGACAAGAGAATCCTCTACTTTTCTCTCTCTCTCTCTCTCTCTCTCTCTCTCTCTCTCTCTCTCTCTCTCTCTCTCTCTCACGTATATTTTTTTCTTTAGCATTTTGGCTCTTAGTAAGAAGCGAAGCCGTTGGTTATTTCGCACGTTTACGATGACCGACCTTTATTTCTGCGGACACTTACTAGCCGCGGGCCTCCTCGGTAGGGTCTCGCAAGGTATCTCTCGATTCTCTCTCTCTCTCTCTCTCTCTCTCTCTCTCTTTCTCTGTCTTTCTTGGCATCGATGTTTACGAGCTCAAATAAACGGCGCCGCTGCCAGCCCGGTATCACCATGCGGTTATTTCGTATTACTTTGGCCCTTTAATGGCGTTCTAAAGTGCCGCATAAAAATCAGACCCACACTGTCTATCTCTTTCTTTCTCTCTTATACGGCACGTTACCTAACATACAACTCTCGCACCCACAAAAGAAATCTCTCGCCACGGGATTTCGGTACGTTCACGTTTCTCCAGTCTCTATACCATATGTTTTTCTCAACGGATACGGTCACTGTCATTTTAACAAGACTTTATTGTACAACAAATGATTCTCTTTCCTTCAAAATTCGTTTGCTTTCAATCGATTTCTCTTTCTTTAAATATAATAGGTATGAATATATATATATATAAAAAGCGATAAAAATTTAATAAAGATTTAACAAGAGATAAATAATAGTAGAATACTTGATAAATATTGGAAATATCATGTAATAAACATAGAAAGATGTTAGTAAGTAAAGCAATGAGCACGTTGACACTTTAAAAATTTGTTTCTCCAAACAAAAATTTTTATTCTATATATACAAACGTTTTACTTTATTTATCGATAATATTACATATTTTCTTAACATCTCTCTCTCTCTCTCTCTCTCTCTCTCTCTCTCTCATTCTTATACACACACATTATTTGTAACATTGTATAATATTATGAGTATAATACTCATGAGGCGTGAAGTTTGCACGACAAAAAGTATAGGGCTTGGTCAATCTTACGTGCGTCCTTAAAAAAATAAAAAAACGTATGTTATAATTACAAAATAGGCAGTTTCACGCTTCAACCGCAAATCGATACCACCCATTGTCTTCCACGGGCGTTGCAGCCGTAAATTTGGCAGAATGTTAATTCGTTGAGAGTGAGAGGCTTCCTCGGCAATTTTCGCAACCCCCTTGACGAAGGATAATCACCACCTTCGTAAGGGAAAGAAAAGGAATGAGAAACGTTGCTCGCCCGTCGACCTTAACCAAATCCTTGATTTCTCTCGACCAACCTCTATACTTTCTATCATATAATCTCTTCTATGTGTTCTACACCTGTCTCAGAACTGACGGGATTACACTACAAAATTCTGATCTTTAATTTTCTTAGAAAAAATGCGTGTAATTAGAATAAATTTTTATTTCCATACGAAAAAAATTAAATTTTTGTTATAACCGATCTATTCGTATGCTCGTGTACAATTTTGATTAATATGATACATAATATGATACATAATACACATTTTTATATATTATATATTAGAATAATCTTTTAAGATAGTACAATTCAATGACTAAAATTCAAAAGAAAGTCAGTTCTGTTTCGTCTCGATCATGTATTAAGTGAACGTATTCATGTAGATACTGACGAAGCACAGTCGCGAACGACTGTGACGAGAGAACGAAAGAAGAAAATAAGACCAAAGAACGAGAGGAGAAGAAACGTAGAAAAGACGGATCGATAGATCTTCGAAAGGACTTGGAAAGGTGCTCGTTTATTCTTCCTTCAGAATAGAATTTCCATCGTATGGCCGTTCGACTCGTCGAAAAGCAAAGTGGAACGAGATGTGGACGACGGGTTGAAGAATTTAAAGAAGAAAAAGAAAGAGAGAGAATAGAACTGTTATAAAATAGTCAAGATCGAGGAGACGGACGAGTAGTATGGATTTACGAAGGTACAGAAGGTGATGATGTAATTGCCTGAAAAGGAAATCAACAGCACCTCCGATCTTCGATAATCGTTCTTCGGTTAATTTGTTTTACACAGAATCAATTTTCTCCTCGTCAATCAGGAGACAATCTCGCTAATTGAACTCTTTCTCTGTGGAGACATGTTGAAATGTAATCGATAACAAAAATAAAATAGTGTCGAGACACACATGTTGATAAAGAAATAAACAACATCTATGATACGGAGATCTATGATACGGAATCGTATCATAGACATATTGTAGACATCATCTATTGGTTTATATAATTTTCAATAAAAAATACCTATTTAAACCATAATACGTTAATATATAAAATCATAAAAATTCTGATATTATTATATTATGCACATATTATATATGATTATATCATATATCTATATTAGTTGACCAATCCAATATAATACAAATAAATAATAACATTTCACGATTGCTATGAGAAACTTAGACAATAACAAAAGGGAAAAAAATAAAATTTTCCAAAGAATTCCTATCGAACATCGTCGGATTTTGTAGAAAGGAAGATTTAGTATTCGTCTTGGAACGCATACATCGCGAGTAACATCTGGTCAGTAGGAATACCGATCCCGACAACTCGACATCGAAAGATTCTTTCGTTGTCTCCATCTTCTTTTCTTCGTCTCTCGAGTCGGCAGAGCCGCCGCGTCGATGACGAGCCGCACACTATACGACTCTTCTTTCGAGCTTGTGCGACATCCCTTCCTTCCTCCCTCCTCCATGTATTGCAAGAAGGTCCTTAGAAAGTACCATCGCAATTATTTTCTCATGATTCCGATCGCTCGGTTAGATTAAGATCGCCTTTTCGTCGGCACGACGACGAGCTTGGAACGCACAGCCGAAACGCAAGACACAAGCAGTCTCAAACGATGTACCATGAACAAAACCAAATTCCAAAAGGCAAGACGTGCCGCTATGTGTTCTCTTGATCTTTTCTTTGTTTTTTTGTTTTTGTAAGCAAAACGCTAATAATATTTAATATAACGAAGAATTCGGACAATTTGTCAACCATTTCTTATGCATGATATCAATTGAATTATGCCCTTTATCACTTTCGTTATTAACGTTTATTTATTTGTTTATTTATATTTTTTTGTTTTTTTTTTTTTTTTTTTTTTTTTTTTTTTTTTTTTTTTTTTTTTTATCAATTACGATTCACATTGTCTTTGACAATTGAACTCGAACTACTCATATAGAGAAAGATAGAAAGGAACAAATTACGCTGTCACAACATCATTCGATATTTATGGTGTTTCACGTGCGACTCGTGCCCACGACTAACGTACACTTTAAAGCTGTTCGACGTTCGTTGTCGACTCTGGTGCGTAGTTGCGCAACAAAATGACGGAGACCAACGCTTTATGGCAGTCGTTCGCCTACTAGTATAGTATGTTTTTGAGCTCAGAAAGCAATCTCGATGAATCCGAAGGGTACTTTCGACATGGAATAAAATTTATTTGATGAAAAGTTGAAAAGTTAACGTGTCAGGAATCTTTTTTAATAAAAAAAAAAATATATCACTTATCGATAATAAATTAATGCGTTAAATTAAATCCTTACTTTTTGTTAATTCAATCTATTTGTTATTAAAAATATTTTCTTTTGTGTTAAAGTCTGCATCGGAACAAATGGCCGTCTTTCCGTGCCGTCCAACAAACACCACCATTACCGGAATCTTCGAGACCGGTACACCAACTGTACTTACGTCGACGGTAACCTGGAGATTACGTGGCTCCAGAATGAAACCCTCGATCTCAGCTTTCTCCAATATATACGAGAAGTCACCGGATACGTCCTCATTAGTCACGTGGACGTACGGAAGATCGTCCTTCCTAGATTGCAAATCATACGTGGAAGAACCCTCTTCAAACTCAATATTCACGACGTGGAGTTCGCTCTGTTCGTCACGATGTGTCAAATGCACAATCTGGAGATGCCGGCCCTCAGAGGTAAGCTCACTCTGCCTCTTTCTTTCATAAAAGCTATTTAATTCGAAAAAAAAAATAATAAAGCAATAAGACTTTTTTCGTATCTAAACAAGAACAATTAATTATATTATATAATTATATACGGTATAATTTATAATAAATAATCTTAACAAATTTATAATCAATTATAACAATTTTTATAATAAATTCAATAACCGTAAAGTATAATTTAAATTTAAAAATATATGAAAGAAACTTTTGATGCATGAAACAAAATATGTTATTATTGTTATGAAAACAATTAATATATAAAATAGGTATTATGAGTATTTTTTCCGAAAATACATGATTAAAGGACTAAAAAAATATCCAAAGGACTGGGATTTAAACAAAAAAATTATAGAATAAATATTTAAAATAGAAACTGATATATCTTTTACAAAAAATATCTTCTACAGTTTCAATCACGAATTTATTATTTTCATAAGAGAATAATTAGGAAATCTGAAGAATCAACATCAAAATTATTTTCATTTTTATTATTATAAAAATAAATTAATTTTCGTTCTTAACAAAATAAACCAGAAACTGAAGATTTTAATGAAAGTTACATGGAATTGAGTATATACCACTTAAATACAATTAAACAGATAAATCCAATATCTTTATAGATTGTCGTGAATATTCAGTTTTACTATATATTAGGTCAAATCGGTACACATTATTTAATATTCGGCTAGATTCAATAGATTCGATCAACGATTTGATCGAATACTGAATCATTTTACAAATCCCTAGGAAATACAAAAAATTTACATACATACAACAAAAATACCATTGAAATGTCAATTTCATCGTAAAACAAAAAAAATTACATTTCCAATTATAAATTTTTATATAGAAATAAAAATATAAGTAAATATTAAATAAATATCATATTTTAAAATATATATTACTTACATTTTTATCAATTATATTTATAGCACAAATTCTTCTGATTTACTACTATATTATGATACTATATTATAATGTATATCTATATTATATGACTATATTATGATGTAAATAACGGCCTCAAACAAGAATCTAAGTGATACTGCTAATCATATCATCTGTGATGTAATAAAAACAGATAATTCAATTGAAGCTTCAGTATTAGGCCGAATTTAAAATAAATAATTCATTCGATATTCGATTGAATCAAAAAATTAACAATTTAGAACATCCTTAGATATCTGTTACTTTAGATAAATCTCATACCACAAATTATTAACATCAGTTTTAATAATTAATAATACATTAATATAATCTTAAAAATAATTAAATCTTAATCAAATTAAATGTTAATATTAGTCTTAATTTTTAATTTAATATTTGATAAACAAAAAAGAGATTGAAGCTTTCGAAAAATAATCAACATTTATTCTCTACTTAATTTTTTCTTTGGTATCCTTTTCTAATACTATCGAAAAAAAATATTTTAAAGAAAAAAGCTAATTATAATTTGCATAACAGTAAAATAGAATAATAATTACCAAAAAGGAATGTGAAACGTCCTTTAAATACAAAAATACATTCGTTTTAATATATCCTTATCAATCCTTTGATTAGTGCTTAATCCTTTGTCACATTGTTTTCCAAGAAATTAAGAATAAAGATCTGAGATTATTGTAGTTAAAAAGCTCTCATTTGAATTATACAAAGATTTAGATAGTTTTGTTAAATAATTTCTTAATATACTCACACTTATTACATCTTCCTTCATATTGAAAATATAATTCAATTTTATGTTAATTAAAGTATAAAAAGTAAAAGAGTCACGAAAAATTCCTATTTCTGTAAAATTACCTATATACCTATAAGTGTGTGATTTCAAAATTACATGATGTTATAAAGAATGAATAATTAATCTTAAATGTACTGTTTTTCTGTTGCAGACATTCTCAACGGAAGTGTGGGTATGTACAACAACTACAACCTCTGCCACATCAAAACGATCAACTGGGAGGAAATAATTACGGGTCAAGGTGGGAAATATTTATACGTCTATAATTTCACTTCGCCCGAACGTGTTTGTCCGGAGTGCGATAAGAGTTGCGAGCAGGGTTGCTGGGGAGAAGGACCTGAGAACTGTCAGAGGTACTCGAAAACGAACTGCTCACCACAATGCTGGCAGGGCAGGTGCTTCGGGCCCAATCCACGAGAGTGTTGTCATCTTTTTTGCGCTGGTGGCTGCACTGGCCCTAAACAAAGCGACTGTCTTGCTTGCAAAAACTTTTTCGACGATGGAGTTTGTACACAGGAGTGTCCGCCAATGCAAAAGTAAGATTTTCGTTTTACACTTTTACGAAAACGGATTGAATATTATTATTATTGAATTGTTCGGAAAGTTCTTACCGATTGTTTTTTTTTTTTTTTATTTTCAATGAGACGCAAAATTAAAATAAATCATTAAATTTCAATAAAAAAATTTATAAGGATTATGCACAATCATTTCAATATATACAGAAGAACTACTATATTTATAATATCCTTATACAAGTACTGACATATTTTGATAAATATATGCGAATGAAGAAGTAGTACGAATTTTCCATACAATCATATATGTTAAGAATATTACATCCTCGAAGAAACTGTTTTCTTATTTTCGTTAATCTTACGAATTTTGACAGATATAACCCGACAACTTACTCGTGGGAAGCTAATCCTGATGGAAAATACGCTTACGGAGCAACGTGCGTTAGAAAATGTCCTGAACATCTTTTGAAGGATAATGGAGCTTGCGTAAGATCTTGTCCACCAAAGAAGAAAGTTTTGAATGGCGAATGTGTACCTTGTGACGGTCCCTGTCCTAAGACATGTAAAGGAGTTGAAAAGGTTCATTCCGGTAACATCGATAGCTTCAAGGACTGCACAATCATCGAAGGATCCATCACAATTCTCGATCAAAGTTTCGAAGGATTCCAAGACATTTATCCGAATTTTACTTTCGCCAAACGTTACAAAAAAATGCATCCTGATAAATTGGAAGTCTTCAGTACGTTAAAAGAAATCACAGGGTATTTGAATATTCAAGGCGATCATAAAGATTTTACGAATCTTTCATATTTCCGTAATCTCGAAGTGATCGGTGGTAGAACCTTAACGGAATATTTTTCATCTTTGTACATCGTAAAAACGTCCTTGGTATCGTTGGGTCTGAGCGCATTGAAAAAGATTTATTCTGGTGCTATCGCCATATTGGAGAATAAAAAGTTGTGCTACGCACAGAGTATTAATTGGAGCAGAATCAAGAAATCTTCGGAACACGACAGCTTATATTTGAACAACAGAAACGAAAGCGATTGCAGTAAGTGAAATTGAACGTTATTGCTTTGCTTAAAAATGAATCTCTTGAGTTACGTGACATTGACATATCGTATCGTTTCGTTTACAGAAGCAGAAAATTTGGTATGCGATGAACAATGCTCAGATGAAGGATGTTGGGGTCCTGGGCCAGCTCAATGTTTGTCTTGTAGAAACTTCATCTTAGGAAATGACTGCCTTCAAGATTGCGTTGCATCTGGGTAAGTGAATTTTGATTAATTATAGAATTATAATGATCGATAGAATAAATTCTCAGAATAACCATATTTTATTCGATCGAATTTGCTCACCTAAGTTATGGAACGAAGGTAAATCTTGCTATAAACTAAGTACACTTTGTACATTCGTTTTTTCGTATGGATGCTGATAGAAAAATTGCATTTATTAAAAATGTCTTTAAACTTTTACAAATGATAATTAAAATAATCACTTTCTTTCTTAAACGTAATAGAATTTACCAAGCGGACGAGAAAACTTGTAAATTATGCCACGAAGAATGCGACGGCTCTTGTACCGGACCGAATGCCGAACATTGTACCAAGTGTAAACACGTTAGAGATGGTCCCTATTGTGTTCAGGAATGTCCGTCTTCAAAGTATAACGATAATGGCCAATGTAAACATTGTCATGAAAATTGTGTGGGTGGTTGCGAAGGTCCAGAAAACAATATAGGAGCTAACGGATGTCACAGCTGTGAAAAAGCGATTATGAATGGTCATATACCTGCAGGATGTTTACAAAAAAGGGAACCATGCCCAGATGGTATGTAGTTAATATTGCAATCATTAAGTAAAAAGTACATTTTGTTCGATCATCATAGAAAATAAATTACACAAATTAATATTTTATTACAGGACATTATTACGAGTGGGTTAGTCCACAAGAGCAAGGTGCTTTAAAATCTCTTGCAGGTAAAGCTGTATGTCGAAAGTGTCACCCACGTTGTAAAAAATGCAATGGTTATGGTTTTCACGAACAAGTGTGTCAACAATGTACAAAATATAAAAGAGGAGAACAGTGTGAGGACGAATGTCCTGCCGACCATTTTGCTGATGCGGAAACGCAATTATGTATACCCTGTTTTGGGGAATGCCGTGGTTGTTTCGGTTCTGGACCCAATCAATGCTACAAATGCCGTAATTACAAAATTTATATCGTACGTATACATATTATATTTATTATTTTAAATATTCTTTTTTTCATCTATTAATTAAATCAAATTATAGGATGGCGATCCAAATGATAATTCAACATCTTTCAATTGTACCGAAACTTGTCCACCGGAATATCCACATAAAATCTTCCCTCAGGATAATGAACCCTACTGTTCCTTAGAAATCATCAGCCCTGGCTTTCAAATAGAAAACGAACTTCGACCTGCTATCGTTGCCGGTGCTGTCGTTTTCATAGTGGTATTCGTTGTAGTGGCATCGATAATCACTTATCAATGGCGTATGCATGCAAAAGCTAAAGAGAATACCGTAAAAATGACAATGGCATTAACAGGCTTGGATGACAACGAACCGCTTCGACCAACAGGTGTAAAGCCAAATTTGGCGAAGTTACGTATAATCAAAGAAGAAGAGATGAGAAAGGGTGGCATCTTAGGTTACGGAGCTTTTGGTAATGTCTATAAAGGTGTTTGGGTACCGGAAGGTGAAAATGTGAAAATTCCAGTCGCCATAAAAGTTTTACACGATGGTACGGGTACGAATACTTCGAAAGAATTTCTCGATGAAGCATACATCATGGCTAGTGTCGAACATCCAAACTTGTTACAATTGCTGGCTGTTTGTATGACGTCACAGATGATGTTAGTAACACAATTAATGCCATTAGGCTGTCTGTTAGACTTCGTACGAAGATACAAAGATAAGATAGGCTCAAAGGCTCTGTTAAATTGGTGTACCCAAATAGCAAGAGGTATGGCTTATCTCGAGGAAAGAAGGCTGGTTCATAGAGATCTGGCTGCACGCAATGTACTCGTTCAAACACCAAATTGTGTGAAAATCACAGATTTTGGATTGGCGAAACTTTTGGATATCAACGAGGAACAGTATAAAGCAGCGGGTGGGAAAATGCCGATAAAATGGTTAGCATTAGAATGTATACAACATCGTGTTTTTACTCACAAATCCGACGTGTGGGCATTTGGTGTTACTATTTGGGAAGTACTCACATATGGTGGTAGACCATATGAAAGTGTACCGGCAAGAAATGTTCCTGAATTGTTGGAAAAAGGTGAAAGATTGCCACAGCCTGTTATCTGTACTATAGATGTTTATATGATTATGATCAAATGTTGGATGTTGGATGCGGAATCTAGGCCTAGTTTTAAAGAACTAGCCGAAGAGTTTGCTAAAATGTCTAGGGATCCTGGTCGATATCTTGCCATTAAAGGAGACAAATACATGAGGTTACCGTCATACACTTTACAGGTACATTAAATATCTCAATTATCTTTGATCATTAGAATATAATCATCCTATCGATCCATCGATTTTTATCTAATCGATTCTATTGATTCTTTTCTATCATTTTAGGACGAGAAAGAAATGATCCGAAATCTCGCATCAGCTATGGATGGACCAGAAGCATTAGTAGATGCCGATGAATATCTTCAACCAAAATCGAGAGCACCTGTACCACCTGGTATTTCAGTGTCTAGTACTTCCGATTCTCCACCACATTCGCCTGTTAAAACATGCTGGCCAAATGGTAAGCCACTGGCGGCGGATTCTCCAATACCGCAAAATCAACAAAACTGGGATAGGGAATTATTGAGATATAATTCGAATCATGGAAATGGAAATGCGTCTCATGAGCCTGGAAATTCTGGACAACATGGTCATTATGCTCATCCGAATGGACATTGTGGACACGTTGTAGGTTCTGATAGTTCAAGTTCGAGATACTGTTCCGATCCATTAAAAATGGTCGTTGTCAGAGGTTAGTAAACTCGATAAGATAAACAATATTATTATATATAATAATATATACATTCAGAAATTTATGTACATTCGTTAATATATTAATTCGTTAATACATTCATTTGTTGATATATTTATTTGTTTATATATTTGTACATTTTTAATATATACAATTTTGTTATCGTAGATTGTGACGTAACAGACGACTGTTTCAATACCGAGGTAAATACGGCACACCAACAAGCACAAGTAGGCAATCTTAAATTAGATTTGCCGTTGGACGAAGACGATTATTTAATGCCATCGCCACAGCTTCCAACCAATACAACTCAATACATGGATCTCATAGGAGACACAAAACCTTCAGGTAAATAGCAAATTTTTAAATTGATTTTAATAGTTCTTTCATCACTATAATGATTATTTTAATCAATTGGATTTGTATTTTAGACTCAGAATCAAAACGAGTGAACAATGGTTATCGAAAGTATCCAGAATTCTTGACGATCCAAGGGAAAACATCGTTAGATAATCCAGAATATATAATGTCACAAGATGAAGGACCTCTAACGCCTCAAACTCTAGGAATTCCAACACCGGATTTAGAAAAGGTCTTAACGAACGGAGCATTTGGTTCTCAAGTTCGGCAAAGAAGTTCCGAAGAGGAATCGGATCACGAATATTACAATGATTTCGATAGACTTGAACGCGAATTACAACCGCTAAAACCTTTTAGGAAGAATGAAACAACCGTTTGATTGTACTCAAATCGTGATTTCATTAAAACTTATACAGGAGAATAATAAGTTTCGTGACTTCGAGAAGTAATCGACGAATAAGATTTACGTATGAAATCAAAAGTGTGCATTTCGTTTGTAAAACAGTCGGAGAATAAAAATCGAACGTCACGGAAAATACATATTTGTATCCAAAGGACGATTACTCGAATGAGTATGTCTTACAGTACTTACAA
Source organism: Vespa velutina (assembly GCF_912470025.1). NCBI lineage: Eukaryota > Metazoa > Arthropoda > Insecta > Hymenoptera > Vespidae > Vespa > Vespa velutina. Next base: position 13,218,529 of record NC_062188.1, on the reverse strand, counting down.
AGGACGCTTCGTTCAAGTGCCGCGCTCGATTGTGATTAGACTTAAGTCGTATGATACGAGAATTGTGAAAGATGTTCGATTGAGAAACAGAATGATAGAATTTAGGATAAATCGGACGACGCCACATAAAACGAGCGAAAGCGCATATTATTATGCGTTATCCGCTTTCAAGCGAATAAATAGTGCAAACATTTTTCTTAATGTGCCATTTGCCATGGCTTGTAAATAAATTGTTACCTAAAAATCTGTAAGATTTATTGAAAGTTTAGAGAGCTTTGGCGTAAGGTAACGACATAAGGCTGCACGAACAATACACAATCGTTTCTCTTTCCTTTCACTTTGAAAAATTTTATATCATTCTAATAATAATTGAAATGCTTGATCGATCGAAAACATCTGTCTCTACATAATAGTATGACACGACGATTCGACAATCTCGTTCTTAGATAGGTACAACCTTGCCTCAATGACTGACCTTTTAGAGATATCGATAATTTTGAATATAATATAACGCGAGCAAATCTATTGTTGGGATCCAAAAAGATCCATGAACGTTTGGATTGCCCATAGTGGAGCATCGTGCGGTTAGCCGCTGACTGTGATAAAAAAGACATTCTATTTTACCTTGGGAACACTTAAATATCGCGACGGCTACTCTTATTTCTTTTTTCGCTCCTTTTTTGTTATTTTTTTTTTTTTTTTTTTTTTATTATAGTACGATCCTCTCAGACAAATTATTAAAGAGTGAGATACAGAAAAAGAGAAAACCGTCATCAACGTAAATTTCCCTTACAAATACGAAATAATATTATCGTGTCTCTACTTAAAAATTTTATATCATTTTCTCTTTCTTAGTCTGAACACGCACTGTTTGTTTGGACGATCCTTTTCGATGCTTTTGTTATGCTATTGTTTTTTTTTCTTTCTTTCTTTTTTCTTTTCTTTCCTTTTTTCGAAAACTCAATTAAATTGAGTTAAATCGAATTCAAATGATGATTTCGATTTTTATACGAAATACGATTGTAAATAAATTAGCGATTAGTAGTATTCTAAGTAAAAACTTCCACGACGGTGGAAGTTGGAAGTACTTGAAAAAGAAGCATACCTAGTTTTATTGCCTAAATCGAAACGGGCTGTATAAAAATATAGTTATACAGTGACGCACCGTGTAACATTAGGGTAGGATGTGCCATGTTTGTACAGGAAAGAAAGTATGAGATGATTTAAATGGATCTATGACCTGTGTATGTATTTAAAAAGAAAAATTTTTTAAAGAAACGAGACCTCTTTCTCGGCCACCCGATACATTTATTATGAATTGATATACGCGTATGCTAAATTGGTGTTAGCGAGATTAAAAAAGATTTTTGATCGGTACATATTATTTCTGTGATAAGTAATAAAAAAAACAAAGAAAAAAGCAAATATAATCTTTATGTTAATACGAACAAGAAAATATTATCAATTTCTATATTGTTATTGTAAAGTAAAAACAAAAGATAAAACAATTTGATAACATACAATATTGCTACGCGTAACACAATGTCTTATATAAGATAATAAAAGATGTAAAGAGGAGAGAGGAGGTGGAGCGCCAGTGCGAATTGTGTATATTACGTTTAAGCGTTACTAATTATTATTAATAACATTCATTTTGTAATATATAGATCATCACGCCGCGCTGAATAACAGAAGAATCGAAGAAAGAGAAGATAAGCGTTGTTTTTAAAAGATTTTGTTTTTTCTAAAGATCTCTATCGTTCTCACGCTCGTTTTATTTAGAATTTTTATTGTCATTTCTCTTATATTTTCCTCTCTTCCTCTTCCTCTCATCTTCCTACTATCCTTTTTTCTTATTTTTTCTCTATCATTATCATATTCATTTTATTTAGTATCTTTATTTTCATTTATCTCACATGTCCTTCTCTTTCTCTCTCTCTCTCTCTCTCTCTCTCTTTCTCTTTTCCTACTCATCCCCCTTCCTTGTTTATTTCTTCTATCTTTCTCAAATTTGCTTTATTTAGTATCTTTATTTTCATTTATCTCATATTTCCTTCCGTCTCTTTATCTCTCTATTTCTCTTATCCTCTTCTACTCATCCTCCTTCCTCGTTTCTTCGATTATAAGCGAAAACCGAAATGTAATTGAGCGCTACGAAAAATTGGAAAAAAAAAACTGTACATTATTATGAACGGCCGGTGAGGACTAATAGCGTTAACGAAAATTTACATTTGCCATTCGGTTGTGGAGATAGAATTTATAGATCTTTATATTATCATTGTATATCGAAATATTGTAATAAAGAACACTCGACATTCTTAAATCATTGATAATTTCTGTGTCGACCAATTAAATCGTTGACTTCCATTATTAAAAATAATGATATTTTTTTGACGTAATATCCTCGTAACAATGATCAGGCATATTATTGTCTCTATTGAAAATCATGCATACTTTTCACGTAGAATGCGTGAAATTCATTTAAATACGTTGCGTATTTTTACGTTTTATATACATCAAGTATTAGCGGATATTATCGAGTTTCTTGCTTTTCCTTATCTTCAAGGAAAAATTTGTATCTTTGATATATACCATATGTTATTACACACGAAAAGAACGATTACATATCGCGTAACTTCAAGCATTCAAGCAGAGTGGGGATCAAATGAGTAGAATCGAGAACGTAATACAGTATCGTAAGCATCATTATTGTACTCTTGGACCCTGACTCACAACCTACTCTCTATAAATGAAGTGGGTAAATTTATATGCGTGGGGTCCCTCTGCTGACTGTTTACAGCTATTTCGATGCGGAAGGGGTAAAATGGGCATTCCGTCAGCGTGATATCTGACCGAACCAGACGAAATGCCTGATCCACGTTCTCACTGTGGACGTAGTATAGATTGCAGCCAATTTCTGAATATGCACGAAACTATAGCATATAAGGAGAAAGAGAGGAGGAAAAAAAATAAATAGGAAGAAAAGGAGAATGTTATGCAATGATTAGCGTAAGCTATTCCTCTTTATTATTTCAGTCTTACATTCGTCAGTTGCGCACGAGCCGTACAACGTTTATGTGATTTTTATATATATATATATATTATATATATACATATCGACATAGTGAACTTTTGCTGATAAAATATCAAATCAGTCAATCTTTATGAGAAACGTACAGTGACAGTATTCGTGTAAGTAAAAATATAAATAATATATAAATAATTTCTTTTGTGTATATCTCTAAAAATATAAATGAACGTATCGTAAATCAAGCTCTAATATTATAATTATAGCTAAATAATTTATTTATTTAAAACGATACAAAAATGAAATTGTTATAAGATATGTTATAATATATCATTTATTACAAAAATTGTATTTTAATAAAATGTATACTCATCTAATAGAAATAATTTGTTTTGACATGTAGATGTCATCGTGTTGTTTTGATTTTATAAACTATAATAGTAATTGTCTTATTGATTATCAATCATGATTATCATCCATTTTACGATACCTGTAGATACGATTTAATTAATCTAGGATAGATCAAATTCTTTTTCGGTTAATCAAATATTTCACAGGTAAAATAAATGTACTATAGCCTATTACATTACTTTTAACAAACTATATTATTTGATATATAAGCCGTCATGAATTATGTTTGTTTGTAATAATTAATATTCAATTAATGAACATAACATATATATCACACATGATCAAACATGTTTAGATTGAATTACAAATTTGATTCTCCTAAATATGTTGATATATATATATATATATATATATATATATATATATATATACATAAATAAATAAATAAATAAATAAATATATATATATATATGATATTTTATAGAAACTTCACGATGGAAGGCGTACAAGATCCGTATTTGAGACATCTTTTTGATGGCGATCCGATATTTAATGTTTATAATAAAGAAGCGATTAATATGTCAGTCGGCGCTCCTGGTCCTGATCTGCTTAAGCAATGCACAGATATGCTATCAAATGCAACCATTCATAGAATGGTGAAATAATATCCTACTTTACGCAATATGAATAATTTCAAGATTTTATTCTCAAATTTTATATAATATTTTTCATCATAGGAGGAAGAAAAAAAGGAAGGCAACTTCTATCTTTTTCAATATGGAATTACGCCAGGATTATGGGAATGTCGTGAAGAATTAGCAAAATTTTTAAGCAGACGATATGGCGATCAAGTTAAAAGAGAACATTTGATTTTAACATGCGGAGCAACACATGGGCTTCAACTTTTATTAACAAGTATTATATCGCCAAATGGTATTATATTTGTCGAAGAAGTCACATATATGATAGCATTAGACGCCTTCAAACAATTCCCATTAATGAAAATTGTCACTGGTATGTAATTAGATCTAGTATAAATCAAATATATCTTTAATATTCATTTTAATTTTGTTGAAATTTTATAATTTATATTATTTTTATGCAGTACCAATGAAAAACGATATAGTAGATCTGGATGCGTTTGAAAAAATTATTTCCGAAGTAAAGAAAGGCGAATTTTATTTAAATAATGAAAAAATATTTTGGGCTATGTTTTACACTATACCAACGTATCATAATCCAACGGGAATGGTTCTACCACCTGGTAAATAAATTACTCTGATCTTTTATCAATATAATTAAGAAATATCTTTCTAAATTAATGTTACCTTTTTTCTAGATAGTTGCAAACGTTTAGTTGAAATAGCTCGAAATAATTCTATACTGATTGTTTCCGAGGATGTTTATAATTTACTACATTACGAAGATGGATTTCCACCACATCGATTATTTTTCTACGATGATCCAAGCGAACCTAACTATAAAGGTGGTAACGTTGTATCCAATGGATCCTTTTCTAAAATACTATCGCCAGCAATTCGATTTGGATGGATAGAAAGCAGTCCACGAATAGTTAATATCTTTAAAACTTCGTATGTAACATATTTTTTTTTTTTAAATTATTGATAAAAATATTTTTAATAATCTTTACATCCTACAGAGGCATATTGTGTAGCGGTGGTGCTACCAATCACTATGTCTCCGGCTTAATTACCAGTATACTACAAGAAAAGATTGAAGATGAATATTTGAATATGCTTATTGAAACATATAAGGTGCTATTGACTATAATAAGAATTACGATCAAAATTATAATAAGGATTTTAATTCATCGAATAATTTTTTTATAAAAAAAAAAATTATTTTTTATTTCTAGGAAAGATTAAATGCACTTTGTGAAACTTTGGATCGTTATCTCCCAAGTTGTTGTTCCTATAACCGACCGAAAGGTGGTTACTTTGTTTGGATTCATCTTCCACCTGGTATGCTTTTCAAGTTCTTTTCTTAAGTTTTATCTAATATTTATATAAATTTTATTATGCAGATATCGATGGTATGGATTTCATTAAGTGGTGTCAAAAGGAACATAAAGTCTCAGCGATACCGGGTATACGATTTTCATATACTGGTGAAGCTAGAAACTTTTTAAGACTTAGCATTGCTTTTCATCTTAAAAATACATTAATAAAAGCTTCAACGATTTTGTGCAAAGGACTCTTAAATTACATACGAAATCATACCAGTAACAAGCAAACTAAAAATGAAATTGTAAATTCATAATATAAATATGTGATATAAATGTTAATTTGTAAACCAAATAAAAATATATAATATAAATTAAATTATTCTGGTTTTATGTTATATCATAAAATAAAGTGTTAATATTATATTGTAAAATAAATTATTTATATACCTATATATGTATATATATGCAATAACTGGCTCTGAATAACTTTTAATTTTAAGTAATTTTGATTTTGAAAAAAAAATACGTCAATTTAGATATCGAACGAAAAATTTAAAACTAATATTGATAGAACTTCATGTTCCATCCCAGCTATCTCTAATAAATTTTAAATGCTTTTAAGCACGTTAAAAATTGAATTTGATTGATTCGTTTATAAAATGAAGTTATAAATTATAAAATAGAGCTATAAATAATTTATTTTCAATATATTTTTAAGAAATTCATTATTTAATTATAATTATTAAGCATTCAAAGCGCTTCATTATAGATTAAACAATAATACAATGTATTTTCGAACTCTTAAAGAACTTTCCGAAATGTTTCATTAGTAAGAAATGGTACTAATATTTTATTCTACGAAATTTCATCGAGAATTTTTATCATATTTATTTTGTTACATACGGAGATGATTATTTGAAATTTTCGTATCAGATCTATCAAATGATTGAAATTTGATAGGATGCCTTTTGTTGAATACTCAAACTGTTCTACGAGCACAATGAGTTTCAACCTCGTAAATAAAAATGACTTCTATTCTTTCTTGTAGAGTACACATCATTTTTTAGAAACTTATCACCAATATATTAACTGTTAAAACTGCCTAATAAATCTTTTTAGCGATGTCTTAACAAATTCAGTTACTAAAAATTTCTCAAAAACTGGTACAAGTTTGTAAGCAGCTCCTTTGTGGAGAACAAGTTAGTGATAGAAATATTTGAAGACTAGAGGTTTGTTGACATCAATCAGTTTTTGTTTATAATACAGACCGATTTATTTTGTATATAGATCAACCAAATAAAAATTTTTTTTAACACGATTAGAAACAGAACTTTTTTATTTTTAAACTGATATAGATATTACAAGATAGAAAGTATCATTTAAAATCTTAAAGTAGCTAGGATGGAAGAAGTAGAATATAAAATTTTATCATTATTGATTTTAAACTTCCTTTTGTTATCTAAATTGATGTATTATTTCAAAATCAAAATTATTTAAAATCAATTATTTAAAATTATTTAGAATGGAAAGTTTTAAAATAAAATCATTGTATAATACAAGAGTATTTTATTTTATATAGAGAGTTTCAATGTAACTATAACATTTATATATAATTCCATTAGAAACACAATAAATAAGAAATGATAAACATGTACCTAACTTTATTATTGATGTAATTCTATTAGTTACTTTTAATCGCCTATTAATTCTTTTTGTTTTGTTTCTAGAATTTTTTCAGCTTTTTCAATATATTGATTTGTAAAAACTTCTATATACCCTTGAACTCGTAAACTTACATCTTGTGGCAATTTATCTATATTTTTAACTTTTCTTATATACTGAGTGCGTATGTCCTTGATATCATCTCGACATTTAATAAAAAAAGACTTTGCACTCTTCGACAAATTCTCTCTATATTCTTTTGTCACTCTGTAAGTTTTTAAACCAAAAAATGCATATAATATATACATTATACATCATAAATATATATATGTATATATATATATATATATATATATATATATATATATTCATAAATATATATAAATGGATATGTAATAATAAATATAAACTAAGTAACATATGGCATAAAACATAAAAATTTTGTAACTTACTTTGGAATAGGTATATATATAACGGTACCATCCTGCTGTGGATTCAAATTCATTTGATTTTTAGAAAGAACTTGAATAATATTTGGAATATATTGAGAAAATGCACTTGCATTCAATGTAATCAATTTAGATGTTCTAGTAATTTGCACAAGTTCTTGAAGTAAATATCGTGTTCCATCAAGAGTAATAGGTAATTCTTCAATCGCTCCAGCAGCAGACCTTACTGATACATATTTTATATAATTCTCCTTTAATTTATCCATTGTTTTTTCAAGTTGCAATGTTAATTTTTCAACATTTATCACTTCTTTCATCTCCTGGATATCTATATTCTTTTTATGTGTAGTTCTCTTCTTATCTTTTCCACGATCTTTACTTTTGGCTAATACAATTGTTGTAGAAAACATCTTAACATTTTCAAACTTATTAGAACAATGGCATTGTTCACTATGTATATTACTATGTTGCAATGGTAATAGTGTTCTGTAGGTTTCAGAACAATGTGAAATATTATTCTTGGGCAAGTAAATTAACCAATTGTGTTTTGATCTCATAATAGAACTTAATATTGATTTTATTAGGTTAACAGAACGTTTGAGTTCTGTACATTTCCACATCTTTAATTGTAGTATTACTTTTTTGTTAGATTCGATCAAAATATAAATGTAACGCTAATATTATCATCAATACAAATTTATTTTATTAATTAACAATATATATACTCAATACATTGCTACACATGGCTTAAATCCATGTAAATATATGTGTGCATTGAGGTTATAATACGATAAAAGTAAAAGTCTCCATTTTTATAACCATATAATCATATTTAATTTTATCTTAAAGTGTCAACATTTGTAAGCTCAAGATCGTAAACAAATTATTACATATATATACAGTTAGAATTCTTCTATATTTTTCTTTATTTCCGATTAATGTTATAAAACATGAAAATGGTTCTAATGTTTTCCGCCAAAAAATTGAATCTAATTTAAATTAGAATGGTAGAAAATTCTTACGTTGTGACAGGTTTTTTCCCCTCCACAATAATCTTATACACCCAATAAAAGGTTGGGTGTAAGATCATATCTGTGACGTCCGAACAAATTTAATGAGTCCTTTTTTGTAAAAATGTACTTAAGACTGATCGAATGCTTTGTAACATAACCCTAACAATGTGGCACGTGCATTAGAAAGTAATAATGATTAGTGTGAAGGATTCATTAATAATTTTAATTCGTAAAAATTAAAAAATTTTTTTGTATCATCTTAGTAAGTATCATACATGATATCAATTTATGGTTGTTCTAACGAAAGTAGTATAACAATTTTTGTAAATTATTTTATGAATTCTATTATGATTTATTTCTTATAAATCTTTACAAATAAATTGTAATTGTTGTATAATAATTTTTTACTAATAGTTATAATTGTATATATTTTCTAAAATATAATGATATATATCTTTATTTATAAAATAATGAACTCGATAGGAAAAGAAATAAATAGCTTATCTTTATTTTTATATGATGTAAAAGCTGCTTAACTTAAAAAGAAAATTTCCATTCCAAATTTTTTAATAAAATATGGAAGATGAAGATGAAGTTTTTATCAAATTAACACAACAATGCGAAAGTCATACCCCTACATTGAGTGTTTATCATTCACTACAAGATAATTTAAATTATGGATCAGAACAAATCGTATATCGTAGTCCCAGAAATACATTATATGAAGATGCCATAAGTATGAACAGTTTATACAGTCGAACATCAGCACAAAACAATAATACCTCAAATTATGATGATATATTGCCTGTTGATAATGAAACTAATGAAGCCACTATGAATGGAAGCTGTAGCGAGATGAATGTATGTTCTTATAATATAGTATATACTTTTTACTAATTTTTTATCCTTATTTATTTCAACATTAATGTTTTTAATTTCCTTTACAGCAGTCCGATAATTCTACAAGATTTAGTTTATTCTTTAAAGATAAAATTCGTTCCGTTGATTTTGTACTGGTTTGGGATGACTTTGATGGAGAAGCAAAAACATACCGCAGTGTGGAATATAGACGGGTATTGAATCATTATTATAATTTAAATTAAATTGCATTAATGCACATGCTCTACTAATATATAATGTTATTTGTAGGTATTTGAAGCAAATCTACAAAAAGAAGGTTTAGAGTTAGAATATGAACCAGCAGAACCAAATGGTTTGCATTTTATAAAAATTTATGCACCTCGGGAAGTCCTACGGCGATATGCAGAAATATTAAAACTTAGGCTTCCAATGAAAGAAATACCTGAACTAGTAAATCCTCCAACACATAATAATGTTATAATCAATGAAGTAAATTCGTTCTTTAAGAGAATTATGAAACATTATTATGTTGATACAACTATTTTTCCAGCGATTAAACATACATTTACTGCCATATATAGTCGAGATAAAGAATACTTGTTTGATTTAGATTCTCCTAACTTTTTTACTTCTGCAATACGATCAAGAATAGTCCAATTTATTTTGGATAGAACACGATTTGCTAAAACCAAGAATGATGATTTTGCATTTGGTATTGAACGACTTATTTCTGAAAGATCATATGTGGCAGCATATCCATTGCATGATGTAAGTTGTATTTTCAATTTTTCATTATTAACAACATAACAATATCAATAAGCTCAATTTTTAAGTCCAGAGTAAGTTTTTTCATTAACAAATAATATGGCATAAAGAATCAGCAAATTAGCTATTACTATGGATGGTATTTGCTTATAAGCAATAATAAAAATTAAGGAGAAATATTATAACAATTTTAAATATTTCTTTGTACGTATGTTAAATTTTATAAAATATATATTTTTTTTAATATTTTTATTTTAAGGAAATTATTTATTATTCATAGGGTAACCTTCATACTGTGGATTCTATGCGATATCTTTTGTACACTGAATGGGCTAGTGTAAAAAAATGTCTCCATTATCAACCATTGGATTATGTAAAAGAATATTTTGGAGTAAAAATTGGATTATATTTTGCTTGGTTGGGATTTTATACACACATGTTAATACCAGCTAGTATTGTTGGACTCCTTTGTTTTATATACAGTTGTGCTACATTATATTCTAATGAACCTAGTGAAGATATATGTAATGGTAATGGTACTATTGATATGTGTCCATTATGTGATCATTTTTGTGGATATTGGGATCTTAAAGAAACATGTCTACATGCTAGAATAACATATTTATTTGACAATCCATCTACTGTCTTTTTTGCTGTATTTATGTCATTATGGGGTAAAATAATCTTTAATTATTTCAAAAATAATTTTTATGGAAATATATTAATAGTATCATAATTATAGCCACTTTATTTTTGGAACTTTGGAAGAAATATTCAGCCGAAATAACACATAGATGGGATATAACAGGTTTAGATGCTCAAGAAGAACATCCTAGACCACTGTACTTAGCAAGACTTGCACATATTAAAAAGAAATCTCTCAATATTATTACAAATGCAGAAGAACCAAAAGTTCCATATTGGAAAATGAAACTTCCTGCCAAAATTCTTAGCTTCTCCGTTATTCTTTTACTAGTATATTTACTTAATATATATTTGTAAACTTTAAAATTACATAACACAAATTGTCATTTAATCATATCACTTGCAGATAGCAGTAGCAATGGCTGCTGTACTAGGAGTAGTTTTATACAGAATGTCTGTTTTAACAGCATTAAGTTTTTATGGTCATCCTATGGTTACTAGTTATGCTATATTATTTACGACTGCGACTGCGGCTACTATTAATTTAGGATGTATTATAGTTTTTAATTGGGTTTATGTTTGGTTAGCTGAATATTTAACAGAGGTAATAAAATTATATATACATAATTAATATATACATAATTCCATTATATATATATATATATTATATATTATATTATATATATATTATTATATATATAAATATATATAATATATTCGTATAATATATATATATATATATATATACATTCATTAATAATAACATTTATTATTTTAGATCGAACTCCTTCGTACACAAACTGAGTTTGATGACAGTTTAACTTTAAAAATATATTTGCTGGAATTTGTGAATTATTATGCTTCAATATTCTATATTGCATTTTTCAAAGGAAAATTTGTTGGATACCCAGGAAATTATAATCGTTTCTTTCATTTTCGTCAAGAAGAATGTGGTCCTGGTGGTTGTCTCATGGAATTATGTATTCAACTTAGTATTATCATGATTGGAAAACAAGCAATGAATACAATTTTAGAAATGTTATATCCACTATTTTTTAAATGGTTGAACACTTTAAAAGTTCATGTCGGTGCTCAAAAAGTCACAAAAGAAGAAAAAAATGGTTTTAAGAAAGATCCTCAATGGATTAAAGATTATAAATTAGTACAATTTGGACCTAGAAGTTTATTTCCAGAATATTTGGAAATGGGTAATATAGATATAATCATTGTGTAAAATACAATAAAATTGTATTTTAATGAATTCATAACATCAGTTATAAATTTGTTATTTGATAAAACTCTTTCTAATTCTACTATTCAAAAATATTTCATTTCAGTATTACAATATGGATTTGTTACTATTTTTGTTGCTGCCTTTCCACTGGCACCATTTTTTGCTTTATTAAATAATGTTCTTGAAATGCGATTAGATGCTAAAAAGTTATTAGTAATGTTTCGTCGACCCGTTGGACAACGTGTTACAGATATCGGTATATGGTATAGAATTCTTGATTCAATTTCTAAAATATCCGTTATAACTAATGTAAGTATTCAAATTTTCATAATTTATGTTAACTTGTGTAAAAAAATTTGCTATAAATCTTTTAACAATCTGATTTCAGGGATTCATTATAGCTTTTACATCTAATTTTATACCACGTTTAGTTTATCTAATGTCAGTTTCTGATAACTACAGTTTAGAAGGCTTTTTGGAATATTCTTTAGCAAAATTTAATATCAGTGATTTTGAAAATAATACTCAACCGATGATCATAAATAATCAACGAACAGTGGAAATCTGTAGATATCCAGATTTTAGAGAACCACCATGGTCAAAAAATAAGTATCAGTATACCATTACATTTTGGCATATCTTAGCAGCCAGATTAGCATTCATCGTAGTCTTTGAGGTAAGTTTATTATTAATCGACAATTAAAACCGATTAAAATTTTTTTTTAATTAAATATTTATAACAATATAACAGATATTTTTAATAACATTAAATTAAAAATAATAATTATAAAATTGATTATGCCATGTTATATATAAGTAATTTGTATTATTTCCAGAATATAGTAGCCTTGGTTATGATTCTTGTACGTTGGTGCATTCCTGATATTAGTCCAAAACTACGAGATAAGATACGCCGTGAAGCATACATTACTAACGAAATTATTATACACCAAGAAGCATTGCGTGCAAGCGTACAACCACACACGAGTACAGAAGAGTCTCAACAATATGTTTTAAGTAATGAAAGTGCAGATAGATGGAATAGAGTTATAAGAGGATCATTATCCAATTCTGAATTTGATTTAGAAGTCCATGGCAGTCCTGTATCTCCTGTTTCTACAACATCTCGAGTTGGTCCAGCTGCATTATAAAATCTTGGATAAAAATTTTAATCGCATATGAATTTAATAATTATGATTTTAATATTTGCTTTTATATATATGTCTAAAAATAAAAAAAAATATATATATATATATACATCTATACATATAATAAATTATAGATTTAAAAAATATTTTATCTATTTATAAAATAAAATTATCTGATTGTTTTTCTATGTTGTCTTTAATAATAGCATTACGAATTTGTTATTAAGATTGTTAATCTCCTTTGGTTTTATAATGATGGAACAATGAGAACAGGCATAATTTTTTACCGATTTTGATGAACAAGGTCTCGTTTTAAAGACGAAGGTTTAATCTAGGACCCTGTTTTTTCGAATTTTTGAAAAAGCTTTATTTTCTTTGATAAAAATCGTGTTAAAAATGGTATTTTTTCAAGAATAATTGATATACAAATAATAAGTCAATATTTAAACAAAAGTAAATTCTTAATTTAAAATTCCAATACTTCAAAATATTATAATAAAATAATATTTAAACAATAATACATTAATTAAAATATTTCATAGTTCGAAAAACACGTTAAATATAAAATTAAATTAAATTAATATTTAAATAGAGTTAAAATTTGAACGCGCCGTCATTGTTTGTTTACGTCAACAAAAACAAACTTATCTCTTATCGAAACAATTTCAACAATGAAAACTTAAAAGTTAATTTCGATAAGTTTAGATTTATTTAAACAGTATAAAAGTACACGATATTAAATGAACTAATATTTAAACAATAGAAAATTCACTTAAGCATTATACGGCTAGGAACACCAATTAAAGATAAAATAATTTTAATTTATTTTCTCTTAAGTTTTGAATTCAAAACGGGAGTTGACTTTATCGAAAGTTGGCTTTATACAACAAAAATAAACTTTTGATAGACTATCGATTATTGTATTACTCGTGATATATTATATTACTTGCGAGTACTATCGGGCGAATGATTGTATATGTCAGTGTATTTTCAAAATCTTTTCAATGAAATTCTGATTTTCACTTTACCCATGAATCACTTTATATTGTTAATAATATTTGCACAAATAAATAGATTGAATAAATCAAAATTCTGTGGATATAAAATATATAAAGTATATAAATTTGTGATTAAAATCATTTAGTGAAAAATAATAATTAATGAATATATACTTATATATTATATATTATTTTTATAAAAATCAAAACATTAGTTCATTCCACACATCCCACACTTATTAAGATTTTCAGCATTGTTTTTTTTTTTTTGTGATTTCACTAATTTTTATATTATTTATATTTATTATCTTTTATGCATTTATATCGTACAATAAATGCGTACCAGTGCTGCATCGTATCTATCACGGATTACTGCGATAGACATGTCATTATTAAAGGATATAAATGTGGAAGAATGAAAAGTTTGAGTTCGAATTTACTTTCTATTCTAACTAATCCAATCACACTAATCCAATTGTTATGTTACGTGCGAGTGGGATATAACTTGACAAACTTATAGACTGATACGATAGACTCATAGCGGCGATTGTTTCCCGCTTGCGCTTGTAATTCATATTTTGTAATTCATATTTTATCATGTTCCTGAAATCACATACTTCGAGCGAAAGGTAACGAATAGCCATAACAAATTTAAAAAACAAGAAATAAAACTTTTTAATTTAAGTCAATATTAAATAATACCAACCAAATTGATTCAACCAATTAATATTTTCCATTAAGCGTCGCTTCTAGTATATGCGACTTCAGCGATAGATATGGAAAAAATATGAACTATAAGCGCAATAAGATAACTACTTCCCACTATATGCCTATTATATCAATGTATAAACTTGTTAGGTTATACCCTTCTATGCATAACCTAAGAATAATGTAGAAAAATTTCAAAACTACCATGTAAAAATCTAAATCTCTCAATGATGAAATGAACTATTAATGATAAATCGAACCCATGTTGATTTACTGAATCCTCGTTGATGAATCGGCCTAACGATGATAGATTGATCCCTCATTCCGAGAAATCGGTTCTCCGACGAGAAATTGATCCCTCAAAGAAAGATCGATCTCTCGATGATAAATCGGCCCCTTGACGAGAAATTGAGCGGAAAAACGAAAGAATTAAAAACTAGGATGGACAATTTGAAGATCGTTCCATCCAAACAAAATCAAAGTACCTAAATCGAATTCGATTTGTTTTTACTGAAAATATCCCGCCCAAGGATCCCACCCAAAAAATATTAGAAATGTTTAACAATTATAAAATTACCAGAATTATGAACTGCTTAATTTAAGACGATTAGAAACAAAGAACTCCAATGCTTACTCATTGGAATGCAAAAAAAGACTGGATCAATAAAAATCGAAATTAGTTAAACATTTATTTGTTTTTGTTATATACAAAATACAAACAAAGAAACAATCGTCTATTTCGTGGAAACAAACCACGCGCCACTCTAGTGTTTAAAAATGCGCTGAAAATCAGTGACCAATGACTCTCAAGGCGCTGTAGACCATTTTGCTCGTATGAGAAGCCAGAAATGATAGTAGATTATAATTTAGGGAAATCTTCAGTTGATCAAATGACTGCTTATAATTCACCATTGCAAAAAACTATAAAGTGGTGCAGAAAATTGGCAATAGAGCTTTTGCTGAATACTTGTGTTGTAAATTCAATGGTGTTATACATACAAGCAACTCGAAAAAATATTTCAATTACCGATTTTAGGCTGAAGTTAGCGATGTATTTAGTGAAATGATTTGATGATGAAGATTTCATTTCATCAAGAAATTGCGTACAGAAAAAACGTCGTCATTAACTTAAAAAGGAATCGGGAAATATGCGAAATGTAAGGCGATTTTGCAAAGAGTGGTACGAAAAAAATTCAAAACAGAAAGAATGAGAGCAAAAAATTGCACTAAAAAAATGCCGACATATTATGCCAACTGCCCTAATTCACCTTTTCTTTGCTTACCGTGTTTCAACGTGACTTATCCTTATGTACACAAATAATATGTATATTTTCTTTGTATTAATAAAATTATAATTACATGTTCTGTACGGCATTAATTTCTTTAAATCACTACAGAATCAATAGTATTATTTAAAAAATTTATTGGATCGATGTTTACCCTAATTATGTATTTTCACTATTTGTCGCGTCACCGGTCACCAGTGACCCTCACGGCAGTCAAGGTGTTAATAACAAATAAAAAGTTTATAAATTGCTAGATTTTCTTAATCCCTTTGGCCTACGCGCTAGTACTCGATTGCGCGGGCCATAGTAAACAAGAAGATCGGTCGCGTACCGAGCTATTCAACTATTCAGCCGTGTGTTCGAACTTGCGCAAAATGTATACTTCTTATGACATGTATATTTCAGCACAATAAAAGAAATTGTGAAATAATAAACAACGTTTGGACTCAACTAGTATTTTTAAGCAATCTTGGGCGTAATCATGATCAAATCATGATCAGTGAACAAAAATAATTCATTATTTTAAAGCAAATAATGAATCAATAACAATTTTTAAATTAATATTTAAGTATTTTAACATAAGTAATATAGTTCACATAATTTAACCTGATTAACAAAACATAATTAATTATGTTTTGAAAAAAAAACTCGTAGAAAATTAATAGTCTTTAACTGTGTGATATCTTTCAAAACAATGAGGTACATGTAATGCAACTCGACAGTTTTTACATTTCCACGTCGTTTCACTTCTTTTCTTTTCTTTTGTACATACTTAGCAAGCTTTCGTTGGTTTTTTTTTCCAATGGTGTGGGATCTATATGTTTCAAAAAGTGACGCCTATAGTCTCATTGATATATTTCCATTCTATAATGGTCCTCGTCTGTTATAATCTTGTGCTCCGTCGTGCCGGCTCCTCTATCACAGTAGAACATGAGTGGATAGTCGCCTAGTGTTAGAAAGGAGCATCGAAATGCCACTATTCCTGTGAATTTTGGCTACACGGTCGACGGAGATTGTTCGAACTCCTCGATTTTCGAGGTTTTTGAGGGTCTTCGAGGCTCGATCAATATGTGAGTTAGATTAACGTCCACGCGCGTTTTTCTATTATGCTGATGCGCTACAACCGAGCCATGGCTATGCCGAGCGATGAGGCATACTGCCACGTGGTTCTCTGTGGGCATTGCAAAATCATCTTCCCGGTTCGTCCTTCGGGCGCCTGGGATTTTTTCAGGTCCTGCACCGGAAGCGGTGTTTAGCTAGAAAAGTTGCCTAATATAATCTTAGCGGCCAAAAATGCCGATGTAGGAGAAATCCTAAGGTGCGGCGCACACTACGGGGCTAAGAAGGCCATTAGTATTTGTTATGGTACGATTTGTAATAATCCTTCAGCTATTTGAAGTCTATACTCGCTGCAATTCTATTTCGTAGCCATATTATTTTTGTTATACAAAATATATAAATTCATAAGTGCCATATCACATATGTAGAAAAAGATTTTTCAGTATCCCTTCACGAATTTCCTCATAATAGGGAAACTCGCTAGTACTTGATCCTGGCAATCATTCCCTTGTTGTAATCAACAATACATCTTGGTTTAAAAGTAGGACTTAGGTGATATTTCCTTTCTGAGCATTTCTGCATTTTCGTATTTTGTAGAAATAATATAAACACCTCAACGCTAGTATGCCATTACAGCTTCTTATTATGTATTCCCCTTTTTTTAATTTTGCTTTAACACAATTTCTCGGCATATTTTTTCTATTACAACGTACTATCCCAAGAACATTTATTCCATTTTTAACCAATGTTAAAAACAGTTTCGGCGAAGAATACCAATTGTCTATATATAATGTATGTTCTTTATTTGATATTGATTTTAATAACTCCATTTATTAAAATCATTTATTAATAACAATTTCAGATGCACTGTAATCATGATTTATTTTATCGTTTCCTATATATATCTTAAAATTATAGCAATAGCCCGATGCTGATTCGCACAGTTTATAAAATTTAATCCCAAATTTCGCCCTTTTTCGAAGGAATAAATTGTTTACAAGACATGCATTAAATTTCGTCAAAGATTCATCGACCGCGATATTCTCTTCTATTACATATATTTCTTTGAATTTTTCATTAATAGTAATAATTAAATAATTAAAGTAGTTTATCAAAGGTCTCACTTTACGTAATTTATCCCTGTTGTCAGTCTCTTCGTTATTTGCAAAGTGGAGAAACCTAATGATTTGCAAAAACCTTTTCAGTGGAATACTTTTTCTAAATATGGGTGTTTCTATAATGGCTTTTTTAGACTAATTCATCTGGATTTTTGTTTTTTTTTTGTTTTTTTTTTTTTTTTTTTTTTACTTGAGCCATTATTATGCAAAGTATATTTTAATTTTATTGCAATCTATTAGGATCCAAGTTTCATCAATTCTCTTTCTTTTATATTCATAGCTTATTGATTTTTCTGCGTACCGATTCGTTTCCTGAACAATAATATCTCAAAAAACATTGTCAAACATTAGATTAAAAAAGTCTAACTCTCTATTATTTTTACCTAACTGGTCTAAAATTCTTGTTCTTATGCCAAGAGTTTGCATATACTCCGAGATTTTTTGCTCCTTATTTTTTTCTTCCCAAAACCATGATAATGCTAATATAACTGCTAATTGTATGCTAATATATATAATGCTAATATAATGCTAATATAACCGCTTTGATAACTGCTAATAAATGCTATCTTCTTCGTCGGAGTCATCTTCAACGATTCATTTTCGTGAACGTTTTCTTACAGGAAGCACAATATCACTGTCCTCACTATCATTATCAAAATGATCTACCGAACCATAATCCGTAATAACACACTTCTCCACTATCATCAACATTAGATTTTTTTTTTGCTGACATGATGGGTATAAGGAATATTTTATTTCTTCTAGAGAATATATTTTGTAACGTCTTAACGCAATAAAGGTTTAAACTTAACTAAGGTAAAAAATTATCAAGAGCAGTTGAACCACCTGTAGAATTCATTTGTTTTCGTTTGCTCCAAAAATACACTATGAGCAAGGCTTGATTTGTTTACATTTGATTCGAACACACTATGACTATAAAGTATTACGACTTCGACTCCTACGTACTGCTAATAACCCAAATTCCTCACCACGAGTCTGACTCGTGATTTTCGCTTATGACACAAATTCCTTATTACGAGTCTGACTCGTGGATTTCGCTTATGGCACAAATTCCTTACCATGAGTCTGACTCGTGGTTGTAGGGCAAAGGGTTAAGAGCAAGTAAAAAGTTGCCTCGTCCACTGGCTACATCCCTGCAACATATACTCTAAGCTGTTATATGCATTTATAACCTAAATTTCTCTTGAATTTTTACTACAGTAAGTTATCAATTTATAGCGCCACCGTACCGTGCAGATACAAAATTAAAGTTGTAGTCAATCTTTTATATCAAAAGTTCCTAGCACGAACTTTCGTTTGTTCCGTGCTTAAAAAAATTAGAGACGTGTTTTTATAAATACCGTTATTCACAGAAAGATCTATAAAATTTTCATTTTTACTACTTGTTACTTTCTTAAACCAAGTTGTGAATAAAAATAAAAATGGGAACAGTTTATGCTAAGGTATATCTAACATGTATTAATCTGAACATCACATAACCTCAAAGATAAATTGTTAGTTTACGCGTGGTGATTATTTATAACACTCAGTTAATAATTTTCATACATTATCAATATAATATGTAGAAATCATATAAAACTTTACATATATATATATAGATGCATATAGAAGTAAATTTTTTTTATAAAAAAATTCATTCTAAATTAAGATATGACGACTTACAAGTCATTTATAACATCGCTTCATAATGCTATATTAATCTTTTAGGATCAGGGTACTCCAAAAAATATGGATCAACATTTCACGAGTAAAATGATGCATAAAAAACAAAATGAATTACAAGATGTAATAATATTTTTTAAATTATTTTTTATATTATTTTAATAAAATCTAAATCTCGTTTTTCTCAAAATGATTTAATTTTAATTAAAACATTTTTATTAAAAAATTAAAAAATTATTTAAATAATTTATTGTCAAATTTTTTATTTCAGTCAAATTATAATAAAGAACAGGATTTTGAAAAAAATCAAAATATACGAGTAATTTATCTACAAACAATAAAAGTGAGTTATCATTATTCAATTATTGTATTTTAGAATTATTGTTTTTTTCATTTTTATAGGCACGTGTTGATAAAATACACATTGATGGACTTGAACGCACAAAGGATGATATAATAAAATCACAAGTTACAGAACTTTTTAAAGCTCATGATTTTCAAGAAGTTATTATGGGTGCTCATAAAGTACGAGGGAAATTGGAGGCTTTAGGATGCTTTAAGAATATTGGAATCTTTATTGATATAAGTGAAGGTCCTAATGCTACCCCAGAAGGTGTAGAAGTGGGTCTATATAATTACACTAATTCAACAAAGAATAAGTAATTTCTCAGATTGAAATTTCATTTAAAGTATAATTACAATAGATTTTACAACATAACATTTGGGTGTAGAAATACATATGAATGTACTAAAAAAGAGCATTTAAATAGCCATATATACGTATACTTTTGTGTGTGTATATAAATCTAAACATTACTAATCTAATTAGGTTACTTTTAATGTCCGTGAAATGAAACGTCTAATGGGATCAGTAAATACAATGGTTGGTAATAATGAAGGATCAGTTATTATTGGAGCAAAAGCACCTAATATCTTTGGAAGAGGAGAAAAAGTTCAAGTAGAATATGCATATAGCAACAAGAAGTCAACTAATATAAATATCTCAGCTATTAAACCACTTATGGATGACTGGTTGCATACAATGTAAATATAGTCAAGTAATTATTTTTCACATATGATATATAAAAGGTTACTTGATTTTAATGAGTTAAATAAATGTTAGATTAACAGGTAGCTTATACAGCACATCAAGTTATTTTCCATGGTCTGGATATACAGAGAAAGATAATGGCTTTTTACTAGATATAGCTTGCAATTCTGGAGCAATAAATACAATAAAACACAATTTTCAATATGAAGCATCATTCAGACAAGTTAGTTGCTCTAGACAGACATCATTTAGTGTTCGTGAACAATGTGGTCCAAGCTTAAAATCTGGCTTAAAACATATTTGTTCACTTGATAAAAGGGATGCTAAACTATTTCCAACTAGAGGAAGTCTTATCCAATTTTCAAGCGAAGTTGCAGGTTTAGGTGGAGATATTGGATTTATAAAAAATGAACTTCTGATGCAGAGCAATTGGTCACCACATAAGTACCTTGTTAGTATGTTTATATGTTGTAATTTATTATATGCTCAATTCTTTCTATTTAAAATACTTCGCTAATATATTTTGCTTACTTATGTTTTTGTATTTTAACATAATATATTTATTTAATGTAGACGTTCCAACTGGCTGCTCAAGCAGGATTATTAAGAAGTATTAATAATGATATGAAAATAAGTATTATTGACCAATTTTTCTTGGGTGGGCCCTTAAATGTTAGGGGTTTTGACATTAGAGGTTGCGGCCCTCGTAATGAAGGTAATGCTGTAGGCGGTGACGTATATTGGGCAGCTGCTTTACATGTTTATACACCTCTTCCATTCAGGCCAGGTCGTAATGGTTTTGGTGATCTATTCAAACTACATGGTTTTGTCAATGGTGGTAATCTTTCTAATCTTACTAGCAAATTTGGTAAGATTTTAAACAACCAATTGTTATGTATGATTCTCATTTTTTAAAAAGTATTTAACATTTCTTAATGTTTCACTTCTTTTTTAGCTAATAATTATAAAGAAAATATGAAGATATTCACAGATAATGTTCGTTGTTCTGTTGGAGGAGGTATTGCGATGGAGCTTGGAAGTGTTGCAAGAGTAGAATTAAATGTAACAATGCCTTTATTATTTGTTAGGAACGATGTATTGCGACAGTTTCAATTTGGTATTGGTGTACAGTACTTATGAACAAATTATATTTTGATATAGTAATTGTACATCTTGTGTCGATAGATACGATTTATTCCATTGTAATGTAATAATTGAACATTTAAACAAAACCTGATTTTAGTACAAGCAAAGCTTACGATTGGATATCGCTAATAGTCAATCAATTGTCTACATTGTAGACTAATAAAATATATCACTTACTCTTGTCTTTTTGTTAAAGAAATCAAAATGAAATAAATATTTAAAGAGAAAGCTTTTTAACGAAAACAAAAACGATTTTTTTTAAATAATTACATTATTTTTTTTTTAAATAATTACATTGTTGAATAATAAATATATTTATTTCGTACGAACGTTGAATCATTATTTTGAATTTAGCGCCATTTTCTATAATTTGCTATATGATGTGAAGTTGTTGAGCTTGGTATTGTCAACCTCGTAGACCATAAATTGGAATACATTATTTCGAGATCATCTGTGAGATTTGATAGCTTCGTTTTATTAATACTTTTATTGGATAACAGATTTTAGCGGATTATATGCAGTTACGAAAAATCTCGAATTCGATTTGGATGATATTATAACAATATGTGTACCGACCCATTAAATAGAATATGTCATTGGGGACCACTAATTGCTTTAGGTATGTTTGCTATCGTTGATAGCTTTCTTAAATAAAGTTTCTTTTATGGCTATATAATAATTAGAATATTTAACAGATAAAAAGTAATATAGATTTATATAGTTTCTAGATTATTTTACATACTAAATAATTCATGGTATTTGTTGCAATGACGAAAATAATAGCCTCCGCCCCTTTCATTACAAACATATTTTTTCGCGGGAAATTCAAAATATTTCTATAAAAAATTATTAAAGATATTATATTTTTTTTTAGGAATCATAAAAATTATTACAATAATGACGATACATTGTACTACACAATGGTGGCCACCTGAAGAAAGTTTTTGGGCAACAATAAATTTTTGTTTATTTTTTGTCCTTAGTGGATGTACTCTTTTTCATTTCATCAGTGCAATTTCTGAGGGACCTGGTTTTTTACCATTGAAATGGATGCCGGTAATATTATTTTATAATAATTAAAAAGTTCAATTAAACATTATGATCAAAAGTGAATTTTGATTCTATTAGGAAAAAGCATCAGATATCCAATTTTTGCAGTATTGTATCATTTGTCAAGGATATAAAGCGCCAAGATCTCATCATTGCAGGAAATGTAAGTTATTACTTATCAATAACAGAAAGAATTATTTGGCCTACAATTTGTCTTTTATCATTGTTTTAGGTAATCGTTGTGTTCTGAAAATGGATCACCATTGTCCATGGATAAACAACTGTGTTGGTCATCATAATCATGGACATTTTACAGCATTTTTAGCAAGTGCAGTTGGTGGCTGTTGCATATCCACCTTCATATTAATTTCTTGGGTTGCAACTGTATTATCATTCAAACCTATACCATTTCCACCACCCTCTTTTATTACTTTGGTTTTAGTTGTTTTCACCATCGGTTTATCAATTGGTGTGGTTTTTACAGTAGGAATGTTACTTTTCTTTCAAGTATGTGATCAAAATTTAAATAAGAAATGGATAGTTCATTATATTTATACTATTTATATTTTTACTAGATGATGGCTATTCTAAAAAACAAAACAGAAATAGAGGATTGGATATTAGAAAAAGCACGTTATCGTAGATTTGGTACTGATGAGAAATTCGTCTATCCATATTCAAAAGGATGGCTATTTAATATGAAACAAGTTTTTACATGGGATTGTTCTCCTGTAGGTGATGGTATACATTGGCCTGTGATTGATAATTGTGATCAATTCACATTAACGGTAAAATATAATCTTCGTTTTAGTCAGTTTTAAGTATTGTTTATACCTGTAGAATACAAACATTTTATTATAGAAAGAGCAATTAGCACAAAAAGTGGATAAACGGAAAAGGGCGCGTAAATACAGAATAATAGAACCTTCTTCTGGCTCATGGGTACCAATTCGATATGGTTGTGGTGTATTGTGTTATCCTCCTTATACAGACGAAACACGAATTAAATTAAACGTAGGAGATATTGTGATTGTTACTCGTTGGCGAAGGTATTGTTTTATTTGAGTCAAAATATTTTAACATTGAATTTTTCATTGATATAATTATTTCAAGTTAGAAGAATTTCGCAAATTAATTATTATAGATATTGGTTATTTGGACAAAAGGAGCAAGAGACTGTAAATGATGTTCCCATAAAACGAATACGAGGATGGTTCCCGCGACCCTGTGCAATTGAAATCATAGAAAACAATCAATATTCTTCTAAATCTAAGTCTGACTAAAATTTTATTTTAAAATGATGGTGCATTTAGACTTATAGCAAAACATAGAAAATAAGTAATGCTATATCTAACGTGTAATTGAAAAAGGCGATATCTGCGATTTTTTAACATTCGGATTTATTTATATCGTTGCATTCGACTTGTAAAACTCAATCGGATATTATAAAGAAAAGTAGTAAAAAAAAAATCCAATGAAATATTATTCGGGAAAATTAAATACTGCTTTTACGTTTTCAGGATATTCTACGACGAAGAAAAGCAGTATGTACCAATAAAAGGAATAAAGGTAGTATTCTAAACGTTACTGCTTTATTTCGTTATATGCTACTGTAAAAAACTTGTCATACGATTTTTTTTAACAAGTATAAATACATCAATAATTTTAAAGGCTTTTTTTCCAAGGTAATGGAAAATTCTCAAAACTTATAAAATTCTCTTAGAGATTTTGCCTTTCGCGATTACACGATAGATGTATAGTATTATATTTTCAGTGGTGTGTCGTGTTCTTAGTTTGATAAATGAATATGCATCAATCATTAATATCATTTTAACAAAAAGTGAATAAGAATGCTCTATACGTGTTTATATCAAGACTTTATAATTTATATAAGTATATTTCGTAAAATATGAAATAATCAAACTCAGGTTTAAAACACATTATATATGTTCATGACATTTAATCCTTTAAATTAAATTACAGAAAAAATTTTTAGATTTAATTTAGTTTAAGTTAGATTTAATAGTTGAATGATTTTTATACAGATAGTAAATTATTATTTATATTTTATTAGATTACAAATGATGAGAATTTATGATATAAAAAATTATAGTAATTTTATTCATGTATATACAAAACTGTATCTAATTAAATGCTTCTCATCATACTTTTAGTTTAGCCATAACATGTGTTAGAATTATCATGCATGATCTCTAATTCCTATGACAATAAAAAATAAGATATATTCTCAGATATATTTTCAGTGAACTTTAAACACTGTTCTCAGGGATATGAATTTTTCATGTAGGAATTAAATAGTTTTGATCATCAATTTGAACAAACGAGCAAATGTTAACGTAATGATAAATCTAATCTACATCAGACATAAACCCTCTTTTATTTGTCTTTTTATACATTATATATGATACACTGATTTTAAATCTGTGATATTTTTGCTATTGCTATCTATTTTATATTTGTATTGAGTTCAATGAGAAATATGTACATGTAAAAAGTGTTATGTTGCTCATATATACACAGGTACTTATATTAAACTTATTACATTTATATAACTTCGTTAATATTTACGTACAAAATCTTATTTATATATAATTTACAACGATATACAAGAAAAATATGATAATGTAATGTTACATAGAATGATTTAAGAACAATGTAAAATTATTAAAAGTTATTCTGTAAAATTATTAAAAATCATATCACTTATAATTGCAGTCTATCATTTTGTACAATAAGATTTAGCTTTTTTTTATATGTATGTCTTTCTACGTATGTGTATACACGTGTGTTTGTAATATTCTTTGTAATTATTTTCTATTAAATTATTTGATACACATACACAGTTTAAAACAAAATAGTATAAAATAAAAGAAAAATTATAAGAGGACCACAATATAATATAATATGTAATCAAGTTGTGCAATTGTATTTGTGATACGAGATTAATGTTATAATAAAAATAGAATATTGAAAGATCTGTATCAAATTCATTGTTATAGTTTTGTATTGTTCTTTATTATCAATAATAAGAGCATTATATTTCTTTATCAGATAGAATTTTTCTTTGAAACTTTTGTATAACACGTTATGTTAATTCTTCTGTAGAAGAATATTGTATTATACAACACAAGATTGATGTATTGGAAAAGCATCTATGTATGTCAATAACATAGCGTGACAATCAAACATTAAGCAAATTCTATGATGATGGGTATGCAAATATAAATGAACAACACGGCGAGTGTGGCATTCAACAGTGAAAGGGTCAAATTAGCTTTTACGTTTAGAGAATTCTCGGCTCGAATGCGATATATATATATATATATATATATATATATATATATATATATATATATATATATGTATGTATGTATGTATGTAACAATTCGAACTATTACAAAAATATATATTTAATCGGAGAATATTATAATATTACGAAATATATATACTGAAATATCAGGAATATTATGTGAGTCGTGTCATCTTATTTTTTAATTGGTAATTTAATTGCTTATTTTCGATTCAATTTTAACAGATTTATTCTATGTATATATCATTAATGAAGCAGATTGTCTGGTTATCGATAAAATTATTGATTTATATTCCAGAAAAATGATCAAAATAAAAGTATATAATTTATTCTTAAATACTTTATACTTTCTATTTAATAGACGACTGACATTTGAAAAAGTAACTTTTTAATATATTTGAGTAAAAAAACAAAATAAGGCGATAAAATATTACAACAGCGAGAAAGGATCGAGTGAAAGTAACAATTCGCTAAAGCGGATTGAGACTTTGCCAATGAATGGTGGGATTCCAGTGACATTTGACTTACTCGCAAGAGATCGGTTATTGCAGTTTCTTTCGTGCACCTCTCTGAGGAGGACCAACGAAATCAAGTGAAAGCAAGTTTTAGGATATTTCATTCCGATTTAAAACTAATTAAAAAGTAAGCGTCTAATCAATGACGATCATTCTAAATCGGTAAAGTTAAGTGAGCTTCTTTTAATATTCTATTCCATTCGTCTATAACTTTGAATTATTAATAAAAAAAAAGGATCACATCTATTTTCAATATAATAAATCTTAATTGTTTGCAAAGGCCACAAGGATCTTCCAAAGATGAGTTGGTTTAGGAATCTTATATTTACGATATCAACAATTGCCCTTTCTTCGGTACCCGTTTCCGGTTTTCCTGATGGTGCACCAGTAGATGCATGTGTCAAACCACGACCGAATCAACCCTATCACGGGGATGCACGTAGTCAACCCTTGAATAAAAACCCTTATACGTTAGTAGCCTCGTCATCTGAATACATTCCAGGATCGCAAATTACCGGTATGTAATAAACATTATATTCACGATTTTCGTGCAATTTCTAATCATGAAGGAAATATATGAAATTTTTCACGATTAATCTCGAAGCATAGCGCTCACATATTTTATTATATTAATTATAACGCGCGATATAAAATCGATATTTATGATAAATCAAAGTTACTTTTTTCGTAACAAATCTTTGTGTCTATTTGATAAGAAATATTTAAAATGATGTATAAAGTTACTCACAGAAATATGAGAAGCTCACTTTATCGTAGAAAAGAAGAGTTTCAAACTCTCTTTATGAATAGAATACTTTAGAGAAAGGGAAGATACAGCGAACGTTATTTTCGCTCCATTGTGCTCTTAACTACTTACATTAGCGAGCTCGCTAATCGATTTTAAGAAACGATGGCAAGTAGCATTAATGTGTACGTGAGAGAACATGCAACGTTGACACTTCTCTCTTCATAGTGCAGATCAGTCGATCTTACACTTTTCAGCTTACTATAGTATTGCATTTCACTTGGAATAATTACTTTTATCACTTAATCTTTAAGATCGAAGAAACTATCATAAAATATACAATAATTTCGTCATACTTTCATTTAATTACTTTTTGATTTCAGTAACTATTAGTGGTTCATCTTTCAAAGGATTTTTCTTACAAGCACGCGATTCTAATACCAATAGCTGGATTGGTTCTTGGGCACAAACTCCAAATACAAACACCCATCCTGAATGCAGTGCTGTAACGCATGCAGATCCACGTGAAAAACAACAGGCTACTCTTATTTGGAATGCACCACCAAATACTCGAGGCCAGGTTTATTTTACGTGAGTACTTCGATAAAATTTTTCTTCGTTCAATGAAAAAATGTTAACAATTATAACTATTTTCGAAATGTAACTAATGAAGAAATGATTCTCGAATTAATCAGTATATTAGAATACACCGAAAGAAAAATTATAAAATTTCTTGTTAATTAACGAAGATTTACGTAAGATTTCTAAAGCTCATGGGATTACGTTCCCTCATATGATTTTTTTTTCATAAAGTATTTTTTCATTATCAAAAGTAACTCGGAGATTGAATAAGATTGAGTCCGAGCACCATAAGCCAGATTAACTCTTAACAATAGATCATTTTCAATAGATAATACATTAGCTTCTTATTATAATACGAAATTACGTTAAATTTAAAATTAGAATTTTAATTTTTATTTAAAAAAAGAAATTTTAATTAATTTTACTGAAATTGTATTTAAAGAAAAAAAAATACAATTTATTTTTTTTTTTTTTTTTTTAGAGATGATCTATTTCTAAAAGTAAAACGAAATTATTTATAAATTCGCTAAAAAATTTTATAAGGTAAAAGAAAATGAATTATCTATGCCTATAGAGTAGTTCACTTCGTTTCCTAAGTGTAAAGTTTGTTGGCTCGGCAAGTAGCAATATCTATGTAAAAGCAGCCGCCAGTAGTTGGACTTAACATTGAAAGATATAGACTCGTAAATAGTAGTAATGGCGATTATGATCAGACGCAATGGAGAAGAACAATCGATGTTTTCCGTTCTTCGCGATAATGTTATCCATCTGTATAAAATCGAAAAATTTGTGACTCCATAAGACGAGCTAAATTTGTCAATCCTCTTCGAAGAACGACAAGTATATTATTTATTGGAGGAACGTAGAGAGAGAGAAAAAAAAAGAGAGAGAGCGAGAAAGAAAGAGAGAGAGAGAGATGAATGTTAGTTCCACTCACTTCGTCTTCTGCTGCGTGGTCAAAGATCTTATGATGACGTTATATATGTATAACGGGTATCCCGTTTTAAACGATATGGTCAAATATCTCCTGTCCTATTGGTTTTATAAGCGAACGTTTTAAATAAAAGATGCTAAGTTTTAAGAAAGAAATATAATTTATTGCAGCTATTTCGTGAAAGGCATTGTAGTCAAGATATGGAACTTATAACAATTTTTTAAAAATAGAATTCAATATTTTAAGCCGAACAAAATATACAAATCGAACGAACATCTACAGTATATTTTTTTATTGATATTTCATCGAGTTATGGATTTTAACAAACTGTCTAATAGCAATAACGCGATCAATTCTCTTGTAAACATCTGATAATCATACATTTTTAAAGTTGTAATCATTTAAAGTGCGGTATCCTTCAACATTTACAAAGAATATTATATATATTACGGTTACACAGTTTGGAACACCCGGTATAAAAGCGTTTAGAAAGTCTACTATATTCGTACATATAATTAACATACCAATAACACGACATACATAGATTGAGTTAACGCAATAACATGATCACGAGAAGTCGTGGTATTTCTCTCTTTTTCTCTCTCTCTTCTGGTTTTTAATTAATTTTCTTTTTTTGGTAATTACATTACATCATTTTTAATCGACTTTATCTCTCTACTTTATTAAAAATCGTGAAATTAATAATAATATAAAACGACAACTTGAACATTAAATTTATTATGTGATAATTTAGTGAATTATTTTTATCAACATAATACAATGATAGCTACGTGTACGTCGATTATATGTTGCTCGTCACTAAAATTAATTAATTTTACTAAACCAACGATTGTAAATGGAGATAGCTGAACACGTTTACCGTTTCAGAAACGCTTCGTAGAACTTACAAACGATCCTGCAAATTTTCATCCTACATTACGGGGCTTAGAAAGTTTAGTCGGTGGACCGAAAGCTACCGGTCGAATTATTTCGCCAGTAGGATAGATCTCGGCATTTTGGATTCAATAGAAATTGAATAGTTCGTTTATCTGTGAAATCAATGCAAATACATTTGGCATAGACGAAATCAAAATGAATAAAACGAGAGATAATTGTATATTAATAGATATAGATATATAAAACCATAATCTTCTTCTTTCTCTTTTTTAATTTGATTTTTTTTTCAGTGGTACTGTTTTAAAAGAATACGCGATATTTTGGTCGGATTTGGTTGCACGTGTGGTCCAATGAAAAAAAAAAGGGAAAAATTCAATGCAAGTATAATATATGTATGTATATTCATATAAATATGTAATTGATTATTGTTTTTTAGTAAAGATCGATATTAACAATATTTTTTCATTTTTAGGATTTAACACGTAGTAATACTCGTATTTTGATAATTTCGGAAAGCAAAATGTCGTTTATGGTGATATTGTATAATAACGTCTATGGTGATATTGTATCGATGCAAAATAATCGATATTAGAATCAATTAATATTTATCGAAGTATTCTACACTTTTATTCAATTTTTTAATTCTACTTTTTTATTCAATTCTTTAATAAACTAATGATTTTAATAAAAAGAACTATTAAAATGATTATCGATAGTAAGTATATCATCGTTTCAGAACAAAGTTACATAAGAACCATTAAATTCTTTCTAAGACACGCAGTATTGATAAACGATGCAGATATATTATCTTTCAGCAGACGATGTTGCGTAAAAATTGATCGATCAAATGCCAAAGATAATTAAATGAACTCTCATGGGTAACTTATTAATGAAATATTGTTTCTGGTGATTCAACGTCAACGAGATCTAATGTGATCTTTGTTAGAAAAAAGTCGAAGACTAGTCAAGAAGGTTTTTGCTTTGGTTTCGTTAAAAACGACTAAAAAAGATATATATGTATGTTTGTGTGTGTATGTCTATAAAGATAAAATAGCCTGGAGATACGACTACGATGTATGGCAAAGGTATTCGACTCGATTAAAATTGCACAACGATCGATCGAGGAAGGTGATTTTAGCTTGATTCCTTTCGCCATTAACGCACAAACTCGTTGGACTTCATGCTGTGAAATAGATTGGCAATATGAACTTATTGTTAGTTGCTCGTCGAAAAGGGTTTCACTGTTCGATTCTCGTTAATGGAAGGATCGAGGAGGTTGCGTATTGCGTAAGATCTCAGCGGTAAGTAAAAGTGTGTCCTACTTCAGATAAAGAGAAAGAGAAGGAGAGAGAGAGAGAGAGAGAGAGAGAGAGAGAGAGAGAGAAAGAGAAAGAGAGGAAAAGAGAATTATGACGTTAAAAACTAGTTGTTCCTTCTACGCAACAACGAATTCTCAAAAAAGTTTCCCCGTTTTCGTAATATGAAACAACATTCCTCCGCTCGATTTATTCGGTTCTTCGGAAAGTAATTTCGTTTTTTCCCAACAGAAGAATTAGTTGTATTTTTAAGCAGCTAACTTCAAACAAGGAAGAAGTTATATGGCGTGTATGGAAATGCCTTAATAAAACGCCAGTTCCAGAACTGGTTTGCAAAATTTCATTTCGGCAATTTTGATATTGAAAATGCACCATATTCTGGAAGGCCAATTGAAACTGACAAAATAAAACAAATCGACAAATAATAATACGAGAAATCTCTACAAGATTAAATTTATCGAATTCGAACGTTTATGATCACGTGAAATGACTTGGTTTCCTTTCGAAGCTCGATATATGGGTTTTACATATCCTTAAAAAAGTGATTTGCTCGTATTAACATCTGTGAATTGCTTCTCAAGCGTCAAGAAAATGATCCATTTCTAAAGTGAATCATAATTGGAGCAGAAGAAATGAGCTCGCTCAAAGCACTTCGAAAACCGGTACTCATAAAAAAAGTGATGTTTTCTGTTTGGTAAGATACTAAGCGAATTGTTTTATTTAAACTTCTATCTAATAATTCCACAATTAATTCGGAAATGTACTACCATCGACTGGAAAAGTTTCATTAAAAATCATTGAATGATTTCATTAAACAAAATATGTCAGAATTAATTAACAGAAAAGGTATAGTGTTTCATCACGATAATGCCTGACCGCACAAAAGTTTGGTAACCCGTCATAAGTTATAGTTTGGATGGGATGTGCTACCACATCCACAATATTCGCTAGATCTGGGCATCCTCGAATTATTACTTATTTCAGTTTTTAAAAAATTTCTTAAATGTTAAAACATTCACTTCAAATGAGAATGTCAAAAATTACTTTGATTAGTTTTTTGTAAGTAAAGATCAAAAGTATTATGAGCGTGGAAATATGTTACTATTGCTAGAAAAATGGAAAAAGGTATTGGATCAAAATGGTCAATATACAATTCAATAAAATATTTATATATTATAAAAGAATTATTTTTCATTTTCACGAAAAAAAAAAAAAACGAAATTACTTTCCGAATAATCCAATAGATTGCTACGACGAGTCACAACATTTTCTCACAGGCACTACCTATTGTAAGTTGAATCATTAGATTATAATCGATCGTTGGGAAGATCAATGTTCAATAATACCTTTAACTGTAGATAATTCATTTTCTTTTTCACGATGCACATCGAATTTTGCATAGATAGCGTATCCATACTTGAAATAAGAGTTAACAATCGAGAGCACGATTTTTCCATGCATGAGGACATCAATTATTACTATAGTAGAAAAATAGGGTAGAAGAATAATTTTCTACGAGTACTAAAAGTGGATAAGAGCGAATGGCCAAGATTTTAGACAAGCTAAGAGCGCGCGCATCCACGAAAAGAAAGAAAGAAAGAAAAAAAGAAAAGAGAGAGATAAAAAGACTAAATCGATTTTTAAGAAATTTTAGTCTAATACGATCGGTCATATCTTGTCTGTAAACGATCATTGTCCAAGAAATGAGTCAGAAAATCGATGGAAAAGTTAGAGGCTGGTGGTAGTTTAGAAAAGCTCGAAGAAGAGGAGGCGAAGGTCGGTAGTGGTAAGTTTGTAAAGGAGAGGGAATGTATAGGAAAAACAGCAGCAGCAACGCCATATCAGCGTGCCCGTCGCAGCGAATAACGAAAAGCGATAGAGTCAGTGTTGTATTGCGCAGGACACCGACGTTCTGGCGTCCCGGCGTCGCGACGTCCACACCTTCGGCGTCAGTGGTAGTGATGGTCGTTGCGTGCGCCTTACTCGGTCATACACCGACACTCACATCGTCTAGTCGTGCTACTTAAGCATACAGCAGTGGCGCACACACGTGAGATCTTCTGGCGGGTTGTCGTTGAATCTTCGACTAGACAAAGAAGAAAAAGAAGAAGAAAAAAAATAGCTGTCTTTGTCACCCTCTGTGGACGTTTCTCTTTTTCTCTCTATCTTCCTCTCATTCTGTTTTCACCCGTTGGTATAGTTCAAAGGGAGGGAAAAAGAAGAAAAAAGAAGAAAGTGACAAAGAGGCGAATATGTAAGAGGAAGAAGAAAGAAAGGGTTGATTGGTGAGAAGGAGGGTGAGTGGAAAGAAGGATAGGAGGGAGGGAAGAAAACGTAACGGAGGGAGAAAAGGTAGCACAAATAGCAAGTGGGGATAGGATTTTCGTTCGGAGCAGTATCAGTCGGCTCTCGCGGCGTCAGTTAGAAAGAATGCGCATGATCGATTGCACGCGCTCTGATCGGTCGGAGATGTGATACCGGAAGTAGATACGGCGGTCTTAACCTGCGTCGCGTGCAGGTGCGGCCGCGGGTGCGTATTACGAAAGGCGCGTAGGGAGCAGGTGCGAGGGTGTAAGTACCGCAGGGCTTGAAAGAAAGAAAAAAAGAGAGAGAGAGAACGAGCGTGTGTGTGAGAGTGAGAAGGAACGAGTGCGTGTGCGTGTGGGTGCGAGTGTGCGTGTGTGTGCGTGTGAGTGTGTGCGTGTAAGTGCGTATATATATATATATATATATGAGAGAGAGAGAGAGAGAGAAAGAGAGAGAGAGAGAAAGAGAGAGAGAGAGAGAGAATAAAGAGTACTGCGTGAAGTGTCACCCTTGAAGGATAGAGAGAAACAGAGAGTGGCAAAAGAAGGAGAAAGAGATGACAATACGTTCGAGCGTTGGTAAATCGTCGTCACCAAGTGAAACGGCTATGACGTCGATCTTCTCTCCGTCTTACATCAGGAATTTAAATATGCATCTGATCTGCGCCATTGCCTTTTGCTTCTTAATTGCCCTCGACCGGCCGGCCTTTGGCCAACCAGATCCACCTGAATCGACCACCATCGAAGGTAAGTTCATAGTTTCAGTTTCGTTCATTGACCACCTTTTCATTTTTTGACTACTTATTTTCTTCTATCTAAATATTTTTTTTTATCATTGTTGATGCTTATTATGATGTTGTCGAGCACCCCTGAAACATCAAAGTTCATGAGAAGTCTTATTTTGAGACGTTATTTATATAATTTTTTCCTTAGAATAGGTTTATTTACTTAATAAATTCGTCAGTTTGTATCAGCTACATACATATGTATTTTGCGATGTTTCACCATGTTTTCAATCAACATTTGCCTCATAAGTTGTGAAGAAAAAAAATTGTGTCGTCTTATATCATAAACATCATTTTTGTTTATTTCTTTATTCTATATCTTCTTGTCTTTTTATTTGTCTTTT
The DNA here is from genome assembly GCF_912470025.1 of Vespa velutina. Classification (NCBI taxonomy): domain Eukaryota; kingdom Metazoa; phylum Arthropoda; class Insecta; order Hymenoptera; family Vespidae; genus Vespa; species Vespa velutina. Next base: position 13,183,553 of record NC_062188.1, on the reverse strand, counting down.
CTATTATGTGCCATTTTAAAAATTCACGAGAATCAACACGAAAAAGCTTTTAACCGATAACCCTAAGTAATTTTCCGAGAAGATATATGGTACATCACGATATTGTATCCAATCTTCAATTTACGATAGCTTTGTTTAATCATACTGAAAGAGACACGATTTTATTCGTTCGTAGGATGAAATAAATTAACTCATGTAACATTTGTACGTTCGCATGACACGCAGCAGCGAGTAAACTCAGTAGGTTTTTTTTTGATTGATTTGCGTGCGAAAGCAACGTATGTGCACCAAAATGGGGTCGTGCTTCTCTTCTACTTGTAGCGGCTTTATATTTTCGTGCGTGTAAATAGTAACACAGAAAGAGAGAGAGAGAGAGAGAGAGAGAGAGAAAGAGAGAGAGAAAAAGTAACTTTCGATCCCTTGATATGCCTTTGTTTTCTTTATCCTTACGATAAATCAATTTTCATTTTCTTTTTTTTTTCTTTTTTCTTTTTTAATAATGGAAAGATTAAGTTGATTAGATGCAAACACATTGAAATATATATATATATATATATATATATTTCATATATATATATATACCTTCAGAAATTATTTTTTAGATATGAAATTTATTCGTTCATTATTCTTTGGAAATCAAAAAGCTTTATGACCATTAAATGATGAAATGTATTTCGAGTGGGCTTCACCAAGGATTACTTTAAATAACTGAAAGCTATTCGTTAAAATTTACTTTGATTTCGTGTTGCTCGTAAAAGTTTGTCTTCGTTAATGATCATTTAACAGAACGGCCATTTATAAAAATAGATATATACGTGAGCTCTTTTAAATGATAGATGTATATTTCGTTTGTACGCTCTAAGAATGATATTTTGTATTATTTTATCATACTACTTCGATATCGACGGTGGCCTCGTGCCAAGTCAACACTAAACAAAACTTCTATAGAACGTAGCTCGAGTTAATACATACATATGTTGAAACAAGAGCAGCAGGTAGGAGAATCCTATTCAACGAAATAACTTTGCGAAGGCCATAAATGAATAAGTAGTGAATCGTGGCTCGAATATATATCGCAAATTTCTCTTAGGAATTACAATATAAATTACGCATTATAAGGGTAATCCTGCAATCCTGCAATCGTTGAAGTTTTATTATATACTTGAAAATCTCTTTCGAAGCGTGTCAAAGTGTAATTTTCTTATACTTGAAAATAAAAATGTATATAGACGCTCGTCGATATAATTATTCGTTAACATTATGAATTTATTTTCTATAAGGTCGAGAACATCGTCTTTGATAAATCTCGGAATAAGATTTGATCTTAAAACGTATATAATAATAAGTCGTAGTTGTCGTTAAAATATTTTATTTACCTTCTTGAGATTCCTTTGAAGAGGTAAACTGAAAAGGACGTAATCAAAGAGACCGCTTATTAGTCGAAAGAGACGATACGATGGAAACGAAGCTTTCGAGAGAATTAACTAATTAAATTATTTTACTTTATGCTAACGATCTTGATTTCTCAAGACGATACAAATGTAGTTTGTTTATCGTTACAATGAGTCAACATTTTTTTTTTCTTATTTTTTTTTTTTTACCTTTTTAACGCTGTCACAAGTATATCCTTATGAGTCACTCGAAACATCACGATATATGCCACGAATTTTCTCTGAATCAAATTACATCTACATACGTAACTTTCGTAATGTTCGTGCGTGTTGGGCTTACCTTGGCGAGGACCGTCGACTTCGTTTCGTGTCTCTACAGTCAGATGATCGATAAAAGAAATATTGTATTATGAACTCGTGTACGGTGTTCGTGCTTGTAAATTTCTTCTACAACGTAAATATGGAATAACCCTGCTGATCAGATAGTTCTATCGATTTTTTGTACATACATTTTTTTATGTGAAAGATCTTTTTTCTTAACCATCGATCGATTTCACATTGAACAACATTTTTCTTCATACTTTTATATTATTTCTTGATTTGCCATTTAATTTTTCTATCATTGGCGATAAATTTCATTGAATGATGTATATATATTAATATTAAACAAACATACGTTAAATATATGAAACAAAAAAATCCTTGGGATATTTTAATTATCGGTAGATATACGTTTCAAAGAATGACACGGACTTTGTCTCGCTTTTTTATCAAATGATACTTGATAATCAAAATACATCCTAAGGCAAAATAAATATCGTGGATTCATCTCTTTGTTGATTCGTAGGCATCTCGTTATACGTGGAAATATAGCACCAACAAACACATTGATTATTTTGATTAAGAATGAAAAAGAAATTTGAAGATCAAATATCTACTTATCAATACAACAGAAAACATTCTAATAAAAATATCCTTTAATCGACAAAGTCTCGTAAAAAATGAAAATAGTGCATAGATCAATATTTAAACAAAATATTTATATATACGTTCTTGTCACGCGCGAATATTTTTGTTATACGTTATGTTTTCTAACCCGGCAGTATTAATCGTTGATCGTTGAGTCCACATAATTAATTTCCAATAATATATTATAAGCGAGGAAAAAAAAGTTAAACATATTATAAGGACGATTAAAAGAGAAAGAGGTTATCGAAGTCTCTCTGGGTTCTTTTGCTCAACTTTTTATCATGAATAAGTACTGAATAACGCTAGTAGACTAAGAACTTTGCTCTACTTTTAAAGAAGTCATTGCTGACAATATGCTATTCACGTTTCATCTGTTAGCGGCTTTGTGCAACTAATCCAGAAAAAAGTTTACGTTTATTGACATTCTTTATCTTTATTTGGTATACTTTTCGTTAATTTTTTTTTTTCTTTTTTATGTAATTCACTTTTTATAAATTCCCTTTTTTATAAAAGATTTTATCTATCCGTTACATATTTTCATTTGAATAAAACAATTTCATTTTGCGCCAAGCAAATGTATTATTATTTTGTTTCCTCATTGTGTTTCTTTTTCAGTGTCTTCTTTTGTTCTCGTAATGAGAAAGTAGGGGGTGAACGAACGGTCGATGTGCATTCAATATAACGTTACTGCAGTCTGCACTGCAGATGCACGTGTACCTAACTTTTTCTAAAGCGTGCAAGTGATTCAAACTCGAGGAAATGTTCTCCTTTTTTTCGTTTCAAAATTTTCCTCTTTGAAAGAAAAATAAATTTTTATATATTTATTTGTGAACGCAATAAATGTTCACGATAAGCGTAATTACATTTCTGGCTTATGAAAAAAATTATTATACATTTATGTGGTAACGTCAAACGTGAGTTTTAATTAAAATGTACTTTCCAATGTAATTAAATTAACGATTTCCAATTTCCAATTTGTTAAATTTCACGTATTCAAAAAAATATAAAACCACTAATCGAACAATATAAATGAAGTTTGTTAACTTTTAATATTTCAAATTATTATTTGTCGTCGAATAAACATGACCCTATTTATACGCATAACGCGACGTAGTATTTTTTTTTCGATAAAATCTAGAATTTAACTACATCGATTTGCGTATATTCCAGATAAAAAAATTTCTATATCAATATTTCGATGTTCTTTTTTTCCATTTGAATTAATTTCATTTCGATTATTAAAGAAAATAAATTCCGATCTATTTCAATTTACAAGTAAAATATCAATATTCAGCAAACAAACGAAACGAGAAAAGGATTTTATCTCATCGAAAAGTACACGACTATCTGTTGCTTAAAATTGTCAATAGGCCAATCGTTTTAAAGTAGAAATACTCGATATTAAAGCTTTTGTATCTTAACGATTGAACATTATTCCTTGAATTATACATGCAAATTATACGATCGCAGTAGGATTAATTTTTTATATAGGCTCTCTATTGTGTAGTTCGAAAAATATCTCCATAGTTCGTCTGGAAATGAAAGGAAACATAACGTAGATCGTTACAGCACATACATACATCGTTGGCAGTATTTTATGACGTGACGTGCTATGGTACTTTGCAAAAAAAGGGCTCTCTCGAGAAAGAAAATATTTGCGCTGTCATCGTCCGTTAGTGATGCTCAATACATATAAGCCTCATACAGAGCTCCGAGAACTTCATTCAAAAAGGTATTTCCGTCAGAGAGATATGCACACGGTCAATAAAAATACATCCTTATTGTTAATCAAAATAAAACGAACAAATTTCAAGATATTCCATCTTAAACTGAATTTAATTTAGGAACAGAAAATTCGGTTATATTATATCCTATAAATTTCGTAAGATTAGCTATAATATCGTTAAACGACGCGTTGAGGTTGAATTCCGCAAACACTCCTAATTTGGCTCGTATCGTCGTTGTTCACCTTTAATTAGAATCTACTCGTGTGCAAGGCTGTAACCCGTAGAAACTCAAACAATCCAAACGATTTTCATATTACAGTTAAGATATATATATATATATATATATATATATATATATATCTTTTATATATATATTTATATATATGTATGTATTTATTTATATATATATATATATATATATGTATATATATATACATACTTCTTTACGATGAAACAATTACTCTGCATTATTTACATTCGAGTGTAGATTATTAAATATCGACGATAGCTGCTTCCCGTTTCTCTTAATAAATCCGAGAAATTATTTTTTCATGTTACATTATTTATCAAGGAACTAATCTGTACTTAGAACCAAATATTCTCTGTACATTTGTAGACATTATATATATATACATTTAAACATAAATAGATAGCTATATATTTTTATATGTACCATTAAAAAATATCTGTGTCAACGAGGATAGTATTGGGAATTTCGAGAAACAAAGATTTAACGATGTGATAAAAAAAGAAAAGAAAAAAGAAAGAAGGAGAAAGGAAAAGAGAGAGAGAGAAAAAAAGAGAGAGAGAGAGAGAGAGAGAGAGAAAGGGTGGTAGTGTCGTAATCGGGGAACGGTTGCGTGCCGTGAAACCGGCAATTTCTTGCGATAGCTCGTGGTTGCACGCAATTTTTTAGCAGTCAAGCGTACTTTTTATCATTACCGTTATTATGCGTCCTTCTCATATGTATCGACAGGGTGCACCAGTTTCGCGTTCGTTAAGATAAATCATAAAGAAAAATCGATTGATTAATTACTTTGCCTATCTATTGTTGCTTCTATTCAGTTTGAAAGAACTACGAATGACACTTCGGATAAATAGTAAACTTTTAACGTTCACCTTTTTCATTAGTTTATAAATAATATTTTCTCAAGGATCGAAACAACGAGCTAGATCGTTCTTGTCACCTAACTTCTACGAAGTTTAATTACGTTAAAACTCGGATTGTAGATTCATTGAACCGTTAAATGTCATTTCTACAAAAGCCTTTAATACATAACATTCTATTGGTACGTGCCAACTCTGAGAAAACGACCATTCGATGCTTCTTTTCATTTGAATACTTTTTCTCTCTTAGGAGTAATAACTCGCACTCAAGACGTTACTAGCAGAAACGTTATGGCCACAAAGGTCTTTAATTTCACAATTCACTCGTTTCGATGAATATCATTCCAGAAAGAGAACGAGAATTTTATTCTAGTAATGTTTGATAAATATCTGCTGAAAAGCTCGAATGGAAACACAAAATTAATCGTTTTCCATGAAATGTATACTAGCGAAAAGAATATTTTCCAATAAAAATACAAATTTAAAAACAAATAATTCATGAATTTAAACAGTATTGTTAACAAGAAGATTAATGAAACGCCCTAATAACAAAGATATTGTCAAAAAAATGTCGAGCGTTTAATGAAGATTAGTGGAACTAACATCGGTTAGTTTTTCGCGTGTTAGTAAACTATAAAGCTATCAAGCTTTATATATCTGTCTCGTTATCACGTAATCTACGAATATCTATATACGATCGCTTAATACTCTTTCCTCATGCGGTGTACTCTTTCTTGATTGGGAACATTGATTTTGAACCGACTGTGAAAAGAAAGAACATATTTCATAATTCTCTTCCTTCCGTTAAAATAAAAGGTTCGAAAAGCGAAAGTCATAATATAAATCAATTTAATCGAGTCCAGTATCGTGTAATAATCTAATATTGTTAGATATGAAAGATAAATGATACGAGAAGCTCGAGGTGTTCGTTAATTACTTAAACATATCAACAACTAATCTGATCGATTTCTATATAAATTCATCGGAAAAAAAAGAGAATTTATTTGAAAACGAACATTAAATGAACGAATCCACATGCGTGTGTACGCACGAAGCTTTCAAGCTCGCGTTCATTCAAAAAAGTTTCGTAAGTCACACTGCGGCAGAAACAGAAACGACTCATGCTAGCAAGATCATTGGCAAATTGCCATGCCGAAATGACCCACTTTTAACGCCTAGTAGATTGACCCATGCACGTCGCCATTTTTTACTTCCACTCACGAAATCTACGTTCACGACGACTATCTACAATGTTCTCTTTCTTTCTTCGAGTAGAACTAACAAAGGCTTACTAATCAACGGAACAATTATGCACAATTCTTTTTAATCGTTCCTTAAGCGATACTTTCATGCGAAACATTGTAAGTATTGCGAACTTCCTGTATACTATACTATCATTTATCATTTGAATAAATCAAGTAAATTTCAGAAAATTTATCAATTCAGATCAACTAAAATTTTTAACACTAAATTTATGTATCTACTGTTACATTAACATGCAATTTCTTTTGGTTATCACTTTATCAATCATATCTTTTACTAAATTCATGTTATATTACATAAATTGCCATATGTAAATTATTTATGAGTTCTATAATTTTAAGCATAAAATCTAAAAATCTGCCAAATTTGAATAAATAAATCCAATATTAATTGATTAACAATTTTAATTATTAACGTTTATCGACATAATTTTTTTCACAGATTCTTAATTAATTTCGTAATAATGCGCGAACTGCGACTATCGATTTTCTCTGAGACCTTAGCTCGTGTGCACACGGAAGTTGGCCTTACCTGAGTCATGTACGAGAAGACGAGATTCATGTTCGACTACCATTCGAATATAATTCTTATGCAATTCACGTTAAAAGCGATACAATTAGTTTTACTTTTGTTACAATTACGATTAGCTTTGCCAATATACATAGATTATTCAAAGGTGGTTTATTTAAATATTCGAAGAATATCAACGTATGTTGTAAAACTTTAAATCGTTGACAGGAAATTTCCTCTTTAATTTCATCCTACATATATTCCCTCTTTTGATCGTGACTTCTGCTTTTATTTTGAGACAAAAAAGTTAAATAATTGTAAAATTGCGTGATGTCTTAAATATCAAATAGTTGTCGTTGTAAGATAGAAAATTTGTGTGTCAATTTGTATTCATTATTTTGAAATCAAGCTTTTCTTTATTTCCAAAGAATAGGAAAAGCTACGAGGTTGATTGTTAAAAAATGAGAGTCAAGAGAGGTTTGCGCTCGAGTCTTCTTCGGTAAAAAAAGATTCTAGAAGTAGGACATCCTGAAACTGAAAGCCGAGCGCGATGTAAATAAAGTCATAGGTCGATAGCTTCGTCGAGTAAGATTGACCCTTCGACGAAACCTTATAGATTAATGTTTTGCCTGTGGACCTTTCATTAATTTATCTATTCGTCTAAAGGATATATTTAAATGTTCGACGAAACGACCATCACTAAGCAAAGTTGCAACGTAAGGATATTTATAATAAGTTATTTTTAAATCGACTAACGTGTTAAAAGATAGCCGATTATCGAGCACCAATTTATTAAAAATGCAATATTCTCATATAGCGTTAAAATAGTCGTTCTAGGATGGAAATTAAGTAGAAATATTTCCATTAAAAAATTGTGTCTCTCTCTCTCTCTCTCTCTATATATATATATATATATATATATATATATATATATATATTTTTTTTTTTTTTTTTTTTTCTCGAAAATTTCCGACGTTTAGTATAATGTATATGCCATTATTGTTTATATTAAAATAAAAGCAAAGTTTCATATCTTTTCTTTGATTACATTGATTTAAATGCAGAAAATTTTCTAAAACGAAGGCAGCATTATCTCTCAGGATTAGTAGGGTTAGTTTCAGATTCGCTTCACACTGTTAATGATTCACTGAGATGAGGAAGTAAGTAAATATCTGTCGAAATCACAAGAAAGAGAGTCTTTACCATTCTGAATTATAATGCAATAGTATTTGAACAGAATACTATCACAACTACAAATAGTATTCGTCCATTATGCAGCAACAATGAAACAATCAGGCAGGATCATTTTGCCTTGCAAAGGATTGCTTTCTTAGCTCTGTTAATCGTAATGCTTTTATTATTGTTAGATCAGCTGATTTTATTCTACTATTTAATGAGAATGTATGTATTAATCGTTTTTAAATTATACCTATGAATTACATTAACATTTTAATATTTCTTTTTTTAGATCGAGGTAATAAGAAATTTGGCGACAATTGCGAAGCTGACCGTGATTGTGGCTTTGATGGATCTTATTGTGAAGCGAAGAAGAATATATGCACCTGTAAAGAAGAATTTAAAGTTACGAATCATATTGACAAATGTGGACACCGTAAGTTAGTATATGTTTAACCGTGTCAGTAAAAAAAGACTCTTTTGATAGAGGCCTTTGATTATGCACATCACAAATTTGCAAATATCGATTGGATATTATTTTTGTCGATTGAAATTTTTCAATTTTTCATAATCGTATAAATATATAACGGTTTCAGATTTGTTTAAAAAATCAAAGAGACATTATAAGCTTTGTCTCTTTCTCTTTCTCTCTCTCTCTCTCTCTCTCTCTCTCTCTCTCTCTCTCTCTCTCTCTTTTCCTTTTTTTTCTCTACCCTTCTATATGCACTAATTACAACACGTGCATCCAATATCTCGATAATAGATGAACCAAATATAATCTCTCCATCAGTGACACAGCGCATTACCGATTACCTTGCCCAATCTCGATGCCACTAGGGCATCAAACTATTGGATGATAATTGATCATGAGTATCTCTTGATGCAATGCCACATTTGTGTTTGTCCGTAATAAAAAAATAAGTACCTTTAAAAAAGAAAGGAGGATACATAATATATAGAGACGTCAGTGATCTCGTTAATGCACGTCGCATCATTTGCTCTTTCAAACAAATATATTGTCATTCCAAAGGAAGAAAAGATCTCTTTATTTCGCTTTCAAAAATTTGCAAATATATCGAATAATTTATCAAATCTGTCATAAAGTATTATTTTCGATTCCATTAATAAAGAAAAGTTTTCTTAATAAAGTTTATTTTGCAAAATTTTATTCTACCAAGCTGGAAAAATCATTTCAAAGTAATAAATATATAATATATATGTACATATATATATATATATATATATATATATACATGTACATAGGTAACTAATTATGATTATTTTGAAAAATGTTTCGATGTTAAACCGTCAATATCGATGTGAAATTCATACTTATGTATATATATTTTCAGATATTGAAATATTAAACTTTAAAAATAATAATCTCAGCGAACGACTTATACGTTTGTAATGAATCAAATGTTTTTAGATTAAAAATTAAACAATAGGAAAAAGTTTATATAAGTATTAGCTTTCATTGTGATTCTTTGATATTCTTTTTCTCCAAGCACAGAGATGACCTTTATAAATAATAGAAACCATCCATCGTTCATAAGAAAAAAATAGGAAATCTGACGAAACTATTTTTCAGCGGCGAACGTTAACGAGAGCTGCTTCTTTCACGAACAATGCGAGGCACGAGTGAGCCAAACAGAGTGCAGGGACGGTCGATGCATTTGCATCTTCGAGAAAATTCCGATGACGCAGCCCAACGGTGTCATAGTTTGCATTGGTAAGGATGAAAACGATGGTTCTTCTTTAAAATGAGAAAAAGAAGCTCTTTATTGGAATTGTACTGGCATATGTGGCATACCGTTTGAAGTTATTAAAAGAATGTCTTTAATGAAGTACGTTACAGAACATTAATTAAATAAATTCTTTGACGTTTTTAGCGGAACACAAAGAACCACCCAGTTTGCAATATGTGGACCCAGCGATGATCGGAGTTCTCGTTGGCATGGCATTGATGTTTATCATTATATGCGTCGTTCTTAGACTTTTCAGCAAGTAAGTTGAAAATGATGAAACTATTTGGAAATGATGAAACTATAATTTTGTCCTACTTGAATTGTTTCAGAGCACGTTGGCGAGAGAATCGAACGATTTTCAACACTCCCAATGCACGATTGATGAACGTATCCTTGTTAAGAGACAACAAACTTCTACATACTCAGGAACGTCGTGGTTCTAGGGCAAGTGTACGCGTACCATCGAGGCAACCCTCGATGGTCTCCTTGCGTGCACATTCGCCAAACGCCTCGCAAGGTGCGAAACACACTCAGCACTCTCAGCACAGAGTGAGCCGTACGGGTTTTTATTCATTCACTTACTAAGCAAGCAACTTGTTATTCAAGTCCAGTTTCAAATAGAACAGACAACTCTTCTATCTATCCTAATATACATATATACGTGTATATACTGTGACCTCTCGAAACGAGCACGACAATCGAATAGATTTTTATTTCTTGACATATAAACGGAGTTGAATTCATCCTATAAAAGTAATATCCTTTTGCTTTGAAATCTACCATTATCTTTGGAGATATATTTTTTGAAAACGAGATCAATACATTTTTCTCCAATCTCATTTATCTACATTCTCTTTGTATTATCCCGTATATATATATATATATATATATATATATATATATATATATATATATATACATAATATATATATATATCTAAATTCAGATATCAAAGTGTAATCTCTTTGTCGAGAAAAAGTAAGATAATATCCAAGATTATCAGGTGTATTTTAGGGTCACTTTTAAAACTTTGGGAAAAAGAAATTTTCGGAATTACGTGGAAACTCATAGATTCTCTTTTTGATTAATCTTCGTGAAAGATTTTTTGTTTTAGAATAAACACAACGATAAGAATAAAGGAACATTTGTCTGAACGAGTATAAATGGATGTCGAGGACCAATATCTTTTCGTGCTTTTGCCCCAAACAAAGACGTAGAACGTATCGATTTTGATTGGTCACCTCGTATGTATATATAAAAACTGAAAACTATACACATACTTGTACACACACACTATATATATATATATATATATATATATATATATTACATATATATATTAAATATATATTATATATATATTAAATATATATTACATATATATTACATATATATTACATATGTATATTATGAGATATATATAATACATATACATACATAGGGAGATATCTGATTATCTATATATCTGTTTTGCCTGTCTCTATGTAGAAAAGTTCTTGCCACGATCTTTAAAGAGTATCTTCTCGCGTTACTCGCATGTATAATCGCCTGCCAAGATGAAAAGCTGTTTGCCAAGTAAAGATTTGTCTCTCAAGTTTGCGAGATAATTTTAAGATGTATCATAATTTATCGATTAATGGATAACTCTATACTAAACAGCTATTATGTTCTTTCTCTTCGTCTCATTCGACAAAGTTCTTCTCATTCTCAATCTTTCCTAAAAAATATTCTTAGAAAAAAGAGCATATATATATATAATATATAAATATATAATATATATATAATATATAATATATATATATATACATTTAATCTAAAACTTTAGCAAGATTGTACTAAGAAAAGGTATTTAAGAATTCCATTTACTCCCGTAATAATAAAATCGGCCATTTTAGATTATAAAATTAGATATATAAAATTTAGATATTAACACAAGATACAAGATCACAATACGTGAAATTACATATAATATTGTTAATAATATTGATATTCATTATTAAGATCGTAAACGTATACTATACATATGTATACATGAACGTATATATATATCTTTAAATTAGTTTTATTATAGACGAAGATATTTCATTTGATATAGCGATTCAATTTCTCGATTAGAGTTGCTTGCTACAGTAAACCAACAAATATGTTTGCATCTATTTTTCAAATCATCAAAATCACTTTTTCTTTTCTTAACACCATAATATGATCATTATCGTTAGCTAAATTTTCTACGAATTATTTAGAGGGAATAAGAAGAAGTATAGTTCTATTAAACTCTTCTTTTTCTCTCTGCTTTTAGAAATAGAATAGTAAATAGAAATAGAATAGTAAAGTATAAGATGTTAGACATTTTTGTCAACGATATTGCAATAGTAAAGCATGAGAGTTCGGTTCGCGTAATTAAAAACTAAGCGTTGTTCAATAGCAGTTGACAGTAGATGCTATTAGTAATCTATTTATAATTTTAATTAACGTATTATTATTATTATTTTTAAATTGTTTTATCGTAGTTAATTGTTCTTGTACGATATCATAGAACTTCGCGATTTATTTAGCAACGTAACAATTCGTTTCTATTCTAGTGGAGATACTAGTTTAGATATTGTTAACGCGTTTACATAAATCGAATGTTCTCTTTCTCGAATATATCTGATCTATAAAATACAGTACTAAAATTTATTCGAACGAATTTTATTTCCGTACTATGAGATATTTCATATTTATGAGAAATAATAAATGGAAGCGCGTCAAATCTGATAAAGGAAGCTGAAGATTCGTTCGAATACTTTTTTGAATGTCACATTTCATGGAATGTCTCAAAGATACGAGATGATGAAGTGTTGTAATAAACACTTTTATGAAATAGTTTAATTTGGACAACGAATATATACAAATCGAAATCGTTTTCTTCGAAACAATCCAAGAAAAGACATGCATGTGTTCTATATAAAAAAAAAAGAAATATATATAAAAAAAAAAAGAAAAGAAAAGCAAGTAAGTACATAAACATTGACTAATACATCTCTTCCGCGCAGGTATTCGTGCTTAAAAGCTATTTTGGCTTTTCGTGCTGTCGCAAGAAAGCACGTGATACTTTAGCAAGAAAAAAATCTCTGTCACCAGGGTCACGTACAGGATCGCGACGTGGTAGCCGTGGTAGCAGTGGCAACGCATCGGCCGTATCAACCAAATCAAACAACAAATCTCCACCAAATAATCCTCAAAACAACGTGACGGATCCGGTCTTGGAAAACGTCACCGTTGAGATTCTCGAACCCAAAGCGTAGATTAGATCGATTGTCCTAACCCGCTTCTCTCGCTTAATCGATCATATTTCGTAGATCTTCATCGCGATAACTTTTTTTTTCTTAATGACTATATAGTAAGATCATTTTCTTACCTTCTTCTATCGCGAAGAAAACTTTAATCCGATTGTTCTAACGACTTGTCTCGGAGGCCACATCGTTAAACTAATATTGGCAATCATTTCTTCTTCGAACTGGAAAACAAAAAAAAATAAATAGAAAAAGAGAGAAAGAGAGAGAGAGAGAGAGAGAGAGAGAGCGAGAGGGTTAATGAAATTATCAAGATTTTTATCGCTCACGCGTTTTTTCAAAGTTTCGAAAAAGCGACGAAATTTCGCACTTATTTGCTCGATGGAAAATTATATAGAGATTATCCGAGGAATTCGATCGAGCGTCCCTTATTTTGCATTTTATACTTTTTAATGAAAATGATTATATAAATATCAACCTATATTTATGTACAAGTTTGTACATAAATGGATTAAAATATCGAGAAGAAGAAAAAAAAGAAGAGAGAATTAATCGTGTTCTCATCAGTAATCATTTTCACATAAGAACAAAAATATTAATAAAATTTATTAAAAAAAAAGAAAAAAGGAAAAAAAGACTGTTGAACAATTCATCGGATGATCTCTGTATTCCATTGTACTTCATTTAATATTCATACACAGTAATTTTCGCGTCTATACCGAAACAAAGTTTTACTCGTGAAATCTCCATCCAAAGTGTGTGTTTAATGGTTAAAGGATAATTAATGACGACCAGGCGTGATTGTATGAAAGATAATATCGAATAAAAAATATGAGGAATTATTTAAATCCTATCCTCGTGAATAGAGCAAAAAAAACAGAAAAAAAAATAATGAACGATCGAATTAAATATATTTTACATCGAATTCAATGTCACAACTCGACTGGTGTCACGAAGCCAATACGAAAGGGACCAGACGAAAGTGTTTGATTCATGATTCTGGAAATATAAATATCGAAATAATTCAAAACATTATCACATCGTAAGCACTGCAATTAGCACAACGTACGATTTCCGATACTGTTAATCTTGTCCACGATTTAATCGTATTGAAATATACGAATATTCGAATGACGTTAAGAGAGAAGAGAAAAAAGAGCTAACTATAGAAGAGCAAATAAAACTATTCTTGTAGTGTTATGCCCAAACTATAAAATACATTAGAATCTTCACTTTAAAAAATTTTCAAAAAAATCTATTTATAATTGGATCATGACTTTTGATCATATACTAGTCTCGAATATTCGTTTCATTCTGATACCGGAAATCCTAATTCAATCGTACGATCAATAGAAGTTAATAAATTATCTATATGAATCGATTTAGATTAAAAATATATATATATTATACATACGCATAGGCTTCTATATTTCGAGGTGAAGATTTTCGAGGATATTTTCCAAATGGAAATCATCTTCATAGTATTATTATAGAAATGAAATCGCAGCCGACCATACATCAGCCAACAATTTAATAAGTTTCATGTAAAAAAAACAAAAAGAAAGAAAAACGAAGAATCATCCATAAGACGAGAAATATATGAATATTTACGTAGATATGTATTGAGATCCTCGTTATTAAATAGTCAAAAATGAATTGTCATCTAGCAAAATTTAAAGAAAAAGTCGCGGATAATTCAAACGATCGCCTCGAAACACGCCTAGATAGAATGACCAATGGTAAATCACAACTTTATATATATACATATATATATATATATCTTATCTATCTCTTGAATTCGCACAAGGAGATCTTTAAGAAGAAAAGATGCTTTGCAAGGATCATATTATGACATGAAAATTATATTTCGAATTTCTTAATGACTTATAAGAATATCGTTAAATAAATAAAAGAAAGAAAAGTAAGAATCCAGTACGATTGTATCTGAGCAATTTAGTGCCTGCGTCTCGCGTATATTAATGGACTATTATAAATGAGACAAAAAGATAAATTCATATATATACATATATACATTATATGTATCATATAAAAAATATATATATACATATATATATCAATATAAAGTGTATATTCATAATACATGCACACACATACACACACAAGTATAGACGCGAGTAATATAAAAGAAAAAAGAACAAACGATATATGAATCGTGTAAGTACACGTTTACTTGTGTGTGCGATTTTAACAAAGCTTAAAAAACTAACACTATTCGTAGACTGTTTTTCTGAAAAACGCTCATTGACTGTATCTACTCTGTGATCCATATGCAACATATATTGTCACGTTGTTCTTTATTCTCCCTCGTTACTATTATTATTATTATTATTATGACACGATTATTGCTAATCGCATGGAGTGAAAACTCGCTTAGATTTTTTATTCCCGCACCTGTGAAGTCTTTAATAACATTCTAGTATCTACTTTCGCATAACTTTGACTAGATTTTAAGCCTCTACTGCGCAAAGCGCTCGTAAATTATTTACATATAGAGAAAAAGGATTATAAAGAAGAAAAAGAAAGAAAATAAAACTCAGAGGGAGGGGAACAGTAAGTGTGTGTGTGTGTGTATGTAAAAGAGAGAAAGAAAGAGATTAGAATGAACGAAAAAAGGAATGAATGAAAAAAGAGAGAAAGAGAGAGAAAGTAAAAGAGTGTATGTGTCGCATATGCGCAAATCTACGCTTCGTCTGACATTCTTAAGATTAGGATAAATAAATCGCTAAGAAAAAAGTCGATTGAATTCCGAAACGAAATTGGGGGAAGGTTTCGATTTCAGGATTTGATCGGATTATTCGGCGATATTATTAGTCCATCATGTAAAACACATATACATATATAAAATAATACATTTTAAGCAGGTACTTTACGCTATATATATATATATATATATATATATATATATATATATATATATTTATTTATATATATATATGAGTATCTATAAATAAACGCATAAAATGTAATAGCATAAAACGTTGAATATACTTTTGCTATGCAACGCGTGTGTCTCGAAGGATTCATTGATTCGAATAAGGTCAATGATATCCTTTGGTTCTTCTCAAACCGTAGAAAAATTTAACGAATAAAACTACGAAGCTTAGCGAGCGTTTGAAATAGCTATTTATTAGAGCGTAACCGATCGATCGCAAAGAATAAAATGAACCAAAAGAAAAAAAAAAGAAAACAAAATAGATACACGAGAAGAAGAAGAAGAAGAAGAAGAAGGAGAAGAAGAAGAAGAAGAATAAAATATCGAAGAAGTGTACTTAAGTATCCACTTATCCGCGTACACTCTTTTTCAATAATTTGTCACATATTGTAAGTGCGTCGCATTAATGCAAAATACGATTTACGCGTAGTTTCTTTCCGCCTTTAAAGAGAGGAAGATGGTATAAAAAAAAATGGGACGTGCGAGCAGGAGTGCCTCCTCTATTTCTTACTCAAAGACACTCGCTCACTTTTCTAAAAATTCTATTTTAAGCGATCTTTCAAAAATTCGTCTCGTATTCTACAATCGCTTCTCTGCAAGTGCCATTTCGTTAAATTATAAACACCCGAAAGACGATAATTATTCTCCGGGTAAAACATTCAATAATTGTATAAATACGCTCGACTCATTTCTACGCTTAAATGTGAAATCCTACGTCTTATGATCTTCGACGTTGATCATCGTCAATGCGTCTAACAATACTGTAGAGATCTATTTATATGTAATGTGAATCAACGGATAAGGATCCATTTACCTTGGTATATCGATGATTATCTCAATATCCAATCCGAAATATCCAATCTCTCGTCTCCCTTATCGTCTTGAATACTTTGCAAATATTTGATGTCAGGCATCATGTCCTCTTCCTTTCAGATTTTGAATTTTGTAGAAAACTAGATCGATTACATCGATCGTGAAATATCATGAATATCGACGAAATATAATAGTTTTACCTGCACGAATCTTATCTTTAAAAACATCTAATAATTTTCGTCGTCTTTTACAAAATTCCACGACGAGAGATCCCGCGATATATCCGCATGCGATTTATATAAACATAATCAATTTTCGATGATCGTAATTGTACGTATCTCGATAAAGTTTTAAATAATCCATGAAGTTTTTGGTCTTTCTCGATCGATGAGCGCTGGTGGTGCAAATATGGGGAAGTGTTTGGACCACTTTGACGCCATCTTCGATAAGATCGATCGACTTATTCCCCGGATAATTCAAAGATATCGAAATCATTTCGAGTACCGTTTACAATCGATTGTACCTGTGACAAATCATTTCTTTTTATATTATGAGAGATAATAATATATCGACATTTACTTTGTCATAATGAAAGATTTGTAAGAATGTTTAAGGAGAAATCGCTGTACGATTTAACATCCTTCTCAATAACAACGATTATGCGGCGTATCACCGTAAAATCAAAATTAGGATGATACGCTCGAAAGGGCAGCAGCAACAGACGATAGATTAATACAATAGCTTAATGATCGATAATCTATATGCAATTATATAATATTTAAGAAACGTTTTCCGTTTCTTCAGTAGGATCCGACAGTCGTATTTTAAGATAGCACGAGAATCGAATGAAAACGATATAAATGTCTAGCAAATCGGTACCTTTCACCGAGGACATTTTTTCTCGATCCTAATCTATTTTTCTCCTTAACTCGTCACATAATGCACTTATCACAAAAGATATATTCCTAATATCGTAATGATCAATTTCTCACTTTATTGTATCATGTATGAAATAAGTGAAAAATATACTCGTTTTGTCTTACATTCAATAATAAGATATATATATATATGAAATAATTGCTTACTTTCAAAAATGGCTATACAAAAATGTATAACATCTTTGTAAGCAATAATATTATATTATTCTCTTTATAATCACTTCTGCTTACTTTCTTCTTCATCGTTTTGAAGATCGATAAGTCACGTTCATATATTTTATCACCGATATATTCGTATATGTAGATATACGCCAACGCAACTCATAATGTATAATTGTGATCCGATATAAATTTATATATATGTGGCAGGGTTGATGAAAAAAATACTATAATACATTTCAATAACGTTCACACATACATAAAATACATTGATCGAATATACGTAGGCCGCTTTTACTCATATGATAATTTATGATTAAGTAAGTTACTATTAAGCTCTATTACGCGTTACATCTAAGCCTCTAAAAAATTAAGAACGGTTTCTTGAATGATCATTGAAAGTAAAAAAGAAATAAAACAAGATCGAAATTATATTGTAAAAGCATAGACAATTGTTAAACGAAGGAATGTTTAATTTAGAGAAATAGAATTTAGGAACTCGATGTGGATAGGTGCGGGTAAAATTTGTGCGAATCCCTTTTCTTTTCCAAAACTTTAAATATTTTATAAAATATCACATGTAACGAAAGCAAATATCGTTACGATATGATTTGTAAACGTACTATATATATATATATACTATATACTATATATATATACATATATATATACTATATATATATATTATATACTATATACTTTAATAGCGGCTTAGCGTACCTTGTAATCTTTATATTATATATTTCATTTAATATAGCTTATAACAAAT
This sequence comes from Vespa velutina, assembly GCF_912470025.1. Lineage (NCBI taxonomy): Eukaryota > Metazoa > Arthropoda > Insecta > Hymenoptera > Vespidae > Vespa > Vespa velutina. Next base: position 13,164,755 of record NC_062188.1, on the reverse strand, counting down.
AATATATAACGTATACCAAATGTATTTGAAACTTAATTATATTCTGACTTCATTTTAATAAAATCTTAATACACTGTATACATGTTGTTAATTTAAGATTTCCTATTTTGTGACATTTGTTCATACTTTTAGATCTTCTTTCTTTTCAAAGGCTTACATCTTCTTTCTTCCAAATAGTATTAATAGCAATTGAAGAAATTTAAAAACATAACTTTTATATATATCTATGGTAATATATTTTATATATTATAATAACTAATTAATGTAAGTACACAAAGTTCAGAGATATATTTTATTTATAAGAATTTTTTGCTCTCCAATCTAAAAACTCATCAAACTCTGCTTCGTCACCGCTGGACGTATCACCCTCTATATTGTCCTGTTTTCTATCCGTAGCTTGAACTTGTTCCTTTCGTTTTACAAAGTCCATTACCCTTTTAAATAAGTTTTATGTAAAAATAATAAAAGGGAAAAATATTATTTTTAATGTATTCAGTATTCTTACCGTGACCAATATCGTATTTGTTCTTCTATCTCATCTATCTGCCTCTCTGTTGTTGCTTCTTCTTGATCATCAGCTATGATTTGTGCAGATTGAGCTGTTTCCTCCTTGATTTCTTTTTTAAATTTCTCCCATTCTTCCTCAATTGGATCTTTGTATTCAACATTACGTACCTAAAAAAAAAATAGAAAAATATAGACATTCTTTATAAAAATCATGCTTTCTGAAACTTTACTTTAGCATCCAAAATTGGATCATCAAAAAATCCTTCTGGCAAGGCTGCTTGATTTATGTCTCTTGCTTTCTCCTTTTCTTTGTCTATATCATTTTCTATATCTGTATGTATCCTATTTTCTGCGTCATTTGTTACTTCCAAAGAACTTTTTGATTCTTGTGTAATAGGCATGACTGGCGTAGAAGTGACGCATGATTGCTTAGAAGAATTATCAAAAAAATCTGCTGGTAAATTTGATTGTGCGGATGGTTTAGAAGGATTCTTGAGTATAACCTTTATTTTCTTATTTGTAATATTTCCCTCTAATGGTGAACCAGGCCTTCTTAATGTAGTTGGTACAGTAGTAGTTGAATGTCGTTCAATTTCTAACTTCGTTTTTTTTGCTAATATCACATTTTCTTTATGTGTTTTAGAATTGATATGAACGACCCAGACTGTTTCGTTGCGTACAATAGATTTACAGAGAATGCACATTAATTGTCCTGCATCTGTATATGTGTTTACCATGGTTAAGGACATTAATAGAAAATTCTGTTTCTACATAAACAAAATAAAATATAATAACTAACTTAACCTTAATTTTAACCTAAAATAGTAATAAAAAGGATATTTTGCTAAAGGTGATTCTATCTTCTTCACTATTTCTAATTTTTTTTTATGTTCACTCATAGCCTTTCTTAAATCTTCTTGTGTCAATTTTCTTTTGATAGACATTTTGACAATTTTTCAACGCACTACGTAACACTGATTAGAATTGTTAATCAAAAACTTTTCAGGTTATGTTTTGTCACGATCATGATCCAGTAATAACTTGTAACGAAACGTACATACAAGTACATGCGCAATATAGGAAACTATCAGCTGAGATCTATCTGGTATAATTTTATGCACATTTATAATATAGAACACAATTAAACAAATTATTAAATAACTTACACTTTTATCGATGCATTTTATGAAATTAACATCAATGTTTAAAACAATTGAAAACATTCATGTTTTTAATTAAAGTAAACATTAACCTTTTTTAAAGAATGATATCGTCTCTCTTTATTTACTTAAAGTAGAAGAAATTTTTTTGAAACATTAATAACAAAAAAATAACGTTAAAAATGAGTAATTTTTATCTTTTGCAACTTAACATGTTAAATGAAAATATAAAAACTACATCTTCACGTATAATGACGTATAAGACATATAAAGACACTCGTTTTGATGTAACTAAAAGCGTTTTTTTAGCAACGATGACAGATCCACTGATATGTATAAAAGAAAGTACTACTGAAAAAACGATAGCACATGCTGATCCATTCAAGAAGGGTGGTCCCTGTGATGATTGCATTCCAAGACTTTCAAATGATCAATTGATATCATTGATTATTAAATGTACTGATTTTGCTGCAAAAAAACATAGTACTCAGAGAAGGAAAGATCCTGCACAAACACCTTATATAAATCATCCCATAGGTTTGATATAGCAAATATAATTAGTAAATAAATGAAATACCTATTAAGCATTTAAAAGGATATAGAATGAATTATTATTTTAGGAGTTGCAAACATTTTAGTTCAAGAAGGCGAAATATATGACCCTGTTGTAATTTTAGCTGCACTTCTACATGATACTGTAGAAGATACAGATACTAATTTTGATGAGATAGAACTAGAATTTGGATATACAGTGAGTCAAGTTGTTCAAGAAGTAACTGATGATAAAACTCTGCCTAAAGAAGAACGTAAACGTTTGCAAATAGAAAATGCACCTAAAAGAAGTCACAGAGCTAAGTTAGTATTACTAGCAGATAAATTATATAATTTACGAGATCTTCAAAAGAGTACTCCAATTTGCTGGACACCTGAAAGAGTAAGGGAATACTTTAAGGTAAATTTTATCCTCAACAAAGCCTTTATTATTAACTAATGATATATAAGAAAATTAATTTTTAAGTATATTTAAATTACAGTGGGCTAAAGCTGTTGTAGATAGAATCCGCAGAACTAATTCTAATTTGGAAACTGCATTAGATAGAGTATTTGCAAAACAAAGAATTGAAACTGAAACAAAATGTAAATGTGTAAAAGATAATTCACAAAATTTTTGTAATAGTGAAAATATAAATTAATTCTTATTGATTTTATGAAAGATATTATCGATTTTACAAAACATATACATTAGCCTTGTATTTACAAATAATACAGACCAATAAAATCGATATTGAAAAGCTGTTTTCTGATAACATCGATGATGAAAGTTTTTATTTCTTAGTATGCTGCTTATGAAACCATTTCATATATTCTGCTAATACTTCAACTTCATCTTCTCGAATTGCGTTATATAATGAAGCACGTATACCGCCAACAGACCTATAACATATTTGCAATAGAACACTTGAGTAAATTTTTACATTTCTCATACTGGTATCATTTTTCATTAGTTCAGAAACAAAACAATGTTTCTTTAATGTATTCTATTGACCTGTGACCCTTTAACTGAAGCATTCCACGACTGACTGCACCAGAAAGGAATTCTTTTTCTAGCTCCTCATCATTGTCTTTTATTCTAAATGGAACATTCATTTTACTACGTGCATTTATATCGATCGGACATTTATAAAATCCATCAGATTTATCGATTATATTATATATCTTTTGACTCTTTTTAATTGCGTTTTGTTCCATAGTTTCAACGCCTCCGCGTTCTTTTATCCAGTTAAATACTCGATTGACAAAATATATTCTAAAATAAATATAATGAAATAACGGATAAACCGAATGATGTGATTATATAAAAAAAAAAATTTTAATTATATTTACTGGAAAAGAGGCGGAGTATTGTGTAAAGAATTATCGTTTGCCATGACGGTGAAATTTAAAATTGTGGGACAAACTGACATGGCATGACCGAGAAGATCATCTCGTACAATTACTAAAGTAACGCCAGCTGGTCCGATATTCTTCTGTGCGCCAGCAAAGATTAGTCCAAACTATAATAAATTTTATACATCCAATAATACTGCAATTATTAAAGAAAAAGAAAAAAAAACATTGTTTTATATACTTTCGAAATATCTAAGGGTTTCGTTAATATGTTCGACGACATATCGGCAATCAACGGTACTCCATTTGTTTCCGGAATATAATTCCATTCGACACCTAAAATTATATAGAAATATCATTATATATATGTAAAAAAAAAAAAAAGAAAAAGTATTTGCTCATGTTTGTTCAGTTTCCATCAGAGTTACCATGAATAGTCTCATTAGCGCAATAATAAAGGTAAGATGTTTTCGAATCCAAATTCCATGTACTTTGATCCGGTATTCCTGTATATTTTGCTTCTTTTGGTAAAACCATATTAACTTTTCCATATTTACTTGCTTCTTTCGCTGCTTTGGCTGACCATGATCCTAAAAATATTCATAATATATATTTTATTTTATTTTTCTGTACGAAGAATTACATAATAAATTTTTAATACATTGCACATATTTACCAGTGACGATGTAATCCGCCGCACCGGTAGTCATTAAATTTAATGGAATAGCTGCAAACAATCCTGTGCCTCCTCCTTGCATAAACAAAATCTTATAATTATCTGGTATATTTCTGTGAAATGACAAATACAATAATACAAATGTAATATATATTTTTTTAATAATGCGATAAAAATGAAAATTATTTTTCGGACTTACAATAAATCTCGCAAAACATTTTGCGCATCATTGATGATCTTTTCGAAATCTTTCGAACGGTGACTTAACTCAACTATACTTATTCCACTATCCGCAAACGAAAGCAACTCTGCCTGTACTTTTCTCAATACCTACAAATCATACGTTTACCATATATACGATACGATCTATGGTCCAATGAACTCTTGTGACCTATATATAAGATGTCTATGAAATCATCGAATTCTTTACGCATTATACTTAATGATAAAATTATATTGTTAATATTATTAAAAAATAAAATTTTCTCTCTCTCTCTCTCTCTCTATATATATATATATATATATATATATATATATATATATATATATATATGTATGTATGTATTTTTGAAATCTTCATTAACGGTTACAAATTTTCGTAATACATCTACCGATACTTTCAAAATATCTCAATGTCATTTCACTTGAATAAATATAAAGAATAAATACAAAGAATATTGGTTGAATATATCGAAATTACATAAAAATCATTTGATATCTGTATGGTATATACTGACATATTTAAAAATAAAACTGACAGTATATAGATCATTGATCTAGATCTTAAAGCATTAATAATCAAAAAAAAAAGAAAAAGAAATAGATCTTTCTTTGAAAATACCTCTTCTGGTAGTTTTCCCGGTCCTGCGCCGAAATTGATAACACGTTCCTTTTTATCGTGTTGTTGATCAACCATTCTGAAGACGTAAGAAAACACTTGAATCGATCGATGTTCGTTAATCAACTGGCTTTTAAAGTAAAAACTAGAAATATAGTCGCGTTTGTGAGCTTATCGTTCTAAAATAATAGCGAATGGAGGGGATTATCGTTTCAATGTATACAATTTTGTACTCTTCATTTCCACAACCTTTCGCTTGGGTACTTGTTCACTGAACCGGTTCTTGTTTCTATATTTTCTTTTGTAGAAATCAATCTGCAATTTTTTCAAGCGAATATATATACGTTATAACTGAACAACGTTGGTTTAACTACCTGTTGAGTATAATGGTGGATTCGTATCACTTCGTATATCTTCGTCAAATTCATATCACCGAATATAAAACCGCGAAAAACAAAACTATATATCATACTTTTCATCAAATAACTAATAAAATTTTTCATAGGAATAAATATACACGAAGAATTTAGTACAAAAGGAACAAGAAAAAATTAGCAATGATAGTAATAAATAGTAGTAACTAAATTTTAATATCAAGCTCGTTGTAACAATCGTCTTTGTTTTACGATCAATCGAGATTAAATTCTTGATAATCTTTAACCTCAGTAACATAAGAATACGTGTATTAATTTCTGGTTTAATCCGGTATTAATAGTTTCACATTCTGGTTTTTATTTAAGAACTGTCTTAAATGAATGATAATACATCGTTGTATTCTCAAATAATCATATGATTAACAGATAATATATTGGTAGTATTTTCGATTAATCATATGATTAACAGGTAATATATTGTCAATAAATAGTTCTTATCGTTGTTATTTTAATTTATCATATTGACAATATATTAACGTAACATACAAATAGGTAAATAAAATAATAATTCTCACTTGATATGATCATTAGAATTTTTATTTAATCTTACTTTAATAGAATAATAAGAATGAATTGAGATTCATTTCTTTTTTGGCGATCGTTATATTACAAAATAATATATAGGATCTATATTTTTCTTCATTGTACATATTTGTTACTTTATTTCTTAATTATCCCTATCATTAAAATATCGCACTTACATAATATTTCCATATATATGATATAAATGGAAAGATGTAGAACACGTGGAAAAGAGATTACTATGCTTCATTAATACTTCTGATTAGATTATCGATTATTTTACATTAATTATTTTACATTTGTATTTATTTTAATTTTTAATAAATTCTTTGCAATAATCAATAAATAATATATTAATTATTTATCTTTTCATATATTCGTAACACATAAAGTGTCGATAAATTAGTTAACAGTCGATAAAAATCTTGATTCGCCAGTATTTGAGTGTGTGAATATATGTATATATAATTAAATACATGCTATTACTTTATCAGCTGTTCGCTGAAGAAACATAACCTTCTTAACAAATTTGTACAAATTTAGTGAAAAAATGCTTAGTAGCAAAGTTTTGAACAATATGGCGCAAAATGTTCGAATAATACTTGATCTGAAAGAATTGAACAAAACTAATAGGTAGTTAATAAAGTATAAAGTGATATTAATTAATTTAACATAACTTTTTCAAAGACTTGCATTTTTCTTATATAGTCTTTTCATAGATTGCATACGTTTGTTTTCGGAGAAAAAAACAAATGGAAAAGTGGAAAGTGAAAGGATTAAAGAATTTAGGAAGAAATTACGTACACCTATAGGTTATTAATACTTAATGAAATAAAAAGAATATGTAGTATCAATGTACTATAATATATTAATAAAATATCTTCTTATTATATTTAATAGATAAATTACCAGAATTTGATGAAGGGAAGCATCCATATCAAGAAAAAGAACCTTTGAAATCATTTCCAGATAATACAAATCCAAAAACAGGTGAAATTAATGGACCTCGTGGACCAGAACCAACTCGTTATGGAGATTGGGAAAGAAAAGGACGTGTGACAGACTTTTAGATATTCATTCAATACAACTATCACAATAATTATTTTAGAAAAACTATATTAATTATGTATCATTAGTAATATTTCCATTATAATGTTATTGTGTAAATTGTAAATATAAGTTATGCATAGTAAAATATTAATATTATAGAACTTTATCAATACTTTTTTAAAGTAATACGAATTATATATAGTATATAGAGAAACACAGCTTTAATTATCTATAAATTACTAGCTAATTTACAAAAGAATATTATTTATTGTTTCTTTTAGACGAAATATTGAATATAATAAAGAGATATATATTGGAAATATCAATTTCTTTTCAAAAAACTATTAAATTTTTTAAAGAACGCTATACTCGCTATTCAATTATTAATCAATGAAATTAGCTTCATTTAATTTTTATGTATCTATTAATGATAATTAAAAAAAATAAAATTTAGTAAAATAATAAATTATATGTTTAAAATGATATTGTTGTAAAAAGAATTTTAATCATAATTTACTTTCAAAGGATATAATTTGCACTTTAAATAAAACAAATAAAATTTAGAATCATGGGAAAATCGATGTTCTTATTGGTTGGAAGCTTGCTTCGAGGAACGAAACATCTTGATTGGTCCGTATTTCTGTCTAATTTCGAAACGCACCTAGCAACTAACTTCGCATCATCTACGTATAACGAAAGCTACGATAAAACCATCGATACAACGGCCGGTTCGTTGTTCTTGGTTTTGTTCCTTCTTCTTTTCCGAACGACATCATTGTTAAGAGGTACGTGATTATAATTTAATAAGTCTTTTTTTCTTTATAAAAGCATGTTATTATTGCAATATTACTTTTATTTTATATATACAATTTATTTTAGCATTCTTAAATAGATATAACGCCGCAAATTTTAGATTGGAGGTCATCCCATGTGCATGTCTATCTCTTGGCATTATAATTGTTAATCTTTCTTCAATTTTTTATATAATCTCATAAATTTTCTTTATGAAAAATTGATTTTTTACAATATTTCATTTCTACCTGTTGTTTTAATCTTATTTTATAATGATAAATTTTTACGTTTTATGATGTATGCGTATATCCCAACAAATAACCTTTTAGTATTGTGAAGATGGTGAGTTAAATGTCAATCTTAATTCGCATGTACTCTAATTTGCAATGAAATAACTTTTAAAGGGTATTATTTTTTAAATCATTTAATATTTATTTGAGAAATAGTCAATTGTTATAATAAAACAAGGTACTTATATTTCTAAAAAGTGATGTATTAAATGAAGGTTTTATTGAACTATAACATTGAACTTGTTAAAGCTACACACAGCATATCTGATAATATCACTGCTTAACAAAATTTTGTAGAAATTTATGTTTTGATATTGATAGCATGTACATTACTTTTATTTGAACCCCAGCCTTTTGTTTAATAAGATACCGTATCAGTTTTGTATGTTCTCATTCTTCTTTTCATAAAGAATTAAACTAAACGTAATCTAATTGAGAATTTATAATGTTTTATTTCTAAAATATATATAAAATTATATATCTACAAAGATATAATTTTAATTACACGATAAGATCTATTGAACAAACAAATCATATAGATTTTAAGAAGTCTCTGTAGTTTTAATTGCATTATTTTTAATATCTTTCATGGAAAATAAATCTGGATTATAGTACTATGACCACTGATCCAGAACGTGCCGGAGATACTACTGATACGGAATCTGTTGAAGATGAAGATGAACGCAACACTTCAGAGTTAGATCCCCAAATATTTAGTAGACCTGACGGATTAGATGCTCTGCAAGATCTCGTTTGTGCACCTGGAATAGAGGTATTCCAAAATTATATTGTCAGTTCCAAACATTTATTATATTTTTAGAAAAAGAAAGTTATATATTAGTATATGTTATTTTGCTATTTTAAAAATCAATTTTTATTTTTAAATGGCTGGTTGTTTTGGTATATTTACCATGTTTATTAAACAATTGCTACTTATGCATGTAATTAATATAAATATTTTTTTATGAACAAATAAATAAATAATATAATTCTGTTATAGGAATCTAAGCAACTTATGAGTAATTTTATACAAAATTATATAATTTTACATGTTATCATAATATACGTAGATAATTGTATTACTGATAAGAAAGAAATTTCTTCACTTATAGTATATAGTAGTTTTAAAAATAACAGAGAGTAATAATTTAAAAAGTACATACACACTAACACACAATAAGATCTATAAGTTTGAATATAAATGTATATTTAAAAATTAACAAAAAATTTCTGTCCTTGTTTTAATTATAGAAAATGATAATTAATTAAATTTAAAAATTACTTAATCATGAAATTACTTAATATCTTTAATTATGATTTGAAATACTCTCTTAAATGAATCATGTTATTTTATCAAAAAATATTATTTTAATTTTTAGCAAATGCAGTCGCTACCAGCACCTATTAAACGTAGAATTAAGGCTCTCAAACAACTACAACTGGTTACTACTAATATTGAAGCCAAATTTTATGAAGAAGTACACGCTTTGGAATGTGCTTATTACAATATGTGTGCACCATTATATGAAAAAAGAAGTCTAATAGTTTCTGGTTCGTATGAACCAACAGATGAGCAATGTGTTTGGGAAAGTGATGAAGATGAAGAAGCCTTGTCAAATGAATTAAAATTGAAAGCAAATCTTGAAGATTCTCAGGAAAAAAAAGAGGAGTATGTTTTTATTTATATATTGTATAATTTAATAAAATATCTAATTATAGTAATGGATTTTATATGGGAATTTATTAAAATTACTTTGTGTTAGAGCTGAGAATGAAGATATTAAAGGAATACCTGCATTTTGGTTAACGATATTTAAAAATGTTGGAATGTTGGCTGATATGGTTCAAGAACATGATGAACCAATTTTAACACATTTATATGACATTAAAGTAAAATTTCTAAAATCTAATCCAATGGTAAGTAATATAAATAACAATATTTTACATTATATTAATATAGCATGTTACTAATAACATTTAAAATCTATTATTTAGAGTTTATTATATTAAAATCTATGTTTTAGGGTTTTGTTCTCGAATTCTATTTTGAACCAAATGAATATTTTACTAATTCTGTTCTTACTAAAGAATATATTATGAGATGTGTACCAGAAAAAAATGATCCATTCAGTTTTGAAGGACCTGAAATATACAAAAGCAAGGTAACATAATTATTAGATTAAATGTAATATTATTAATTAATTTATAGGGGAGAAGATCATAGTTTGATTTAATATAAAAAGTATATCGGATATATTTTGTTGTAGAAAGTAATATATTTTTGTATACCAAAACTAATGTATGTTTATCATATTTAGGGTTGTGTAATTGATTGGAAAAAAGGAAAGAATGTAACAGTCAAAACAATAAAAAAGAATCAAAAGCATAAATCTCGAGGTTCTATGCGTACAGTAACAAAAACTGTTCAAAATGATTCATTCTTCAATTTCTTTAGTCCACCAGTTGGTAAGTAAACATTTGTTATTGATATGCTAATGTTATAATTTTTTTAAATTATTGAATATTTCAGTGCCAGATGATGCAGAAGCGGAGTTAGATGATGAAACTCAAGCTTTGGTTACAAGTGATTTTGAAATTGGACATTATATTAGAGAACGTATAGTTCCTAGAGCTGTACTGTACTATACAGGTAATTTAGTTGAGCATACATATATATTATATATTAATATATTTTATATAATTATTATACATATATATAATTTATTTTCATTATTTTTAGGTGAAGGATTAGAAGATGATGAAGATTATGAAGATGAAGAAGAGGAAGATGATGATGATGATGTTGTAACTACAGAAGAAGAAGATGAAGAATCTTCTCCAACCAACGCGCCTTCAGGTGGGAAACAACAAGGCGATGATCCTAATGAATGTAAACAACAGTAGAATCTCGTATGAATTACGATAAAAATGAAAAAAAAATCATTCGTGCGTTACAGTAAGCAAGAACATACTAACAAAACCTGACCGATAACTGCCTAGATATCCTGCGCCTTTGGCTCCAACATAATCCTCTTTGTATGAACCATCTAATCATATCATATCTCCTATTCCAGATCAAGCCTAGACTCTTCAACATACCAGTGACAAAATTATGCGTATCCCCCCTCTAAATCAACGTTAATAATGAATAGTATATGGCTATTTACTGCTAAGACCTAATGATGTCATAAGTGTAACAGTTATGCTCTCAATATGATTATTGTCATTTTTAATTACTGCGTTTTATACTGTTGTTACGTTTATATATGCAGGCAAAAGGCTGGTTAAATTTTTTTCCAGACGCGTTGATCTATGAACAAATTTTGGGTACTGTTGAAGCATTTTTAATACAAAAGTAAAAAAAACTATACATAGATCTTATTTATTTTAATCTACCAACATTTTTATTGAATTCTTTAAAAATTGTTTTGAAAGAAAAAAGAAAAAAAAAAGAATTAAATATAAACCATATGATATTAAAATAAAACATTAATACTATTTTAATGAAATATATATGGTAGTAATTTTATGTTGATGTCTTTTGCTTTAATTCTTTTGCATAATGTATCAGTGTTTCCAAACACATACCTCAACATGTATGGTAAGTAATATTCTGTATACCATACAATATATTAAACATTAAATATATACCTGCATACATTACAAATTAATTTATATGCTTCTAAATATTATTGTGTAAAGACTGTACATAAAAAACATTACTTCCTTTGTAATACAGAACTGTGTTGGGTAAAATAGAAATATTTTTTACTTACATATATATTAATTATTTTCATGACCTTACTGAATATTTAATGTGTTTTTAGCGACATCTTCTGAATATGTTGACAATTCGAAGGTCAATGGCATTTGTGGGCTAACAGTTTGATAAGAAAAGTTCGCTGATAATGGCTTGATACTTAATTATAAAAGTCTAATTTTTTTTTATTACACTGGGTTCCTCAGTTTCATACATATTTTTTCTTGAGTATCGAAAATGGATAACAATAAATTGATACTGAAACAATTTCACAATTGTAACATTCTACGGGATGGCAAGATTATAAATGAAGATTTATGGGTTCGTGATGGAAAAATTATAAATCCTGAAAAAATTTTTTACGATGAAAAAATTTTACCTGATTGTAGAATAGATTGTCAAGGCGCACTAATTTCACCAGGTTACATAGATTTACAAATCAACGGTACTTTAAGATAACATATCTATATTTTTGCAATATGTGATATCTGTTATTTTTTATGTCGATTCAATTATTTTTATCGTTATTATTACTTCTCTGTAAATAATTTTAACCTTGTAATAATCATTAAATAACATTAAACATTAATTTTAGACATGTTTTTAATATTTTATTATAATAATGATATAAATTATTATGATATAAAATTATGATTAAAATGATATAATTATTATGATATAAATAAATGTTATAAACTAGAGGTTATATATAATTATCTGGTGAAAAACATAAACGACAGAAATATGAATACCAAGTAAAACAATTTTCAAAAAATATCAAAGAGATTTAAAAAATTCAACAGATATATAACAGCATATAAAATTGTTAAACAAATTATATGCTATAAACAATTTTTATTGGTAATCACAAATTTATTTAGTACTTTTATTAAATAGGTGGTTTTGGTATAGATTTTTCACATAATATCGAGAACGTCGAAGAAGGTATAAACAAGATAGCAAAAAATTTATTAGCATATGGTGTTACATCATTTTGTCCTACATTAGTTACATCTCCTAGTGATACATATTACAAAGTACTGTCAAAGATAAAAAAACAAAACGGTGGTAATCACGGAGCAACTATATTAGGTGTTCATTTAGAAGGTCCATTTATAAGTCTTGATAAAAAAGGTGCTCATCCTGCAAAATATATTAAAAATTTTGAACATGTGAGTAACAAAAATAAATTCTAATAATTTTTTGAAAAATTAAATTTATTCATTAAATAATTTTTATATTGCAGGGTTTTAAATCGTTAATTGATATGTATGGCATTTTGGATAATGTTTGTCTTCTTACATTAGCTCCAGAAATTCCAAATGCCATGTCTGTAATCAATGAATTATGCAAAAGAAATATTAAAGTTTCAGTAGGTAAGTTTATTGAAGTATCTTATACTCTATTTGAATTTATTTTATATTACACATACTTCTCTTTCTTTATTTATTTTAGTGGTTTTGATATTATCATTGTAGGACATTCTATTGCTAGTTTAAATGAAGGAGAGGCAGCAGTAAAACATGGAGCCACGTTTATTACACATCTTTTCAATGCAATGTTACCAGTAAATATACCAAATTTAATGTATAACATAATATTATTTAATAATCTGTTTTATATCTTATAGTTTCACCATCGTGATCCAGGATTAGTTGGCTTATTGACATCCGATCAAATACCACCTGGAAAGATTGTTCATTTTGGCATCATAGCTGATGGTGTTCATACTCACCCTGCAGCATTAAGAATTGCACATAGAACACATCCTGAAGGTTAATAAACTTTTATATTTTATTTTAATTTCCTTATGTTCTTTTTTATTACATTATATTAAAATCTATCGTATAACAATAAAAGGACTGGTCCTTGTAACTGATGCAATATCAGCATTGGGTTTGAAAGAAGGTGTACATCAATTAGGCCAGCTTGATATAGAAGTACGTAAAGGGCGTGCCTATATTGCTGGTACCAATACTCTTTGTGGCAGTGTGGCTGAAATGTCTGAATGTGTACGTATTTTTAAGGAAGCAACAGGTAATTACATTATTTCTTACAAAATGAGTAATATCATCAAAATCATAGGTACATTAATTTAATTCTATTATGTTTTAATGTATAGGCTGCTCAGTAGTTGAAGCCTTAGAAGCTGCAACCTTGCATCCAGCAAGAGCACTAAAAATTGAATCTAAAAAAGGTGTATTAAATTTTGGTGCTGATGCTGATTTTGTTTTACTAGATGATAATCTAGAACTCCTATCTACATGGATATCAGGAGATTGTGTTTATACTAAATGCAAATCTACCTTGCAGTCTTCATGAAAAATTTTGTCAGTATGAGAATATTAACATTATGAAACAGACAATATTTTGATTTTTAAATAATAACTTATTGTATTACTTAATGGCTGTGAATTTCACGCCTATTATGTTAAAGTGAATTTGCACAAGTTACATTTATTTCATTGCATATTATATATTTTATATATTACTTTTTTATTTCCTGATATTAATCTTATAAATTGTATAATATCTATTAATCTTGATTTGTTTAATCTATGCTGTTGCATACAAAATCTGCATAAACATAATATTTTATAATTATATTGTTGTGCAGCTTGTATTTTTTAAAATCTTAATATGCAATGTAAATATAATAAATATTTACATTTTATACAAGATAAATTTTAATATACAATATAAATAATACAACTGAAATAATTATTTACAATTTATATTACTTTATTTGTAAAACAGCATGTATATATTAACTACAGTACAGTTATATGTATGATAATTATTTGTTACTTTAATTTGATATAAATATAGAAATTAATTTTAAAAAGAGAATATTGTCTGCATAATGCATATGTGAGAATGTTAATTGAAATAAGAATAAATATATTTTTATAATTTGTCAAAAAACTTAAATAGTAATATAATAAAGAAAACAAAAAGTTATAAAAGATTATTTCCTAATATACCTTATGATGTATATAATTTTAAACATTGTTGAGTTAGGCTAAAATATTTTTTATACGAAAATTATTCTGTAATTCATGAAACATCTAGGGAATATATATGTGTATGTAATAAAACTATTTTTATAGTTTAAAAATGAGATAATATGTGCATCATTTGAATTATAATCAATAAACAACATCTTTCAAGTTGCAAATATATGGTGAATGTCTAATACCAAAAGTATGAGCTGGAGGAACATCTAAAAGAACCTGAAATAATATTACTGTTATATAAATTTTCATTTTTAATATAAGTTTCTATAAATTATATTATTATGCTTTAGACAGAATATGTATATACCTTTTCTGGACAATGTGCACCAGGACCAGGAATTTTAGAATTATCACTTGGTAACTCAAATCGTGCACTTATGCTGTAAGCTGGACTTTTGATTCTAACTGCATCTGGTTTTGTAATTTCATATGCACCGGGACCAGGGACTAAAATTCTTTCATCTGCGAAAGTCTTTTGTCTACCAGAAATTGAATATGCAGGTGCTGTCTTCTTATTTCCTTCTTTTGTTGCACCAAGGACAGAAGGTATGTTATATACATTAGGTGCTATGAGTAAAGGAAAATAAATGATATGCAAAATTAGTTCATTATATAAGAAATTAACATATAAGAAATCTGAGGAAAACAAAGATTATTTATATAGAAAAATCGACTTATGCTGATCGTTAAAGTATATTTATTACATTTCAGTTATTGAATAGATTTTATAGAAGATTAATATCGTTTTGATTATGAATTTTTATTATTTTTTATTATTTTCTATCAACTATTACTACAGAGTGCAAATACATAATGCATGCTATACTTAAGTGTGATATACAGCACTTACATTTGTTAATTTAAACTATTAAGATAAGCAGGTATTTCTAATTACCTGGAGTATCGTTTAATCTGTTTATTGGAGCTCTAAGACCAAAAGTGAATTGTAGAGCTTTTTCTAGCAAAAGCATGGCTTTCTCTGGACTGTATTCACCAGGTCCTTCAAATAAAAATATTAAGCAAAAATTCTACATGTGTCTACTGACTATTTTTAAATATACTTTTTCTTACCTGGAATAATATCTGTTTGATGTACTTCAGTTTTTAATCCAAAACTATATTGAGGAGATTTATTCAAATTTACCTTTTCAGGATTATATGAACCAGGTGCTAAATAAGAAGTGGGAACAATATAATAATTATGTAGATATATAAAATTCGAATTTTCAAACCTTTTAATGGATTTTAATATCAGTTAGATTTTTAATAATATTGCTTAAATTAAAAATTACAAATATTTATTATTGAAAAACTTGTTTCCCACCTGGTACATCATTGAGCTTTTCGAGAGGTGGTTTTACACCAAAACTAAATTGAGGAGCTTTATTTAATTGAACTTTTTCTGGGCTATAGGTTCCAGGTGCTGTAAAATATAAAGAAAAATATCATTTCAGCGTGTTTTAAAAAATCATTTCATCAATATCACATAAAAACATAAAAATAAGATAGTATATTATTGACGGATAAATATAATTAAGTTTAATTAATAAGTCTTAATTCTAGATAATCAATTTACAATAATAAATGTCAATTTACAATAACAAAAATTTGTAATAGCACATCGTTTATAAACATCATATAGTAGCATAATCTTAGAACAAAAATTTTATATTATTATTAGGATTAAACATTTTTTATCGATAACTTACTTTACTTTCATGTGTCAGATTTTGCATTACGCATTATGTATTACACACATTTTGCATTACACATTACCTATTAAATATAGCGATTTGAAATTATATGCGATTGAAATGAAATAAAAAACTTTTTCAACGTGCACCTCTGGAGATAGATAACACCTTTTACATCTTTGAACAAAAAATAGTCTACGTGTATACGCAATGGCTAATTTAGTGTACTAATTATACACTTCAGTTCATAATTATATCTTATCTTTCATAAAATGTTAACAAAAAAAAAATGATATATGTTTGTAGAATGAAGGTTAAAAAATTACACTAACATATAATTGATTGATTAGTATATAATTATTTGTAACATAATTAGAGAATTATTCCATATAAATATTATATAAATTTTGCATAAGGAATAAGGGTTTCTTTTTTTAAGTAATATCAAAGCATTAGAGCAATTGGGTAATCCACACCGTTACCTGGTGTATCTTTAGGTTTATCCAAAGGTGTTCTACTACCAAAACAGAAATAAGGTTTATGTTGAAGATTTACTTTCTCTGGATGGTAATCGGCAGGGCCTATTAAGTCAATGATGATATTAATATTGTCTTTTAATTAAAGTGTTAATTCGGTCATAGTTAAATAGGGAACAAAAAGAAAAAAAGGATTAATATTAATAAAAAATATAATTACCTGGATTATCATTTAATTTTTGAGACATTCCTTTTCTAGAGATAGTAAATTGTGGTCCTCTGGCTAAATTTACTTTTTCAGGACTGTATGCTCCTGGTGCTATCAAAAGAACAAGTTATTATTTATATTTTATCATCAATGCATAAAATGTATAAAAATATAAAATTAAAATAACCAGGAACATCATTTGGTTTTTCAGATAGGCCTTTTCCGCTTAAACTGTACTCAGGACCTTTGTTCAAGTTGACTTTCTCAGGAGCATAAGTTCCAGGAGCTGTAACATAAATAAAATACAATAACATTTATTTATATTATTTTATAATATTTTGATAACATACCAGGTGTGTTATTCGGTTTTTCTAGCGAAGTTCTTAGACCAAAACTATATTGCGGTGCTTTGTCTAAATTCACTTTTTCTGGATAATAAGTGCCGGGAGCTACATAACAATTAATATATGTATATATAAAAAATTATTTATAATATATCAGTAGATTTATTAAGTATCTGTGTGGATAATAAACGATATACATCTTAAAATTAAATTACAAAATATTTTGTTATATTTTTGTTTATACATTAAATTTATATACCAAAATTATGCATGATACCTGGAATATCATCAATTTTTTCAGCAGTACCTTTCCCACTCAAACTATATTGTGGTCCTTTATCCAAGTTTACCTTTTCAGGACTATAAGTGCCAGGTGCTATAAAAATTAAAACAGTGACACGTCTCATATTACAAATTAAAGTTATTGCAAAAAAAAATCACAGTATAGTTACCTGGTGTATCACTAATTTTATCAAGAGATGTCCGTATTCCAAAACTAAACTGAGGAGCATGATCTAATTTAACTTTTTCGGGACAGTATGTACCTGGTGCTATAATAGATATTATACTCATTTTATTACAATAATTATATTCATCACGAAATATAATTTTTTTGCAGATATTTAGATATCAACATACCAGGAGTATCACTAGGTTTTTCATCAGGGCCTTTGCCAGTTAGACTATACTGAGGACCTTTTTCCAAATTAACTTTTTCTGGACTGTACGTGCCTGGTGCTAAAAATTGGAATTATATGTATTATAAATTATAATATATATATATATATATATATATATATATATATACATATATATATATATATTATATATATTATACAATTGTAGAATTTCTACCTGGTGTATCTCTAATTTTATCTAACGGTCTTCTAATACCGAAACTAAATTGTGGAGCAAAATCCAGCTTAACATTTTCAGGGCGATAAGTATCAGGTGCTATAAATATTTATATTTTATATATATATTAGAAAGTTAAAAAAGCTGATCAAATATTTATAGAAAATCATAATATACCTGGAGTATCGACCGGTTTTTCTTCATGACCCTTTCCAGTTAAACTGTATCGAGGACTTTTAGATAAGTTTACTTTTTCTGGACTATATGTTCCTGGAGCTATTAGGAAAAAATCCATATAATTATGACATTATCTAATCGATATAATAATCAGCTATATATATTACCTGGTGTATCATTTAATTTATCGAGCGGAGTCCTCAATCCAAAACTATATTGAGGTGCACTGTTCAATTTTACTTTTTCGGGGCAATAGGCACCAGGAGCTGGGTATATTAAAATTGAATCACCTTTTAGCATTCATTTACTTTTTTTGCAATTTTTTCGTAATTAAATAATAACTTACTTTATATTATTATTATTATTATTATTATTATTATTATTATTATTATTATTATTAATTAATTAATTAAATGTTACTTTTATATTGATGTCTACGAATCTATGTATTCATTTATGAAACGTTGATGATAACATTTCAAATAATTATGTTTTTAATTAATATATAGTTTCATTCATGCATTATTTTCTTTACAGCGGCTATAATTAATCGAAAGTTACGAAGTATATTATTTCAAGAGAGCAAACTACGTAAATACAATACATATATATATATATATATATATATATATATATATATCATATAATAAAAAGCAATTTGCCTAGTTTTACAATCAATCGAAGGCTATCTACGTGACAAACGTGCACCAAGAATAAATTAATTAGTATATATAAGCAAAGTGTGAAGCTACATTTTACTATTAATGCAAAATAGTCTTATCAACCCTTTTATAAACAGATTAAAATCCAGTACTAATCCATTAAGTGCCTGCTCGTCTTTTTAAATTTTGATATTGATGATCGTGTTGTTACGTAATGTCGCAAAGATTTTTTTTTTTTAAATGGAAAATCATCCTAAGTTAAAGCATAAATTAAATTAGTATCATATCTGGAATGTACTTATTTATATAGGAAAATTATATATTAGGATTTTTATGAAAATGAAATATATATGTAAAATTTTGTCAAATTTAATCGATCTAATTCAATAAATTTATACATTCTATATTAGTATATAATTTTGTTAAATTAATTGCAGCTAATTTTATTTAAGCGTATTTATAGAACGATATATATATATATTGCAATTGTAAATAATTATTAGTTACGATTAATTTTTGTTTGCAATTTATTTCATGCGTAGACATATATAATTTACCAGGAACGTCACTCGGTTTATCCAGAGTAGATTTTATGCCGAAACTGTATTCTGGGGCTTTGTCGAAATTCACGTTTTCGGTACAATAATCACTCGGTGCTAGGACGAGATGTAATTAGGGGAGATATTCATAATTACGACGTGCACGTTGACGAAATTTTTTTATACAAAAATTGTATTATATTCGATTTGATTTATTAATCGCATAAGTCGATTCTCTTTTTAATGAAAATACAAATGAATTAAAAAAAATAAAAAAATAGAAAAAAAATAAAAAAATAGAAAAAAAATAAAAGGATGATATTAATAATTTCTTTAATAATTATCTGCGTGGAATATGAATACCTATGACATTATTATTTAATTCGAGATTTAAATTTAATTATACATATACATATATTGCTTACCAGGTGTACAACTGATCTTCTGAATTCGCGTTTTTGTTCCAAATGAATATTTCGGTGAATTATCTAAAGTAATTTTTTCAGCTTTCTCTGGATTGTAATCACCTGGTGCTGGCGTTATTTCAAATTTCGAATATTTCGTACGGCCATGCAATGATGATGCAGGTGCGGCATCTTTACCTAAAAATTCAATACGCATGTATATAATTGATAATTGAGGAACTTTCGTTAGCCAGATAAAGGGTACTATTACGGAATGTTACTACTCCGGAGTTTGATCGATAAGCTAACTGAGACATTCCGACTGTTTTCTTGCTCGTAAAATGCATTGATTTCATAATATATATATATATAATATTTCTGTATTTTTCTTATGTTATGTCTTGTCTATATTGATTTTATTTTTATTTATTTCTTAATACTACGTACCTTTTGCACTGAGACCAGATACGTTGTATTGGCCAGGTCCTGGACCAGGGCTATCATTCCTAGCTGTGTGTCTAAATAATTTATAAGATTTATGAAATATATATATATATTTATATATAATATATTATATTATAATTATATTAATTATAATTATATTGATGTAATTATATATGATATATATATATATATATATTTACATATACATATACATATACATATACATATACATATACATATACATATACATATACGTATACATATAGGAATAATAATTTTAATATAAACTTGACAATTTTTTTATTTTTAATTATTAAATGTTTGATCTTCTTTCATATAAATTATTAATGAAAATAAATTGATACCTGCTGCCAAAAGAAAATGCCGGTGCTCTTCCTCGTTTAGAATCCGGTACAGTTTTTCCTGAACGCATTGAAAAAAAAAGTTATTGTTCATTATTAGTTTCAATTTTAAGAATAATCGGTTTATTTTCGTGATGTGTAAATTTCTCATATCGAGCTATCAACAATAGAGTCGTTAAATTTTTCTTTCCGTAATACTAATTCGATGTTCTACTTTCTATACCGTTATCTAGGAGATTGGCATAGATTTTCTACGCCATGCATAAGGAGAAACGGATACGAATGAATTAAAGAAATTGATTCATCTGGTAACGGACTATTTAGCATTTGTATAGTCATTTTCTTAATAAGGAACATGTCATTTAAATAATTCACAGACAGAAGATCTTTTTCTTAAACAAACGTACCGATAAGTGGTGGTAAAGTAACACAAGCTGGTCCAGGACTACTGTACTCGGCAGCAATGGGACCTCTCCTTTTCGTAGGAGTCCATGGCCTTTGAGTTAATCCTCCCATATCGTCAAAAGCTTCTTCCTTTTTTAATTTTCCTAGAAAATATTATACAAAAAAAAATATATACATATATATATATATATATATGTAAAATATTAAATTACGACTTCTCTCTTGACGATTAAATTTAAAATAATGACCTTAACGACAAAATATAAAAATTTTTAAATAAAATAATAGTTAAATTTTATAATTAATACAATACTACTTTGTCATGTTTTTATTAAACATGATAATAGTAAATCCATGATAAATCAATATAACGAAGATTATGCACATTCCTTTGAAACGAACGTTCCTTAAGATTACAATACTTATAGAGCAAACAACGAGATGTTCGTTAAATGTGATTGGGAATTGCGTAATGATGATGACCTCGAAACTCTGGTCACAGAAACGACTCATGACAAACCATATAAGAACATGCCCATGGTGAGTATTCACAATCGCCCACTTCTTGTGTTCTTGCTAAAGACCCATATCACGAATTGCAAGGTATCGGAGATTGTCCAAATAAATGCAGGTCAACCATGACTCATACTGAACTTACAAGGCTACAGTATCATCAATGAAAACGATAACATCTTAGATAGGTAATACGGATAGATTAATGTCTATTATAGATCGAGTTGTTTTATCCATTATTATAATATCATTACTATTATTTAGAGATTCATTGTAACTTTACTATACCGGAATTATCGTGGTTGAACATATTGAAAAGCAAACAATACAATAATATCATTTATGATAATTTGTGATAATTTATGATAATTTATTTAAAAGATACGCCACGATGGATCTTTATGTTGTTACTAGTGCATGTTACCGCGGATAATAAAAATAAAAAAGCGATCGAATACATTATTATTATCGGTTTAACGCATCATCTGTAATACTTCTTCATCAGAAATTTGAATATGATAAATATATGTAAGTAAGCTAATCATTTACTTATAAGTTATTAATATGATTAAAACGTTTTCGCTATCCGATATATATATATATATATATATATATATATATATGTCATAACTCGCATATATAATATTAGGCGGACCGGAAAGTAATGTCGCTTTCTTAAATTAAATTTAAACGAATAAATTTTTAACATTTTATAACAATTTTTAACAATCAAATATCGACATGCGCAGAAACGACATTACTTTCCGGTCTACCTAATACATTTGAGATTCGATACTATATAATATTTTAAAATTATATTTTATATATATATATATATATATAGACTAATTTATTATATCAGTGTTTACTAAATTATTAATTTATATTAATATTAAATATTATATATAAAATATTAAAATATTAGATTTGAAGAACGATCGATAAAAATTTACAGAATTCTGGATTAGTCATTGACTCATAATTCTCGTACAACTAGACGTTAAGTATATAGAAATAAACATATGCGTAAGTATATATATATATATATATATATATATATATATATATATCTTGTATATACGTACTTATACTAAGGAAAAATGAATATATATATATATATATCTTGTATATATGTACTTATACTAAGGAAAATATATATATATATATATATATTCATATATATATATTTATATATTGAATATAATTATCCGAATATGGGAATGAAAACATTGTAAAATATGGACGTTTCTATAGACCGAGTATGACCAAAATGAGTATGAAATGTTTTGCAGGAAGTAATGTAAATATTTTTTCACAAAAAATCACTGACGCCTATTTTTCATATAATATATTATCGTATTGTGATAAAATATTTTTATTTAATCTTCATCACGATTAGATTTCAAATGAAAACTTTTAATTTGTTAAATATCGAAGAGACATTAATAAAGTATGATATAATCTTAATCATGTTATATACAAGTAAACGCTATTAAATACGCTCGTTTACCATTGATGGCATAATACTTTATAAAGAGTCAGCGTTTCAAAATATCTCTGACGATAACGGAATACCTTTATATCTTATTCCGAACTTTCTACAAGTATGAAAACTATACGAAATGAAAAGAGAAAAAAATTACAAATTACGGTAAAATATTCTAATAAATTTATTTATTTTATTATCAAATAGATCTTTTTTTTTTATAGATTTTATATTTGCAGCAAAAACAATAAATGTAAAAAAACAATGAATATAAAAAAAGTCGTGAAATCATATAAACGATTCTAAATCCTGATTATAATATTATAGATCATATAACATGAGTCCTTCTGATAAATATACATAGCTTCGATTTTTCGTCAAACTTCCGATAAAAAATCCTACACGCGATACCTGACATGTTAAACAAAATAATAAAAATGTGTTTGCATGACACAGATAAAATGCTTACCAAGGATCTAATTGTAAGAGCTGCACGAAGAAAACAAGCGAGGGAGTTACTATAATTAGATATATAATTATTTGGATATCAGATATTCGTTCGTGTATTTAATCGGTTGTTGAAGAAAGAATGAGAGAGCACCGTTCTCTTAACGAGGATACCACTACTACTCCTGAGATGCGTCAAGCTACGACTGAAGCGCAAAAATCCTTAACACGTGTAGACGTATCTCGGTATTGCTCGTTTCGTTTCCCTGAGCGCTTCCCCTACTACTAAAATGATCATAACTTCTGAACGCAGGCGCCCTTCTCGATCTCGCATTCTCTCTTACTATCTTTCTTTGACCTTCTATTTTTTCTTTTTCTTTTTCTTTTTTAATATTTATAATTTCATACTTTATCTCTAAACGAAATGTCAATATAAATATTACTGTGAAAAGTAATTTTGATTTCTTATTAATGGAAATGTAATTACAATAAATGATTTATCATAAAATTTTTAATAATTGATCATAATCCGTTAATGTACATAATTATTCATTATATCATTTACAATTATTGATCAACAATTTCATAATTATTTGTTATATATTTATATATGATGAGTTTAAATATTGATTTGTCCTTTGTGTTATCTACAAACAAATTTAAAAAGTTATCAATTACGTTTATCTCCGAACATTGCAAATAACTTGTTATCAAAGACATTAAATTTTTATATTCTCTTATTTTTATGATTATAATATACACTTTCTTATTCTTAAAATATAATTAAATGTTACGATCTTTTGTAAGTCATTATACAAAGTGATCTTTTTTGGTACATCATCGGATGGCGTGAGTTCCTAATTTTAGCTGATTTTTGTCCTGAGCACAGGATAAGGCAAGACTAAAAATGTCGAAGATCAGTATTGGGGTGCGTAGGTTGCGAAACGTAGTACATCCAATAAAGGAGTCAAGGAGACATCTGTGTATATGTCAGTACTGTAATCAGTCAAACATGACATTTATAAAATACGATAACTGAGTATTTCTTTTTTTTTTTTCAAACCGATACCATAAAGGATCTATTTGTAATTACGATGATCCATCGTGGAATAGAAAAACGTCCTTGTAAAAATAAAATCAGAAAATGCGATCAATATTTATATAACTCGATCATGATTCATCGGCTTAAAAGATTTCTGATTATAAAATTGTTGCTGTAGGTGTATCTTATTTAACATAATTGAATTTAAACGTTTGAACGTTGTATTCCTAATTATTTTATTTCTTTTTAATATTAACAACAAATTTTTAGATTAACTTATTTAAAGATGTTAGTATATAGTGAATCGCGTGATTATTGAAATAATAAGCTGACTATTATGCTATTTCAATTTCTGCTGTACGTGTACTGAATAGTAAATGAATTGGAACAATAAATTCGTATAGATTGACTAAATCATTAAATGTAAATGTTCAATATAAAATCGATATTGCATTTAATAGTTGATCAATATTGTATTTGGTTACTGTAACACAAGTGATATGTTCTAAGGTGCGAATATACATTCTTATTACAGATATCTAGTACATATATGCGTTCCTGGTAACGTCAAAAGAACTACTGTTCGACCAGTATCTGACACTTAAGCATGGTGTGTGCGTTTCCCCTCTCTCTTTTTACGCTGACATCACAACCGGTCAGTAGTGTCTGTTTCGTGATGTCAGTCTGCTCGAGGTGGTACTAACCATACAAAGAAGTTTTACTTCTTCTCGGTATGAATTTTATACGCATATATTATATTCGTTGTAATTAGCCGAATTTAACAACAATTAATTATCGTACATGTACATACACCAGTTCATATAGTGTTATTATTCTAACATATATATTCCTTAAGTAGAATTTTTCTTAATGTTATAAAAAAGTGAATTACAGTGTTTCCTTTTCTTTAATATATATTTTGTTTTCATACAAAATCGAAGATCGAACTCGGGAAAAGATCAAAATATTAATACGATCAATAATTAAATTATTTGCTTATAATTATTAATATAAAAAGGTTTGTCTAATGCAATATGAAATAATAATAATAATAATAATAATAATAATAATAATAATAATAATAATAATAATAATAATAACAAAAATAATAAGAATAATAACAACAACAACAATAATAATAATAATAGTAATAATAATAACAACAACAACAACAATAATAATAATAATAATAATAATAATAATAATAATAATAATAATATAAAATGATAAAATGAAAGTTAATTTAGTCAAAGTTTTATTGAAAATATATCTTCGCTTATCTTTCGACAAATACACTGATGGTTACGTTCGAAATCCAAATTAACGCCAACGACAGGAAATGCTCATCCGGATGGCATGACCATTACCACTATAGAATCGTGATGAATGTTATTGTTTGAAATGATATTTTTGAAGATAAATTCTTTTTTTTTAATTATTAAAATTTTTTTTTTAAGTATTAAATATCTAAGGAACACACATAAGATCTTGATATCGTTATTATAATGATAAGTTTACATATGTTTGTTTGAAAATAAATTTACTTAACGCTTTAATTGTATCAAGATGACGTCATTGTCAGGACCCTACTACGATATTACCCACACTTAATATAAAGCATTACATACGTGAAAATGATTTAAAAATATTTTTTATTTACATTAAATAATAATTAAAATAATAATTTTGTTTACATCTTTTGTTTATATTTACAGAAACTATTTCGAAATCTCTTATCGTAAAACTAAAATGGATTCAGAAGAAGAGATATTACAGATGCATTTATTACGTGAATACAATCAACCTGTTGCAGGAATACAAATACTGTACAAACTTTTAATGGAGAGTTTACGAGTAAATGATTTAAGAACCTTTAAAAATCTTCTTGGGCAAACTTCGAAAAAGCAACAATCAATCGTCAACGTGAATTACGTTTATCCAAATCGTTCAGAAGAAACTTTATTAGATGTTGCATGTAAAAGTGGGCGAGCAGAGTTCGTTGAATTATTATTAGAAAACGGTGCAAATCCGAATAGAGTTAACGAGGCTCATAATCGTTCACCTATTCATTTCGCCGTTGAAAATGGACACGTAACTACGTTGAAAGTATTATTAAGTAACCGTATGATCAATCCAAATATAGAAGCTGCTCAACAAACGGCACTTCATATGGCTGTTAAAAAAAATCATTTAGAATGTGCCGAATTACTTCTTGAGAATGGTGCAAGTCCAAACATCCCTAATAACAAAGGTCTTACAGCCCTTCACTTGGCTGCTATGAAAGGTCAAAGAGATATGGTCAATGTGATACAACAAAAGAGCAAACAATCTCTTGATTTGGATAGTTATAAAGATTACAATGGTCAAATGACTCGTGAAGTTTTGAAGAAACAATTACCTGACATGATATTACCACCAGCAAGAACAAGAGATCTTTCGGTTCACAATCTTCGATATTTTCTCAATGCAAATGATGAAATCAATTTCTTAAGATATCTAGAAAAATTTAATAACGATTCTTTAATTAATGATATCAATGAGTTACTAGAAATGGCAACCGAACGTAATTTTTACAGAATCGTTAAAGAATTACTTGATAGAACGCATGGAGATACACTTGACTTGTCGAAAGCAGCTATTATAGCCATACAACAAGCTAATTGCGATATTTTACGTGAATTACTAAAACACGATAGCGAACTTGCTAATGAACTTATTATCGATGCTTGTTTAGAACTTGGAATGCCTGAGAAACAGCGATCGGACGTGACTGATCGTCTAAAATGTTTGAAATTGATTCTTGATCAAGATAATATCGATGTCCGTTGTACGGACAGTAAGTATTATTGAAATTACGTAAATAATTTAAAAACTGAAAATGATATTGGTATGATATAATAGATATTTTTATTGTTTAGACAAAGGAAATACACCGTTGCATTATGCAGCAAGAGCAGGTTCTCGCGAAGCAGTGAGTTTATTATTAGAAAAAGGAAGTTACATAGGACATATGAATAAATTCAATGTACCACCGATTGCTGACATTCCATTAAACACTTTAGTCGAATATTTCGACGATTGCCTTCAAACAAGAAAGGAACGTACGAATGAGTATACTATCGAGTTTAATTATCGATGTTTAATGCCCCACGATACATCTCACATGCGCGATCGAAGTGCGAAAAGTTCTTACGTTTCTCCCAAATATTGCGAGATGGATACGTTTCGATATATGTCTGAAAATAGTGCGTTAAAATATCTTCTAAAACATCCACTTTTATCGTCCTTTTTGCATCTTAAATGGTATAGGATACGACATCTCTTTTATCTTAATTTTGCTTTTTACGTAATATTTTACATATTACTCAATACATACATTTTACGTATGACATATGGTATAACATCTAATGAAACCGACACAAAACTAAACGAAAGCAATGACAAAGAGTTGAAATATATCGTGTACACTGGATGGCAAAGAGGGGATCTATTATGGGTCATGACATCAGTAGCCTTGTTTTTTCTTGCCATCAGAGAGATCATACAATTAGTTTCTTCACCTTGTTACTATATATCTAGTTTAGAAAACTGGTTAGAAATGATCCTGATCATTTTAGGTTCATGTTTATTAAATGGGGCTGGTCCGGAAGTCGGAGCAGTGGCTATATTAGTATCAGCGTGGGAAGTTGTTATTCTAATTGGACAATATCCAAGAATGTCTACAGGTATTCAAATGTTCAAGACAGTATCATGGAACTTCATGCGTTTTCTATTTCTTTATGCTTTTCTTATCTTAGCCTTTGCTCTTGCGTTCTTTACTCTCTTTAAGGACGGTGGCGATGAAAATTTTCCCGATCCAGGACATTCACTTTTCAAAACTATAATTATGCTTACCGGAGAGTTCGATGCCGATGATATACCCTTCATGTCGCATCCAGTACTCAGTCGTTTTGTTTTCGTATTATTTGTATTTTTAATAGCCATCGTATTGTTTAATCTGCTAAATGGTTTAGCAGTTAGCGATACTGCCGACATTCTTGGAAAGGCTGAACTTATCGGCTTGATTTCCAGAATACGTCTCATTTCTTATATCGAAAATGTTGCTACAGGCGCACCTTTTTTACGTAAATCACGATTTTTATCTGGCATAAGTTCATATACATGTAATCCATTAGGTTTCCTCGTAAAAAGAATTTTTTTGTTTCCTAATTATTTAAAGGATGGAAAACTTATTGTTAAATCTCATGATAATTTTGAAGTTTGTTGTCCCGATAATTGTTATGGAAAATGTTTATCTCCTAATGTTTCTAATACGGATTCACCTATTTTAAGGATAGATTCGTATGTCGTTAAAAAGGCTAAGGAAATTTTATTGCGTAAGAAACAGATATCGGAAAATGAAAAAGTATTCGCTATGTTAGAACAAATGGCAGAAAAATTGGCTACAATCGAATCGACACTAAATATAGTTAAATGTGCAATGGAAAATAATAATCTTAATATAGAAATACAAGATTCAGTTCAAGAGTCAATGTAAAAAATTCGATTGTTGATAAGAATGTAATTGATAACAAAAAATTATAATTGTTTATAATACTCTTAGAAATGTGCCATTTAAATATTGATGACACCGTCGTTAACAATGAAATACACATACGCGCGCGCACGCACGCACGCACGAACACACACTTCATTGTTAACGAATTCTATTCTGTAAGCTAAAAATCAAAATAACATGTTTTGTATTAGATATATATACAGTACTCTTGTTGTTCTCATACAAATATGTATTAGAAAAGTATATTTTTTTTACACTTTGATCTATCTACTTCATTTTATAAAATATTAATTATTTTTGGAAATTAATATTGAATACCTTTCCAAATAATTTTCGTGATAATAACGATCTGTCTATCCAGAAACATCTTGTTGTGTGACAGTTTTATCTTTCTCTCGTTGAACCAAGATTTTGGTATAAAACAAATTGAAATCCAGCCTAAATATAAAATCAATTATAATATGAAATATTTAAGAAGAGATTTTGATAGAATAATATATACAAATATATACATTTTCATTAATAATTTCTAAAAAAATTTTAAAAATCTCACCGGCAAAGAACATTAAGTAGTTTTTCATTATTATTATCACAACCTAAATCACAAATTCTATCTAATAAACGCATTAATGCTTCTGTAAATTTGTTATCCAATGAAAGAATAGTTTCTTCAAAGCTTGGTGTACAATTTTTTGAGATTGAACCAGCTTCCACCTAAATAATAAATCATAGAGATATTATTTTAATATTATTATAAATAATATATTTACTATGTAATATTATAAGCATTTATCTGCATTATAGAACAAAAATACTAGAAAATGAATTAATATATGTTTAGTTTATAAGTTACATATGTTAAGAATTGTAGAAAGAAATATAAGCATATTTTAAATCAGAATCTCTCTATAATATTATTTAAAATATTTGATACTATAAATTAAATAATCAATCTGTTATATTACCACATAAAATAATAATACCATCAAGCAAAATAATACACAATAAATCCTAAATTCAAATTTAAATTTTCAATTCTTGTTATTTTTTCAAAAATCTAAATTTAATAAATACAAAAATATATTAATTATTATTTCCATAGTAATCCATGCTCGTTTTCACATAAAATTCATTTACAACTCAAATATTAATAATAAATTGTATATTATGGCAAAGATATTTATCTTTTAAATTATTATCATAATAGAATATAATATAATAAAATAAAATAAAATATAATCATGAGACAAATAAATATACTTATGTGAGAGTAAACCAGAATCTTGCAAGTCCACTGTAATTTTGCTCTACATTTAAATAAAATATTCAATTTTCTGTGATAAAAGCATCAAATAGGAAATTACATTTTCATTTTTAACACATTTAATACCATCTTTGGAGGTGAATAAAAAGTAATAATGCATAATCATGTTTTCCAATACAATTAAAAAATAATACAAAATTTATTAAATGTGTTAAAAAACAATTATAAGTATATACATCATTATTGTATATACAGTTAATGGTCAACTACAACGATCATCAAGATAATTGTAATATTTGTTTTCTCTAATAATTTTAATGTGTGCATATTATGTAATGCAGTGGTGTTAAGTTTATTGATTTTATAACTACGAAGAAATTGTGAAAAGTTATACGATAATAAATATATATTTCACAGAAGGTATATTATATATTAAATTGTATAGAGTGACAAGTTTATAGAAAAATATTAAAAAAATGAGGCAAATGTATTCATATAAATAATAAAATATGTACACTTAATGTTTTTGTATTAAGTATAATTTATAAAGCCAAAGTAATGTTTTTAATACATTACTATAGTAATTTTTCAATTCCATTTTCAAATCATATGTTCGACACTAAAATAATTGTAAATATAACATCTTTAGGCATAAATATTAAAAATGCGAGAAAAACTGAATACATTAATATTTTTTTTATATTGAAAAATTAATGATAAAAATAGAGTGCCATTATAAATATATTAAAAGATTTAAAAAATAAAGATAAATGAAAACTCTTTCTCTTTCTATATCAAAAAACAAAGAAAAATATTTTTTATTCGTAACCAATACTTTAACTACCTACATCAATGAAATATAATATCATGCAGGTTTGAAAATTAATAAAAATGCTAAATTTATTTATTTTTTGCAGATGAGTGAAATGATGAACAAAAAATATATTAAAATAATATACTCATTTGTTGGAAACAAGCTTCATGATTCTACACTAAAAAATGCATATTGATAAAGCAAACTTATAATTTTAACAATATACCTCAGATTCATAGACATCATCTTGATTGGTACCAATCATGGAAGTCAATTCAGCATCTATGTAGTAACGGCTCATACGCTTAACATTAGCAAAATATGAAAATTTAACTTATTACAATTATTATCTTTAATCAAACCTTTTGATATATCATTAAATGATATTTGTAATAATTGTCACCTTATTTAACTATGCTATGCCATGTAAAATTACTGTGGCTTTACAAACAATACCAAGTTATCACAAGTATTTTGTTTCGTTTAAAATAAAAATATTTGTCATAATAATGGCAATATTATTGAATCGTTTTAATAAATGAGCTATAAATATCTTTTTTCATATTCTGTGTATTTTTGCATATCGCAAAAAGATAGCTGTTTTATAAGCGTGATCAATCAAATAATAAAACAACAAACTATGTGTGAGTTTGTATAACATCATTAAAAGCATATATATTATAAGTGAATAAAGCCATACAAACTACATAATATGTTATGAACTTACCTGCATGAAGTTGCAAAATTCAATGCAAGTTGCACAAATTCCAGTAATACAACCAAGAAGATCAGGATCTGTTAGCATACACTCTTTTAAATAACTATCTTGTAAATCTTGATGGACACTAAGAACTTCATCAACATTACAAACCTAACAAAAAAAGAAGAATGAAAAATATAATTGAAAAAATATTTCAAAAATTAAAACTTACTTTGCTCATTTTATTTATGAATGTTAACCAATTTGGTTCTATAACTTCAACCATCATATAATATTCCAAATGTTGAATACAATCTAGCATCCGTTGCCTTAGTGAAAATGACTGTCTATATGCCATAGCTACTTCATGTGTGAAGGTTTTTGCTATTTTATTACTGATCCATACTCTGTAATTTTTTGTAATTATTTAAAATAATTATGATCTCTAAATATGTGTATACAATACTTATCAAGAGTATAAGTTTACAATATAATTATTTTATATTTAATAAATAAAATTTTCTTACCTACATAGGATTCTTTCAATATATTTACAATGTAACAAATGTCTAAATAACATTTGATAGCATGCAATTGCTTTTCTGTTTATAATTAAAGAAACAGGCCACTTGACTTCATAATTAAATACAAATGCTTCTAATCCAGTTAATGTTTTATCTGCTTGAAAGCAATATTCTAAAAGAGATATAATCTTTATTGTTAATATTTATTGTGATTAGTGATTAATAAATATGAAAATATGAATTACCTCTTTCTTCTCGCGTCTGTATAGAAAGTATTCTAAACATTTGAAACTGTAGATCATAAGGAAGAAGTTCTGGCTTTAGATCATCTTTGTATGGATCTAAATCAGCAGTAGACATACGTAAAGCAACTTCAAGAAGAGATGCTATACGATGTAAAACAATATCGTACATGTTTTTGTTCAATTCAGCCTCACACAAATTCATAAATTGGACCTTAAATTCAGTCACACATATTTAAAATGTAAGATAATATTAATAAACAATATACAGAATATGAATTTATAAGTTTCATTAATTAATATACAAATTACCACAAAATCTCCTTGAGCTAAAAGAAAATAACTTTTCACGCTACGTAATCTACCCATTAAATCATTCTCTTCCATCAAGACTTCTAATAAAGTCTTTGCTGCTTCCGAATATGCTCTATCTATTGCAGCAATATATTGTTGTCCTTTATGCTGATAAGTAAAAG
Source organism: Vespa velutina (assembly GCF_912470025.1). NCBI lineage: Eukaryota > Metazoa > Arthropoda > Insecta > Hymenoptera > Vespidae > Vespa > Vespa velutina. Next base: position 13,131,186 of record NC_062188.1, on the reverse strand, counting down.
GCTCTTGCTTACCCCATTTTATTGTTTTTCCTATATATATTTAAAAAATTCAATAAAAAGTAATATAAATATACTATTAAAAAGACCAATTGAAAACGTACCACATTGTCTGATTACATTAAAATATTTTCCCGTTCTAAGAATTGTTTGAGCATGATCACTTAAGAATATTGGAATTCTTTCTGGTCTCATTGTATACCTCTTTTCCCAATAATCTGCAGAGTAATCTACAGGAAGTTCTTCTCGTTGAATAAGCTCATTATCTTCTACAAGAAACTGTTGAACATATACATTACAAAAAAGCAATAAATACTATAAGAACAATCATAAAGAATACCCATACAATACGTACTTCTTCATATGGATCACGAATTACACCTTTATAAACCCATTTTTCTAATATTTGCATATAAGGAACACTAGCTGCATGGATTAAAAATAAACATAATTCTTTGGATTTTGGTTCACCACTTATATTATTTGCTTGTTCATGGAGAAGACTTAATACTTTTCCACCTCGAGCATTTGCCTAGAAGCAAGAAATATTGATATTAGTTAGAATAAAAATAATATTTACTAAATTAAGATTATATTAATCGAATTGAAGTTGGCACATTTCCATTAACCTTGCATATTGTGGATGTAATTTGTGATAGTATAAACATAGTGGACATAGTAGATTGAATATAGAACCATAATTTCTGCAAATTAAGTTTGTTGCGAATATGTTCCATTTCCAATTGTACAATAAATAACTGAAATTAGAATATTAAAATTAAATTATTATTAAATTAATATTTATATATGATTATTATAATATTTCTATTATTTACCAAATAATCTTTTAATAAACATCTTATAGCTCCTCTTAAGGCATGATTCACTTGCCCATCTTCTGATGAAACTTTTTCTTCAACGAACCTAATTGTCATAGAGTAATAAGATGCCAGGGGAAGTATTTGTTGAACCATTTGTTTAAATGATATTCCTAAATCAAATTAAAATTAATATTTGTTTTTAAATAATTACAAAAAATAATACATAGAGCCTTACCAACATCAGATGATATACTGAATGTTCTAACACCATAAGAATTTGTTAAAGGTTCGGAAACAATGTAAGTTCCATCTATACCTTTCAAACAATATAAAACATCCCAGAGGAGTATAGACTCTTGAGATACAATTGGTACGACTTCTGCAAAATATTACTGATCCTTTGAAAATATATGTACTTTTGAAGTGATATAATATAATTATTAGCAGTATGAATTTACAAACTTTGACATGGTCCTGTATTTCCTTCGATATGAAAGTCCCAAGACATACGAGGTCTTTCTGTTATCCAATTATGTTTTAAAGCAGCATCACTTTTTTTAACGACTGAAACAACTTGCTTATTTAATTTTCTTTCTCCTTCTACAGCAGCCTTTATTACATTTTTACAAATCTGTAATATAGAAAGTATTATTTGTGATAAAATGACATATAGCAAGGAACAAAAAACTTTATATGAATAGGGGAAATAAATTTATATAAATATACAACAAACCTGTGGTAAGTCTTCTTTTGTAATAGGAGAAGTTTTAGGTGCTGATAATAAGGTTGCGTGTTTTGCCAAACAAGTTCTTAATTCTTTATCTCCAGATATATATTCCAAAAGTTGCATAAATGGGCCTAATAAATCTACCCTGTAAAATATAACTCTTTGTATTGTTTCCTAAATTATCGACTTATAAGAAATATGTTATTAAATATGTAAGATTATTTACTTTTTAGATTTAAGTTCTTCGTATTTTTGTAAGAACAATTCTGGAAATGGTGAAGCTTTAGTTAAACGACGAACACAACTCTGAGAGGCAATAACGTTTAAGGCTCCTGTGGTTACAGTACTTTCTTTTTGTAATCTTTCTACAAACTTTTCTGGTGCAGCTGTGGATCTAATAAACAATAAAATATGAAAGTATTATATAAAATCTTCTTCATTATCATTATATGACAATTTTATTATCATTGTATAATGAAAATAAATATAATTTTTACAAATTGTATAAGCAGAAGTTTATTCTCACCCTAATAAACCAATTAATTCCACTATTAGATGATGAACTTTAAACTCACTCATTGCTACAGATTAAAAATTGATTTTAGAATATTATTGTACGTTTCTTAGAAAATTATAATTATTATTTCTACGTGCATATAAAGAATTTAAAATCGATCTTTACAAAAGATGTCATTTTAAATATCCGCTATTTGTTTGTATCAACCTAGAAATACATACACCCACTATACATCATTGCACATCGATGAATAACGCCATCTAGCAAAGGTAATAGTAGAAATAAAGAAAGTAGTTTTTCCGCCATCTTGATAAGGTAATTTTTTATGATTAAAATTTCCTTTCTAAGAAAAAAGCCATAACATATAGGCCTGTTGAATAAAATTGAAAACATGGTGGAAGATAATAAATGAATATGTATCTTAAAATATTTCATTCTAAGAGTAAAAAAAATTTGACAAAATTGATTTGAATTTTGAAATTTGTAGTTGTCTAATCGAGCAAATTTTTTTTTTATAATCGACATTGATTAAAAAATTAAAAAGTTCTCTATGATATTATTGAAAAATCAATAGTTTTTTAATAAAATAATTATTTTATGTTATATATTATGTATTTATATTTAAGAAAATTAATAATATTTTATTTTTAATATAAGAAATTTGTTTTTTAATATGTATTTATATTTAAGAAAATTGATGAAATTAATAAATTTTTTCGATGTAATAACTGAATGATGAAAATAAAGTATACGCTATAAAAAAATCTAAGATCAATCTCAACTTTAGATCTTATTTTATTTTTTGCAAATTTTAATTAATTATTCATTTTCAATATACCCAAGATAATTTTCTTATGTATTTAATTTAATTTTAATTTTCGTTTTCCTTTTTGGTTTTTATTATATTAATTGTAATAAAATAATTTATCATTGAATGCAACGCGAATACTATCGTGTTGATTGACTACATTTCATTTCGATTATATCAAATAAAATATCAGATATATATAATATATATATATATAATATATATATATAATATATATATAATATATATATATATATAATATATATATATATATATATATATATATATATAAATAAATTCAATGTTAATTATACTCAGATTTCATGTTACTTCGTGTCATTAACGTTTATTATCCTATTAGCTAGAACGTGCTTGCACGTCTAAATTGAAGGGTTCTTCGAGCTTCATTATATAGATTATCTGCACGATATTCGTGTTAAAAATGATAATACAAAGACGCAATAATAAAAAAACTGACAATTAAGATTCCTTCTGCTGTCTATCATCATTAGATTTTTAAAGAAATGGTCAATAATAAATTATATTATGGACGATGTTTCGATACTTCGATATAGTTTTTGATAGCACACAAATACGTATGACATCTAAGCGAAAGGATCTTCCCCATTCATATTCGAAGCGTAGAATGACGTAAATAGTCCTATTCCAGCTGAATCGATCGAACAAACGAGTCTGCGTGTTAGCAGAGGCGCCATACGACGTCCTCATACGCTTCTTCGTCACTGACGAATTTGTTCATCGTAGTATTGCCGGTCGTGACGCTCTTGGAAATTTTTCTTTGAAATAAGGGAAATTTCTACAAGGAAAGTAAGTAAAATCATTTTCTATTTTCTAACACATTTTCTATGTCATTATTACTTTTTGACATTCCATTTTTGAATTTTTGATATCAACAATTATTTATTTTATAATATTTGTGTTTCTCCTCAACTGACTTATGTTCATATTTTTCAATGGTAGCTTATAAAGATTCATTCCTTTAAATTATTAATGCATATAACATTTTTGCAAATTTTCACGAAGTTTTCTTAACAATCAAATGATTAGAAAACATATGTTAAGAAAAATGAATGTTTCATTTACCTTACTATTTTTATAGATTTCTAACATGCCGTCAGTGCGGCGGATGATCCTGGGGCACGTCATGTCCGGACTATATACGAAACTTAATCGTACGAAAAAATTGCGGGGTGATTTATTAGAAACACCGATGAAAAGATGTCTCTCTACTTTCGACATTACTTTGCTTGGTGAGTATAACGTTTCATGTAAAGAACATTGTTCTAAAAATTAATTATTTTGTTTACAATAAATAATTTACATAGTTTGCATTAAATCTGTTCTATGAGAAAGAACGATTAATGCGATTATCTATCCATATGATTAAAAAATACATCAAATGATAAAATATAAGCTTTTTTTAAGCTAATATAAATTAGTAAAAATGTAAATTACATCGTCACATACTCGGTAGAATTTTCCATGTTTATGTTAAAGAAATAAAGAAATTATTCATATTTCTTATATGTTATCAGGTGTCGGGCATATGGTCGGTGCTGGAATCTATGTTCTAACAGGAACGGTGGCTCATGATTTAGCTGGACCAGGTGTAGTTTTCAGCTTTCTTCTAGCCGGTATAGCTTCATTGTTAGCTGCTCTGTGTTATGCCGAGTTTGGTGCGAGGGTACCTAAAGCTGGCAGTGCTTACGTTTATACTTATGTTTCTATCGGTGAATTTTGGGCCTTCGTTATCGGTTGGAACATAATATTGGAGCATATGATTGGTACGTCTGGTAATTTTATTGTGTAACTTTGTTATCATTTCAGTTCTTATAAAAAATATTATGTATCAATTTAAATCAGGTGCTGCATCCGTGGCAAGAGCTTGGAGTGGTTACGTCGATTCCTTGGCAGGAGGAGCGATTAGTAATTATACTCATCGTTTAATGGGTGGTTATACAATGGGAGAACCACTTGGTACCATGCCGGATTTCTTGGCATGCGGTTTATGTCTTGTTTATGCAATGCTCCTAACATTGGGAGTGAAATGTTCAGCAGCCGTTAATTCTCTCTTGACTTTGGTTAATTTAGCTGTCATGATACTGACGATCGTTTTGGGAATTTATTACGCAGACATCTCGAATTGGAGCAAAGAAAACGGTGGAATTTTTCCATATGGTTTCAGTGGCGTACTTGCCGGTGAGTCGTCGCTATTTTAAGAAAATTTAATGCGATAATGAAGTCATAACTGAAAATAGTTTCAAGCTACATATTTCGAATCGAAAATCTTCTCTCTATGTTTTATTACTTTCTTATTTTTCCTATTTCGATCGTCTCATTTAGGCGCAGCAACGTGCTTTTACGCTTTCGTTGGCTTCGACTCGATTGCAACATCCGGAGAAGAGGCACTTGACCCAGGACGAAGTATTCCGTTAGCAACGATTCTTTCAATGGCTATTGTCACTATTGGATATGTGATGGTTGGTGGTGTTCTTACATTGATTGTACCTTACTGGAACATCAACCCTACTGCAGCACTTCCTGAAGCTTTCGCATCGAGAGGTATACCATGGGCTAAATATGTGATTAGGTGAGTCAAATAAATATTAACATCAAATAAATATTGAGTTGGCCAATAAGTAATGTAAAAATTTGCAGTATTTTATAATAAGAATAAATAAACAGTATATTCAATATCTTTTTTACTAAAAATTTCAATATTATTTATCGACTAATCCAATAATTATTAAATAAAAAATGTCAGAATCATTTTAAAAATTGTATTCCTTACAGTATCGGTGCACTTTGCGGAATGACAACGACTCTCTTCGGTTCGCTCTTTTCCTTACCAAGAACGATGTATGCCATGGCAAATGATGGTCTCCTTTTTGGTTTTCTCGGTTATATAAGCAATCGTACTCAAGTACCAGTTCTCAATTTGATGATTAGTGGAATTTTTAGTGCGTTGATTGCTCTTCTTTTCGATTTACAACATTTGGTTGAGTTCATGTCTATTGGTACTTTCTTGGCGTATACCATCGTGTCGGCTAGTGTCATAGTACTCAGATATCGTCCTGAAAAAAATACACCTGCTGCTTCTACTGCTGGTACACCGAGCAGTCTAGCTTCACCACCTACAGAGGGTGCAGATTTTAATAGTGATTGCAACAGCATTGCATCGGCTGATGCCGAGGTATATACACATACATATATACATAAATATACATATATATAAATAAATATATAAAATTTCTCTTTTTTCGTTTGATTTCAAAACATATGATATTTTCACAGCTTCTGGATTCCAGCGAAGGTGTTGGAAAATTAAAACCACGATATAGTTGGTTAGCCAATTTCTTAGGCAATTGTGAGCCTGGAACAGCTGTGGCTATTACTGTAACAATTTATACAACAGCCAGTGCTTCACTTTGCCCGCTTCTGATACTATTGTTCCAATCATCTTTTAAATCTACATGGAACAATTACTTTGTCTTGATGAACGTGATCATTCTTATAATCAGTAATAAGTTATAATTCTCTAGAATGATGCATTTATTGCAGAAATAAATTATATCAAATTTAATATTTTGATATTGTGTTTACAGCTTTGTTAGTGATTGGTGCACATCGACAAAATCCACCAAGTGGTAAATTTCAAGTACCGATGGTACCTTTGATTCCAGCTTTAAGTATTCTTTTTAATGTTGGTTTGATGTTTCATTTATCTTTATTAACTTGGTTACGATTTTTCGTCTGGATGATAGTAGGTAAGTTGATAAAGTTTTTTCCGACATTTTTTACATTTTTAATATATACATTTTTCCTATATTTTATCATTTTTATATTTCTAGGAATGCTCATTTACTTTTTATATGGTATTCACTATAGTAAGGAAGCAGTTAGTCCAAATTCATATTCAGTTTTAATGGCTAGTTCGGAAGCAGTAAGAGGTGCTAAATGGGGTGCAATGTTACGCGTTAATCAAAAAGTTGACAAAGTACCTATTCTTGACGAGAACGAACATTAAAACTAGTATTACAAGCAAAAGGTTTAAAAAGTAGACAGTAAGTATAAGTGTAGTAACAATGTGGAAAAGAAAAAGAGAAAGAAAGAGAAAGAGAGAAAGAGAGAAAGAGAGAGAGAGAGAGAGAGAGAGAGAGAGCAAAGATAAAAAGGTAATAACAAAGAAGATATAAAAAAAAAGTAAACTACTTTAGAAAGGTTTCCAAGTCTTTTACAAGAAAGAAGTTATTTGATCATAGACGTTATATATAATCATATGAATGATTATTTTTTCATAGAAAGTTTAAAACTAACGATCAAAGAACTTGACATTTTTAAATGCAAAGAAAAAAATAGTCTTTGTGATTCGAGAAACTAGGAAAAAGATTTTCAATACATTGAATATGATGAATTTAATTTTCTTTCGATAAGGATTGTGCTTTTTTAGAATTGACTAGTATCCGTATACGGTTGTAAATAATGGTGCTTTAAGTAATGTATTTAATGAAACTATGTTTTAAGATCTCCTCGTACCAATTCGTATAGATCAGCTTCGATGAGACTTTCAAATCTGTAAGACTGGTAATTTTTGCTAATACTTATCCTGACGAGCTTGCAGCGAATCTTTCAAAATATACACTATATATATATATATATATATATATATATATATATATAAAGTGTTAGAACATTAATTAGATAAAAGATGAGATTACGAGGGAGTATATACATTAAAACAATTAGTCTTCTTTATGTTTAGTTACGCACAAGTTTGTTAAACGGTACAAAATATGCTTGTAATAACGCTGATTTACTGTAGTTCTATTTTTAAGAAAATATATTACAAATATTATATATCTATTATATATCTATTATATATATATATATATATATATATATATATATATATATATATATATATATATATATATGTAAATGATTGCAAAGTGGTTACGAGGATTATTAATAAGATTTTTGTTTGGAAATATCCTCCTTTTGGTTTGTTTTATATAAAAATGATTAAAAATGAGAAATATTGTTTTGATGATACAATGATAGATTTCAATTGGCACTGTGGAAGATGATGTCATGTTATCGAGTTGACGCTTAGATGCAAACGTCCCGATAACAATTTTCATTTGAATATTTTCCCTACATAAGCGTACATAGGTAGGTCAAGATGAAAAATCGAAGACAATGATATAACAGCGAAATGAATAATAAATATCTGTCTTCGATATACTTTTACGTTTGCATCTAAGGGCTGAGAAATGGTGCCTTGGGAACGAGTAGACTATTTATAAAAATAAGATTTATGTATTTAAAAAAATGACAATAGATTTCGTCCGTAATACGACGATTATTAAGATTAAGATTATAATTGGATTTAACCGAGCAATTTGCTATTTTCATGGGCGTTTGCAAAAGGGAGAGGATTAGACAAAATGAACAAATACTCTCCGTCTCGTGGGACAATGAAAGTAATATTTTTTTGTAAATATGTCTTTTTGTAAAAAGAAACAAATCTCTAGATATAATGTTACAGTACAAACTTCAATCAAAACTTAAGTTTGCTTATTTCCTACAAGAAAAAAAAATTAAATAAAGCACCTCTCCTTCCTACGTCAACCAATAAGAGAATGATTATATTTATTGCTTTTTTATTGTATACAGTTTCCTTGAAATAATTAATAACAAATGCTTTCTGTTGCAAAGACAATTTTGTTCACCAATGTTATTTATTTAATTATTTATATTATTTATTCTACTGCAAAAGTTAATTTATAATAAATTCATTAATCGTGTATATCTATCTTTAGATACACACACATATATATATATACATATATTATACTGTCTACATGGTTTTCTGCTTTGTAGATGTAAAACAGATCATCTGTTATAACGAATATATTGAATCAACATTATACGTGGATATGGTTATAATTAATTATGTACTACCATCGAAGTGCCATAGAGTTATGTAACACTTGTATCTTTCGCTTAGATGGTAGTATAGCAGAGACATAAACTTATCGAAATAGTTAATCGAAATTAAAAGTTTAATAAGATGTGAGTATGTGTTTATAACGACATGTTATTATAGATTATTATAGAAAGTATACAAAAATAATATAATCTGATTACTGTACAAATCGATATATACAATATGATGTTAGATGTAAGATAACTCCAACAATATAACTCCCTACTTGCTGTTCTATGATTTTCAAATTCTTTGTGCAATATTTCTACTATATTTAAAAATTAAAAATATTTCAAACAAATCTTTGCTATATATATATATATATATATCTTATTTTTATTTTTTTCTCGTTGAATTTACTTAATATGTTATATTCAGTAAATATTTAGAAGATACAAAATATTACTCTATTTAAGTTATGTTATGTAAGTACAAGCGATTTAATTATTCTGGTCAAAATCAAATTATTGCAATATTTTTCACGATGATAATTACCTATTATTGCTGAACATCTTGCAAGGACATTTTGGACATCTTTGTTAACTGTATGTGTGTATAACTACAAATATGTATCGACATTATTGTCTCTAAATTTATTACAAATATAGATGTAGTAGAATATTAATTATTTATAAATTATATTATCCACTTATATTAATTGAAAATTTTAATACTCTCTCTCTTAATTGAGATAATTAGAGAAACCATGCCTGTGAAATTAAACGAACTATTAATCACATTTATATTATTGGTATTCATTTATGATTTAAGTATACTATAAAAAATGTTTAAAAGTCTATTAATCAAACATTCATGTTTTAAGTAATATAAGTAGAAATTCAAACATTTAGAATAATTATTGCATTCAAACAAGTCATGTTGAATAACAGAATAACGATAAAAGTCATGGCATTCGAACAATTCAAAACTTCTTTTCTAAACAATTTACTAAATATAAAAGAAATATGGTAATATACAACGTTAAAAAAATGATTTATTAACGTTATCATAGTTAGCCGTCTTTTTATATATAGAGGATCGTATTTGATCGATAGTGTTCATTCATGTGTTCGATCAACAAAGTAGTTGTCACTAAAACAAAAATCATTTTTTGAATTTATTTCGTTGTTTTTTTAAATTTGATGAAATGTTTCTACGATTGGCTTTCTTTATGATGATCTTTAGTATTGTCTTTGCTCGAAACATCCAGCATGATGGCGATCATGTACTTTCATCTGAAATTCCTTGTTTGAAAGAAAAAATATTGCATTACGTAATGATATATATATACATATGTAAACACATTACATTTAATTTAAAATATACATATTTTTCTCAATTATCAATATTTCAATTACGGATAATATATTCATTAATAACGTTGTATAAGTTTATTTTATTTATTTTTTAATTTTAGCATCGACCTGAAACTAATACCAAATCACCATCGATGATAATTTCTGCTATTAAAAGTGACGATCATCATCCTTCGAAGATGTTACCAAAGAAAAGAGCAACGATTGATTCCGATTTACTTACATCTGTTCCAAAACCTGGATGCTGTGGTTAGAATTGAAATATATTAAAATAACTAATTACCAAGTTGTTTGTTTACAAATTATATCACAAGTAATATTTTTCTAGCACTCGTATCTTATACTATTTGAATTTCATTTGATGCTTTTTGAAATGATTATAAATAATAATAACAATAATAAAAAGTAGGACGTATTATGAAATAATTGTAATGATTGAAGTATATTCGTTTCTTTAATTTTATTTTAACCCACATTCTTACTTTTATTTATTAATATTCTTATATGTGTAGATTATAATACAGTTCAAAATTATCATTATAATTTGTAATAAATTTACAGAGAAATATTTCTAATTCTTGGTAAGTAATCTTGATTAATTTCGTTAGAATATTTAGTAATTTTTTGGAAGAACATCAGTGTGTTTCATAGATTTATATATATTTTTTATAAGTTAACAAAAGAAATAAATAAACATACAACTAGAACTTTATAGATAATATCTTACAAAGGAAATTTGTATTACTTTAATATGCTTCTTATATTTATAATATTTATTATAAGTTATAGAAATAGAAGAAATTTATGTAAGTATAAATCATAAATTTTTAATTATTAATATAAATTAATATCTCTATTAAACAAGGTGCATAGGTTAGTAAATATTCCTTAAAAATTTTTATAATATATAAGACAAGCTTTAATAAAATGACAATGTAAGGAACTTTTATACAAAAAAGTTAAATATTAATGATTATTACACTATTTATTTCCAGTGCATAATTACTATAACAAAAGTGAAGACTTTTATATTATAGATCTCACAACATTGATCTATTAAATGAATGTTGACAATTCAACATAAACCACTTGTACTATAAATTGTGAGGGGAATGTTTTATTTATCTCTCATAATATCAAATCACCTCACTCATATTGTGCCATATGGTTTTATTTTATTGATGTAAAAATATATAATAAATTTATATAAGTATACACAATAATGTATTTAACTGTCGAATAAATTAATGAAAAGTTTCTTACATTCAATTACCAGTTAATACAGTTGGAACACTTCATGAATGTGCAGTACGTAACGAATGCACATATACCACGTGTGGTAGATATATACGCATTAAGTCATTATATTATTTTCTAATAATTACAGGTACAGCATTAATGAATTTTAACACTGATACATTGTGTTATCTATTTTGTCGAGTTAAATTGATTTTCCAAGCTGATATTGGTCTAGCTTGTAAAAAGTTTACTTTTCGTTTACCCCATCTGAGCCAAGAGAATCCTATTATTAAACAAAGTAAACTTTCTATATAATATCCATCAAGCTGCATAATGCAAGTACCACCATTAGTACTTGTGCATAACTGTAAAAAATTTAATGTTTTATTTATACATATTTGATAATAGTAACGTTATCAAAAAATTAGAAAAATAGAAATTAAAAATACCTGTTTTTCCGCAAGTGTACTACAATCATTGGAAGCATCTGTACTACATTGTCTAAGTGTTAAAGGATCGACAAACCAAAGAGCTGCTGTTGCAGGCCAGTTTGCACCAAGATTAGATAACGTATTTAATAATGTCATGTAAGTACCTCCAACAGCAGGATCACTGACTTTTGCAAAAAATGCCATAGATGCTACGAACATGCAACTTGCAGATATCTAAAATATAAGAAATAACATTATTAAATTTGATAATTAAGATTTAATATGTTTCAAGAAATAATTATTACCTGATGTATAAGATAAAGAACAATCAATATAATAAAATAATACATTGGAACTTGTCCATTATTTATGATATACGGTGTGATCCATACCAAACATGCTGCAATTAGTCCAAAAGCAAGCCTGCAAGAAAAAGAATGCTTGTAATAAAAAAAAATATCTTTTTTAAGTGTCTAATATACAAAATGGTTAATATTTTATAATTAACTTAATTATAACCTGTAAGGCATTGCTTTCATATATATATCCATAGGTCTTGGACCAACAGTATATTTAGAAATAGCTAATGGTAGAAATATTTGTAGCGGTGTCATAGGTACTGCCATTAATGCAAACTTTTCTTTAGGGATACCAGCTTCTACTAATTTTAAACCTGTTACAGCATCACAAGCGGAAAAACCAATCTGGAAAAGATAATTATATAACACACATATTGTTTTCTTTTTTTGTATTATTTACTTTTAATATTAGACAATTCAAACCTTTGCTGTCAACAAAAATAAAATTGTTGTTTTTATTGAAGGTAATTTAACAATATCCCAAAGTAATTTATATGCATGTCTAATATTCGTATTCAACTCTTCATCTTTACCAACTTTTTCTTTATTTTCACCTTTCAAGAGAGCAATGAATGTCGTGGTAATAATAAATATCCAACCCCAGAAATATAAAAATCCTAAAAGACAGTATGTATGAAATAAAATGTATAATGGAATTTTTTAAATATTCATGGAATTGCGTTTCATTTTACCAGGTAAAGTTAAAATTCCTTCATTTGATGGAACTGATCTTAAATATCCATTACAAAATTCAGCAGACTCCAATGCCATAAAAAGAACGTAGCCTATAAAGTAACCTGCAGTTTGACCAACACTATTGCATGTCGATGCATATGCTACATTACATCTATAAAATACATAATTTAAAAAATAAAAATGACAATAGATAAAAGAGAAAGATTAATAAATAATATATTACCTTTTAAGCATCGTAAGAGCCCAACCATCTACTACAATATCCTGAGTAGCAGCAAGTACATTCAAAGCAAAAAATAATGCAGTCAGCATTTCAATATTTGGCTTTTCATGTTCTTTACCCAGCCAATGATCAACATGTCCAGATAGTACTAGCATAAACATACCCATCAAATATTGGGTAGGTATCAGCCATGTTTTTCGGCGTCCAAACTTTTGATAAAACACAGAATCTACTATTGGTGCCCAAAATAGTTTTAACGAAAATGGCCATTGTACAAAACTGAATTCCGCCTAAAATCAAAAGGAACCATCTGTATTTGGAACAGGTAAATCACAATACATTATCTTATTAAGTAACATATGTTAATAATTTTAAACTATATAATGAATTACCTGTTGCCGATAGGATACACCTCGATTTTGCAATAACATAGGAATAGAGCCACATAAACCCAGAGGTATTCCTTGTAACAGATATAGGAAAAAAAGAATGGCTATATTTTTTTCATCTCCACGTATATCAGCTTTGTCATGAATGTGATTGTGTTCTGCGACACCTTCTTCCATAGCATCGTTTTTTTCAATTTTCCTTCTTAAATTTGTTCCCATCGTAGAAATTTAATGTATCGAAATATCACAACAAAAAGGAGAAAATTTTTAACGTGTTATTGAAAACACTAATATTTCCTGTAGACTTACGTGGCAACCTAAAAGTCAGACTGCAACTTTCAAAATTGATTTACCACCGTTTGATAGGTTAAACCAAATTTCATGTATCATATCGGTATACACTTTCATTCTCGTATATCTTCATGAAAGCTATTACTTCACACGATGACCACATATTATGCTTATAACAGGAATTACTTTATTTCTGATTTGAAAATAAATAAATTATGCATTGTATACCTAACGCAATGTTCATTGCATATATAACCTTAAATGACGTGTTCAAGTCACTGACAGATCGAAAATTTTTCTCTATAAATAGAATTTAATTATAATAATTGTATACCTTGTCAAAATAGATAAGAGTAAATATTCTAATACGATACATTCAAGTACTCGATATTTGAACGAAACTTTCGCAACTACTGACAGTAACCGATTGCCACGTTATTTGTATGGTAGGACACGTCAGTTATATTTTGTTTTTTTTATCTTGTATCACGTGTATTATGTATTCTAACAAGGTTTATACGCATTAAGCATGACAAATGGATCGTAACATTTTAAACCAATCAAATTCTTACGTACAATACATTACAATTAAGTCAACCAATTAAAATTCATTAATTAATCCTTGAAATTTCAGCTTATTGTTAGATTTATATCATTTAATACGTAAGTAATTATATCTGTTACATCATATTATGTGTATATCGAGTAAACAAATTCTCATTTGATTTTGAATATTTATAATTCGTATACATGATTAATATAATGAATTGTATTTCATTAATAAAGTAAATGAGAACGCGAAAGAAGGAAAATTTGTGAGAAAAATGATTAACAAGAGAATAAGGAAAAAACGAAAAAAGGAATTAACAGCTACAGGTATGTATTATATAAGTAATTTAATACTCCCACAATAAACTAAACAAAAAACAAATTTTATTCTAAAAATTTATTTAAAAACTTACGGAATGATTAATTAAAGACAAAATTATTTTATATTATTTGGATAAATTATTACGTCTAAAATTACAAGCGAATACTCCACAATTTCCTCTATTTGAACTTACGGTGAGAGCCATTTTAATTAATTCCTTAACGCTATTATCTATAGTTTCAGCATTCAGAACGTTATTTTGAATTCTGTAAAAATAACGAATACATAGAAATTATTAAAATGATATAAATACAATTAAGCTTGTATAATATTCCCTTACAATTTGTTAAATTGTATTTTCGTAATTTTCCCATCGTGTTGATTTTTAATATCTTCAGTAATATCGATCATATAATCTTTACGTATTTCGCATGTCAATCTGGCTACACATTTCGGAGAGACATATTTTTTATTTTCAAATCTTCCATTATCATACGTCTAAAAAAAATATATATATATATATATATATATATAAAACTTAAAAATTATTCAATGTACCTAATAATGTATTTAAAAATTGTTCAATGTACAAATGTATTTAATAGTAATTAAAGAAAGAAAAATTAGAATACTTGAGAGAAATTCGTCGCTATCATTTGTAAAACGTAATTCATAATGTCGTTGTCCGCGGAAGTAATTTCAGAACGTTTTCTTCTCCCGGAAACAATTCCAATCGGTAGAAGAACCGGATTTGTAGCTAAAGCCGCGGCTGCGCCGATCAAAGCGACTCCGGCTAAAGCTTTTAAAGCAACGGCCTTCGAAACGAATGTATGTATGTTATTATGTACAATTTTCTGATAATAGCTTTTTTATTATTATCAGAAATTAATCGAAATTATCACCTTTTGAGTTTGGATATTACTTCCTGGATATTGTGGGACATTATTGTCAGGAATATCAGGTTCGTCAGGATTAAAATCATTTCCATTTTCTAAAGTAGCTGTGATTCCATGTCCAGGTCGTGTGCCGCCATAACTACCATATCCACCATTACCATAACCGTATCCACCAGCATCTGCTGAATTATAATTTGATCCTGGTCTATTAGAACTTTCACTTCCGTAACTAGGCCTTTGTCCATATCTGATTTTCATATATAATATATTAGATTGATTATAAACACCTAATAGGACAATATTAGCTGTATATATATACATCTATATATATATATATACATATATTATATATATATAGTATATATAATAGATATTGACCTATCTCCTGCGTAAGTTCCACTATAAGCACCATTTCCACCATAGCTACCACTGTAACTTCCAACGTTAGGTCTTTCACTACCTATATTTGAACTCATGGGTCGAATTGGAATTTGCCAACTATGTCTGAAATGTGAAAAATGTTGTTAAATTGTTTTGGGAATGGAATAAATTATTTTGTTGAAATTACCTGTCGACATTTCTGTCTCCATACGAAGATGAATAATGATTATTTTCCGATGGAATCCTGTTGTAATCTGGTCGAGACGATGAACCTGAACCATGTCTATTTCCGCAACAGTTGGAACTTAGAAATTAAAAATATTTAATTAATTGATATGTACGGTGTATATATATATATATATATATATACACATTCACAAATACGTATATATACATGTATATACAGATAAATATCTATACGTAAATGTATATATGATCATTACCAAAGAAAAGAAATCATCGAAAATATTCGATAGATTTAAACTTATCTCTCGATTCCAAAGACGGTGATCCACGAATAACAGTTCTTGCTTTTTTATCAGTGTTTTTATCATCGGAATTATTTTCGTTATTCTTCGTCTGGAAACCTTTGGAGGAATTTCTATCTCGTACGATATTCGGAAAAAATCTGTCTTCTGTAAATTGCTTCTTTAAAAGTTCGTCTGTTGAAGAATATTCTCTTTCCTCTGATAATCCATGACAAACGATGAAAAAAATAAAGAAAATCAGAAAATATTGTAGAGTCATTATATCGGAAATCGGTTTCTGATCAATCGAAATAAATCGTTGTAATTTTATTCACTTTATTCACTTTATTTACTTCTCAATGTCATCTTCGAAGTTCTTTCAAAGGCGTTTCATTTGACAGATCTTTGCACTAACTAGCGGAACGTCGTCACAGAACTGACTTTCTAATTTGTAGAGTTTCACCCTTTTATAAAGTGGTCACGCATGGTATATTGTCATATTCTAACAAGGAAGGCTATGAAATTACGACTTTCTGTTTTGTTTTTTTTTTTTTTTTTTTCAGTAGAAAAATATTTCTCATTTATTATATTCAATGATGACAGTGATAATAATAATATTAATGATCGTCTTTATTGTGATCGAGTTCTATGGAATAGATTCGATATATAAGTTCGATCGCAATACTTTTGGATAATAAATAAATCTCTGATATAGTTTATTTGAACCAGTAATAAAAATAACTGGACGAACTTCTTCATTAACATGAAAAATTATTTTACCATGGTGGTCACCATGGTCCAAATACTTTCATTTCAGATTAATATCAAATTGATATTTTTCTTCCTGGAAATTCGAAATGCGTGTCGTGGACACTTTTTCTTTTCCTATTCTTAACTTTCCCATTGGAAGTGCAACGATGAACTTATCTGTATCGTGTTTATTTATTTCAAGCAGGCGAAGCCAAGAATCGTATCAAATTCTTAATTTAACTTGAAGTTTCTTTAAATTATCTATCCTTTTTCGTTGTTCTTCTTCAAACTTTCTCCAGAATAATCCATCTAAAAATCTCAAAAGACACTCATAAAATTTTTACAATTTCGTGTTTTCCTTTTCTATAACTTTAAAAACTATTTTACGAATCATTGATTTTGATAAGATCTATAGATCAAATAATACTTTGATCAATCAAAATGCCATTGATAATAGCTTTGTATATTTTTGATCTTAATTTGTATTTCGAACGAGCTCTGTCAATTTACGATTTTGCACAATCTTGTCTCCCTAATGGACGCAGCCGTTACGAAACGCGGACGGAACAATTTGTTCCGCTTGGGTATTCGAAGTGTGCGGCTGACGGTCGAAATTGCAAGCGGACAATGTCGATGATGTTCCAGCTCGTCGTTACATCATATTCACGTAGGTACTACGAAATTTCCTCATTGTTCAGTTAGTCAGAACTGTGAGTCAGAAATAAGATGTTCCGATTGTATCGTCGTAAAGGTACGTTTAGTGATGTCAGGATAGTTGTTTGTTAAGTAATTTGACCTGTCTTTCCCCTGATGATTTTATGACCTTTGCGTAAGTAGTTATCTAATTTTAAACTTATGAGATTTTAATTGTAGGAATGTAGAATGAGCTTGAAAGTGTGTATAAAATTAATATTTTGAAATACAAGAGATAGCTACGAACAACAATAAAAGCATAATTTATAATGATACGATAATATATAATACTTTATCACTGTAGAAAATAATATAGTCTCTTTTACGTTCGTTTATTTTCCGACTACCGAACGATAAATCTATACTGTATTCGTGAGGCGAATCAATAGTCTTCGAAACTGGTTCAGTATGTATTAAAAAACTTGCCTTCTCGAAAAACGACCTCCTCGATGGCCGTGCAAAACGATGGCAACGTATATAGCCTTTCTACGTTGAGTTTCATTCGGATATAGTAACCGCAAGGTTTCCGCAGGGGGGCAAAACGATATATTACGGCGACGCTAGTAAATATGAACTTTCTCGCGAACTTTGAAAAAGGGGTAGTAGAAAGGAAAAAATGAGTTGGTAGTGGAGTTGGTCTTACGGAAACGCAAATTTATCCTCCCTCGACTAGAAACTCGAAGACTCGAACGAATGAGATCTCTGTATAAAGAGGCCTCTAAAAAGGAAGAGAGAAAAAGAAAGAAAGAGTGAGAGAGAGAGAGAGAGAGAGAGAGAAAGAGAGAGAGAGAGAGAGAGAAAGGGCACGAGAACATTAGGGGGCTAATTTGAAGAAAGAGAAAAAAGGGAGGGTAGACCATCGATGGAATGGGAAGATCCGAAACGAAAGAGACAGAAAGAGAGAAAGAAGGGTGGTTTGGGATTGCGTGGGGGTGACAGGGTGGCAGCGACGAGAGAGGAGATACAAGAACCGAGAGATCGCGGAATGGAGCGAAAGCGAAGTAATCAATACGCATTCACACGCGGTGCCTCACATCCCGTTTCCATGGGAACTGACGCCGACGCATGCGTTGATTCACGATGCCATCGTGTTGGCATAGAACGCTCATAAACGGTGCCGAAGCAGTACCGTGCGGATCATTCCCTCTCGAGCTCCTCTTTACACAAATATATACGTGTCTCCTTTCGAGAATTTATCCTTTCGATTCGATTATTCATTGTCGATTGATTCATCATTTTATGAAATTATGCTAATGAATTATTTATTTTCAACAAGTAGAGTAAACGGACGTTATTTAAAAATGTATGCTTTTAATTTGATACTGTTCATTTATTTTTATTTTTTTAATTTAATTTAATATCTTTTTATCAACGTTCATCTGAATTTTATAGAATGATAATATGAATGATCTTGCTTTTTTTATTTATTTGTTTCCTTTTTGTTTTTTCGATATTTGATTGTAGATATACTTGCGACGAAAGAATTTTTCCTTTCTTCTCCCTTTAGGGAATTTTCAAAGATAATTGCAAATCGAAATATGTACACGTAGCTTGTATTTATGCAAATCGTATTTACATACGCTGACACATGTTGCTTGCGTATATCGACTTGTGCCAGAATAGGGAGCATTGCGGAGCGATTCGTTGTCCTTAACAAAATCTAATTGTAAAATCTTTACTGGAACTTTGAATAACGATTTTAAGATGCAAGATATCTTGTCGATGTTAAATTTCTTTTCAAACAGTTTATTAAAAATTCTTTGGCATCGTGTATGCTTCAAACAATTTATTAGAAATTCTTCGGATTGTGTATGTTTCCCTTTCAAGCGCCATCTAATCAGTAATGCAATGAACATTTCGAACTATCATTTTATCAAAATAGATATATCGATAATTATACAGTAGTTATGATCAACCGTGACTTGTCAGTCTCGAAGAGACTAATCAGACTAATTTAACTCCAGACATTTCGTTCATTTACTCTTCCATTTTCATGCAAAATTCGTCCTTTTGCCAAATTTAATTAAACATATGATTAAATAATTCGATTGGATTGTAACAAAGTTTACATTGTAACAATTTTCTATTATTTTATTCAAATCAATGAAGAACATTATCATCGTTCAAAAAAAAATTGGATAATTTTGTAGATCTTCTTAAATGTCATTATGTTTTTATTTTTATTCATAAGACGTAAAAAAAATCATGAAATCATGAATTTCATTTGGATCATCGCTGACCGATTCAAATAAGATTCAGTCGACCAGCGTATTTAACGATTCCCTCGGCGATGGTCATCCTTGTCTCTCTATATTCAATGCGAGGGTACAGTACGCGACGTTCGTCTCTCGGATGTTCACTCCCCGTAGTGGTACGGGAGTATAGGGGTGTAGAGAGAGAAGTAGGGGAACGCGAGGAGAAATGGAAGAGTAGAAAGAGGAGGAGAAGGAGGAGAAGGAGGAGGAGGAGGAGGAGGAGGAGGAGGAGGAGGAGGATGAGGATGAAGAGGAGAAAGGGAGAAGGAGACGTTTAGGGTCGCGGGGTGTTAAGGGGTTGGTTTTCTCCGGAGCGCCTGCGTCGAGTCCCCGATGACGACTCGGCTAGGTAGGTGCTCGACCCGGACGCAGTACGGAGAAACTCAGCGATCACGTAGTGTGTGTTCTCCTTGGCACAAAACGTTTTCGGAGATTACTCGCACCGTTCTTCCGCAAAACGACAGGTTCGATCTTTCGATCGTGACTTAACGATCCTTTTCACAAATTTTTTTTTTGATGATTGGAAATAGGTGATTCAAATATCAAGGATCAAACTCGACCTAGCGAACTTAACGTTACGCATGATCGATGCACCGTCGAAAGACTTCTTAAGAGAGAGAAAGAGAGAGAGAGAGAGAGAGAGAGAGAGAGAGAAAGAGAGAGAGAGAGAGAGAGAGAGGAAGAGAGCGAGAGAGAGAGTGAGAGAGAGCGAGCGAGCGAGAGAGAGAGGGAGAGAGAGGGAGAGAGAGAGAAAGAGGGAGATTGGTCGAACCTTCGAAAGTGGCTTGAACGGACGCATTGCAGCTCATCAACTAATCTTCTATATTTGTTGGGATACATTATCATCTTCTTCATCGGTAAACGGAACGCTAGAGTGACACAAGAAAGTCTAATCGGTGTGCTGTGTTAATTTTTTACGTATCCTTTGGACATTTGTTTACATCTTGAATCAATTATAATATCTGAGCTTTGAAGGGAAACAGAGCTCATTTTGTTTGTTTATTTTTATGTAAGAACGATTTCTTTTATTCTTTTATTATTTTATTCTTTGTTCGTGTCGATGTGGAATTCTAAAAGAGAACTTTCCTTTCTGGAAAATTTAGAAAAATTCTGATGGCTCGGATGGATCAATCGGGATGATACACGTAGATAGTCGTTGATGTTTTTGAAGTCTCTGATACACAGTTAGTCGTGTCTTATTTTCGGCATCGTTGCTTGCATGTGGGTCACAAGTTGCACAAGACAAAGCTAACGGGATAGAGGGTTCACCGAGCTGAGGTAAGCTTGTTAAGTCGTGCGTTCATTTCGACCAACATTCTTGTTAACCGCTCTAGCTTCAAATTAGTTTAGCTGCGTTTCGAAGATTTTCAGCACAGTCGACCCTTCGAGAAATAACGTTGGGCCGAAGGAGACGTGATGCGACAATTCGATCATTCAAATTGATTTTGTCATTACGATCTTCCTGCCTTTGTTCTTCTTCAATAAATAACATAAATAATGTGTATATATAATTTTTTTTATTAATATTTGCTTTTACAGAATATCTAACATCATAGAAAATTTATATTTAAATTCTTTAAATCTAGTTATATTTGCGTTACGTAAATATTAAGTATTTACAGTTGTAGTTTGTAATGTCCTTAATTTTGTTCTATCACGATGTCGATTTCGATAGAATTACGATATGGCCGCGATATTTTGAACTTCGTTATATCTTCCTGAGGTCAATGATCTCTACGTTGGGTAATAACACGCTAGGACAATATAGAAAACATTGCCAATATCTTTCTCTTATTACTAACTCCTTAAAGTAAATATCCTAATGGTCTTTTCTATCTAGGGCGAGCTTCTTTTAACTTATGCAGAGTACAGGGTCTGGTTTTAGAGCACAAAGGGTCCACTAACGAGAAATACAACCCTGTTTGCATAAGAATCGGCTATTCTTTATAGACTTAGGGTTCTCGATGAGTTCTTTGTGATAGTTGCACTCTATCGAATTATTTACCATTTATTTTAAATAATTCAACTCATGAATGTATAAGGAACGAAGGTTTAGAAAAGAGTAATACAATTTATTGTAGGTTTAAATCGATTCATAGATATAGATTATTAAAAAAATTAAAAATATTGTACAATTTTTTTTTTTATGATTTTTCTAAGAAATACTTATATATACATATATAAATCGAAAGTTCAATCTAATTTAACTTTCAATGACTGTAGTCTAATTTCATTTGTAGAAACCCAACTCAGTATAATACCCTTCCCAATGGCATCAAAGGCATTAGGATACTTGGATTATCGTTGTTAATCACATTGAATTTACCCCTTCGTATAAGGCTTCACCCATATTATAAAATTTACAACCTATTATACTTGTAAAGCTGGCAATTTTCAACGATATCAACGATAGATATTTTATTTTACGATAGAAACGGAATAGAAGAGGCAATTTCTTCCTAAGACTTACACTTTATCCTATTTCATATTTGGAGTTATTAGTTATTACAGAAAATAATAGAAAAAAAAGGAATAAGGATCTTCTAAGAACAATAACTTTGAATTTCGAGATTCGACCAAACATCATTTTTCTCTTAATTAAAAATATTGATAGATCAAAAGATTAGTATCATCAAATTAATCTAAACTATTTGTTTTATCGGTATATAAAGAAACAGTATTTCACAAAAATCAACATTTTCTTACGATCAATTAATTTTGTCAGAAATCGAGCAAGTTTCTATGACAATACTGCTGAAAGAAGAAATGGAACGTGGTATAACGATGCACAATTACGGGTTTGTAGATTCCTTAGTTCGAAGTTGCCGGACCATGAGATGAGACTGGAGACTACCTTTTCTTCAACACATCTAAAGCACAATGGCCTTTGAAGATGAAACTCATTAGTCGCTCCTTCAAATCATCTTATGACTTCTTTTAATATGACGTCATTTTTATATTTTTAATCATAAAAACAAAGTACTTACATTGTTCGTCAATCAGACAGCGAATAGCTTTTATTCATTTCTTTTTTCTTATTTTCTTTTTTTCTCTTTTTAATATTTGTACTTTGAAAAGATATATTTCTTCGTCTGTTTGTTACGTATATACGTAAGTCGATCAATCGTCAACAAAATTCATTGTCTTTAAATGACCATTCCCTTCATCTTATTCACCCTCCCGATAAACATTCGGCAATATTGGTTCAGGCCTGTTACATCAACCTTGTGTCGAGTTAGCTATATCCACGGATTGACACGCTCATAGAGAGGGAGTCTGGATGAAAAGTACAACTTCAACCGCAAGTCACATTGGTGACACGTTGTTGTAAGACTAAGTGGTTGTCAATCAAAACATAAGTCACTAACCAATGTTATTTCAACTGTCAAAAATTAACGAATGTTCGTGTATTTTAGAGATAACTATATCTCCATTAAAAAAAAAAAAAGAAAAAACAAAATATTTTTAACAACAACAAACAAAATTCGTGATAAATACATGTAACTACTGAAATCGTTGGCATGAAATATAATTCTAGTTTTTTTATATGTGAGTTTTTTTATATGAAGTACAGATTTTATCGAAGTAGATATAATATAGGAAGTTCTTAAAATAAACGACATGAAACTTTCATGGTGAATTTTTTATCCAAAGCAGATAAATACATACATATGTACATACGTATCGCTGACTCGTTGTTATCAGGCTCAAGAAGTTATAAATCAAGCTTATCCGATCTCAATAGAATTTTGCATATGCAAGCACGATCACTTTTACGATAGAAGAGACGTTGAATTTAAGCGTCCGCCAAGCGTGTATTAAAGTATGCTCGATAAAAAGTTCAACACAAATCCCATCACGCACACATGACATTATCTCGTATTTCTTTTGAGAACAACGGGTCTGCATATAAGATCGTAATACCTATCGTGATCTATTCTGCTCATATAGAGTTTTATTATCTTGAATATTACTCCATATATAGATAGACCAAGACTATCGTTTATTTTTTCTTTTTTATTTTTTATGAAAACTTAGCTGTCATAATAGGCTCTATGTAACTTTAAAGTTTTATATATGTGTTTTATGTATTTTTTAAGTTTTATATCATTTTATCTGCACGAACTTAATTGTTACCTCATATATAGTTTTAAATACTCTTTAACTACATGTTATACTTAATATAATATAATAATAATATGATTTTTGTTTATATTATATAATTTTTGTGTAGGCACAAAGAAAACTGTTAATTCTTGGCTTAATTCTTGTTCACACACTTAGGAACTTCAGTTTTGATAAAAAAGAGAAAATTTTTCGTATTAATTAGAATCCAAATTTATATTTTATTATAAAGTTTGAATAATAAAGTTTTTTGTATCTACGCAAAAGTAAAATTTTAAAAAGTTGTATAGGAAAAAGTTAAAAAATATTAGCTATATTTAAATGACAAAGAACAAAGAAAAAATTCATATTAAATTCTTTAATACGATATCGTTACGCTCTAACAAAGGCGCAATCCTTTTAAATATATAGAGAATAATGTAGAAAAGCATTTTGCAAAGCGCGATAAAAATTGTGAAAGCTTGCGACATTGAAAACTCCATTTTGCGTAGGCAGAGTTCATCAAACTTTCTAAATTAGCCACAGTCGCGAATGATTTTTTTTTTTATTCTTTTTAACCGTAACCACGACCACCACCACGAGTCGAGTTGAAGACTTGCGAGGCAGCCGCGCATGCAAGAAAAGCATGAAAGAAAAAGCCGCGAAAAAAGAACAAATTATACAGGGCGTTGTGTATAAAGAAAAGTGTTTCTTTACGTAACCAGCCAACCTGTAACGAAAGTCTGTGTAATACTTGATACCAAAAGTTGAAACAGTTTTAAAAATAACTATTTAAATTGCTATATATCGGTTCTAATTGAAACAGTTATGAGAATTGAAAAAATATTATAACTGTTATAATATATATCGATTCTCGCTGATATTAGCTTCGATTTTGGTTCTTTAGAATTAAATATCGGTTCTATATTTTTTTATTTTTTGGGAAAGTCAAATAGGTATTTGCTAAAACCCTTTTGTTAGTCCTCAGGGTTTCTCAAGTTCCCCAGATAAAATGTATCCGCATGTGAATAATGTGGCCGATGACTTCTTTAACAATAAATTTTTTTACTTTGATCTGTGTCAAAAACGCCGACGACAGTATAAATGGCTAATTATATAATAACAATTAATAAATTCACATTTTTCGTTCATATTGATTTCATAATAGAATTTCATACGTATTAACAGTTTTACAATATCAATAAGATAATTAATAAGAACCAAAATAAATTCCGATATAAAAAAATATGTATTATACATATATATTAAGTTATCGTACTCGAATCGATAAAGAATCGAAACTGAAACTGATATAAATTAGTATTGATATATCTATAACAGTTATGACATTATTTTGGTTCTCGTAAATGTTTCACCGAAATCAATATGATAATTGTTTTCAATCTTTATTTGATACTCTATTATAAGAATGTTATTTAATAATTTACATATTCGAAACACGAGTATAACAATCGAAATTTTGATCAATTATCAAAATAATCGAAACCGAAGTCAAGAATATTCAAATTTTCATGCGAATATCGATTTAATTCAAAGTTATCCGATTTTTATCCAATTAATACTAGTATATTCGTTGACCTATTAATTAAATAATAATGTTAAATCATGTTACCTAATACGAAGAAAATTAAAAAGGAAAAAAAATTAAAGTTAAGATTTATCGTTAAGCTTTAGACGTTTACTCTGCTAGAACCAAACTGTGATTTACTCATCAAATAAAACAAAATGAACAAAATATAGAAGAAACAAAAATGCAGATTTATTTATGCATTTATTTGAATATTTTCCAATAAATGTAAGAATTATATATAAAATATTGAAAATTCTTATATTACTTATTGGTCAATATATTATTTAAAAAATATAAATACAAAATAGAAATGTTAAATTCGGACTTGTTCGAATGAAAATCAGGAAAAAAACAATTTTTCTAAATTTCTAAAATCCCTTGATAGAGAAAACGAAGGGGATGTAAATATATCGAGAATGCATGCACGTGAAACCCCGACATGTAGTCCGTGAAATCACTGAAAAATTGCCGTAGCAAGCGTTTAATCCGAGCTTTAGAGAGAATCTAGGGATGAGAAGAAAGGGGAAGGGAATGACGATAAAGGTCCCTGGATCGACATTCTAAAACTCGCGAATGGAATGTTATCATCCATCTCATTCTCTTTCCCTTCTTTGGATCGATGGAAGCCGTTCGATATAGTCTGAAACAGTCATGTGCGATAGCCATAAAATCCTTAACCGTGATCGTACCCTATGCATTGAATCCGTGAATTCAACGGTGCGTATAGAACTCTAGAGGCGCGATAAATGACTGGAATAAATGTGTTCGTCGTATTTTAAGAAATCTACAAGATAAAAGTTGCTTCAGAGAAAATACCTACTTCTTCTGGTTGGATCGACTAGAAATTTCTTTTTCTGTTTCTCCTAGTCCTTTTAAAGCAATCGATTTTAGTTCGACGGTTCATGATAAGTGCAATAGTTGAAAAATCGAAAAGAAAAAAGATATCGCCGGAGAGAAGGTACTATTCTTTTATTCGACGAGACGAATGTCGAATAGAATCGATAGAATTCAATGGAGTTAAGTCTTACTTGAATTTACTAACTTTCGGGACTTTGAATGCATAAAAAATTTTCCTTTTGTATGTCTTTGGTCCAAGATTTGATAGGTCTGACTTATAGAGGGATGATACTACTTGTAAGTAAGATGAGACTACAAATCTACAGGGTCGGTAACTTCATAATAAAATTAAATGGTCAATCATGAATATTACATATACTTTGATAAATAGTATTTACAATATATACTTTAAATAATCAATTGAATTGTTATCAAATAAATCGAAATTCTCTACAATGAAGAAATTAAAGTAAACAAGTATAGTAATGCATACAAACAAGTATGTATGGAATTGATCTTAGTATTCGAATTTTTATGAAAATTTCTTTACATGTATGTACTACAAATAATTATCGAGATAATTCTTGAAAAAGAATATCCTTCGACTGCAAAACGCAACATTTCAAAATAAAACTTTCTCATAAAACACTTGGTCCCCTTGCATTAATAGTAGCGTATCCCATCAAAGGAAATTGCGCTTATATGGTCGAGTAACGTAGACTCTTCTCTTCATCCCCCCTCTTTCTCTCTTTCTCTCTCTCTCTCTCTCTCTCTCTCTCTCTCTCTCTCTCTCGTTCTTTTTCGTACAAGCAGCACGTAGGACTGTTAAGAACAATAGTATATCATTGTCACGCACTTGGCATGATCCTTCCCCTTCGGAAACGTAGGAAGATACATCCGACGAAAGGAACATCGGGTGTTGCAATCAAAAATTACGAGGATGAGTAGGAAACAAGTAAAAGAGGAAAAGAGTGAGTGAGTATGAGTGAGAGAGAGAGAGAGAGAGAGAGAGAGAGAGAGAGAGAGAGAGAGAGAGAGAGAGAGAGAGAGAGAGAGAGAGAGAAAGAAAGAAAGAAAGAATGAGGAAATTGTCTCTGACACGGTCTCCCTTTTCAAAAGTCGATAAAAGCTATGCTCCCTCTTGGCACGACTCGAGTTAAGAAGAATCTTTCTACCCTCGGTAATACAACTGCGAATTCGCGAGGTCGCTTTGATGTCTCCGTTTTCTTTGCGGAACCATCTACGTTTTCGTCTTCTTTTGCAACATAAGATCGGCCAACGATCGATATGACAACGCATATATATTCGATATGCTTAAAAACTACAAGGTAAAGGTATATTGTTCTGATAAAACGATCCTTGAAAAAAAAAGAGTATCGTATTTGAAAAGTTGGAGATATGTATTTACTTAGAGATTACTTTGATCTTACGGGGGAAGGGAAAGGAAAATCACGAGATTGTGCTGATATATCTGTGAAAAGAGAAAAAAATTATTTTATAAAAAGATTTGTATTTAGAAATACATATTAATATTTTTATCAAATTAATCATTGAACTCGCATTCTTTGTAATCGAGTCGAATCCAACGATATCGCTTGTATCACAATTCTTTTCTTTTATTCAGGATATCCTTTATCTACACGATCGAGGATGTAGCTAGCGAAAAGAGCATGAAGATAAGAGTGGTAAAAAGCGTCACATCTCGCGTTTGAAATGCTACGAGAATTCGAGTTATATGTGTATCGCACCCTTTAGTGTCGTTGCTTCTTTCTTCTTTTTTTTACCCGGGCGTGAAAGAAAAAAAAGGAAAAAGAAGAAAAAAAAAGCAAGTCAAAAGGAGAAAAAGAGAGAAGAAAATGGAACATGTAAAGGTAAAATAAACGCTCGAAAAATGTGCGAGAGAGCCAGGTGGAAGTTGCTTCGGTCATTGTCGTGTGCACAACTCGTAAGAGAGATTAAAAACTCGTGCACTTTTGAAGCATTTTTTTCTTCGTTGAACAACGACGAAGAGAACGATGGCATACGATGACAGGCATATCAGTACATTGACAGCCTTACCTTTGTAAAATGTTTTAACGACAGAACGTTTTAATACGAGGTCGCAATAACATTCTCAGAGTTTTTTTTATACTACTCGTTCTTTTTCTTTTCATTTTTTTTTTTCTTTTTTTCATCGCACAAACAGACAAGATATCCGTTTTCCTTAGACTTTTCTTAAAATGAGACTATTTCCACGAACAAAAATTTCGTTTTACCTCATGTTTTTTGTCCCCATACTTTTTCTCCCGGGTTCAAGATCATTCTACTTTTTTCTCTCTACGTGCGTCACCTTAGCGACGTACCCACAGCTGTTCGCAATCGATCGCCATTTTTTCAAAGTTTTTTCCATTCCATAAACCAAAGCTAAGCTGATTTAATGGCTGCATTTTCTATAATTTTACTTCTCATCATATCATTGATATGTAAATATATTAACGACAGATTTTTCTGGAAGATTTCAAAACAATTAACTTTTTCTATTTATTTTCATTATTTCTTTTCAATATTCGAAATAAATTGCAAGGTAAGTAAATCGTGAGAAGTTTTTTAAATGCTTCAGCTGTCTAATGAACGAGACTATTTGTGACTTTCGAAAGCTTTTCGCTGGAGAAATCTATGAATAGTAACGATGTAGCAAGTGAGTAGAAAGAAAAAGTAACTCATGGTATTACGATCTTGCGTAAAGAGAGAGTAAACATGTGTAGGAGTTCGTTTAGCATTGTAAGAACGCATGAAAGAACGAACTACCACCATTGCTGGATCCAAACTGTATGAATTGTTTAACGACAGATATTTCTCCGCTTTCTTGGTCCAAGGAATCTATTCTACTTGCTCTTTCTCAGATAGTCATGTAGATCTTTCTTTTAGGTATTTTTGTACAGAAAAGAGAGGAAAAGAGAGGAAGAGAAAAAACGAGAGAGAGAGAGAGAGAGAGAGAGAGAAAAAGACTTCTAAGATTTACATGTATTATACCTAATATTTCTTTCTGTTTATCGTCTACATAAGTTTTTTTGCGAAGTTTTGCTTATGTTCGATCAATACAGGATTTTTCTACTTATACAATATTATATCTATAGTATCATTATTATTACTGTTATTTTATGTTATTACTAATTATCGTTGTTGTTATATATTGGATTAATCAATGAATAATATCGAAATTTTCTCAGTATTTTATATCTAAATAAATAATAATATAATTTACTACTTTATTGAAAATTTCAACATTAATTAATTACCAATCCAATATTATCATTATCATTATTATTATTTTATTAATTTTTTTTTATTATTATACTTAAACAGATGGTTATAAAATGAAAATATATCAATTTACTTATTGTATAAATAGATAGATATAACATTTCTCTATCTCGTCACTAATTTTATCTAATTAACATGTAAATTAATGGCTATATTACGAGGTATGAATTGAAAACGAATTAAAGCAGCATCTTTAGAAAAGATTCGATGAAGGTAACCTACGTTTTCACGGTTAACGTTTATGTGTATATACATTAGGGAGTTTCTCATTGTAAAATTCTCAGCGGGACTCGTGAAACGGAGGTACGACGTTTATTTCGAATTTCTCTAGATCGCACGTAGACCGCAGGGAAACGTGGATCGTGTATTTGCTTCTCTCTCTCTCTCTCTGTCTTTCTCTCTCTCTCTCTCTCTCTCTCTCTCTCTCTCTCTATCTCTCTCTTTCTCTCTTTCTCTATCTGTCTCCTTCGGTTCGTTCCTATCACATTGGCGTGGCGTTTGCTAACTCGTTTCACCAAACCCTCGTCGGTTCTTTCCCCCTTCGTCACGAACGAATTCCATATGTTGAAAATCGTATTTCATATATACCAGAATCAGTAGGGTTCTATATTTTCAAAATACGCTGCGATTCTAATCACGTATATTTGCGTACATACCTGCGTATATGCTGAAAGAGAAAGAAATCTTTCGGGTAGGATCGTTGTGTTGGATGCGTTCGTTTGTTCGAAATTCGATTTCGGTGTGGCACTGTAATTAAATTTTGTGAATGTACGGATGCGTGAAGACATAGAAATGAATCCGATCCAATGGAAGGTCCATCGAGTCTCATGTCTCTCTCTCTCTCTCTCTCTCTCTCTCTCTCTCTCTCTCTCTCTCTCTCTCTCTCTCTCTCTCTCTCTCTCTCTCTCTCTCTCTCTCTCTCTCTCTCATACACACACTCTTTTTTTACTATCTATCTATATATCTTCTATCCCACTGAGTTAATCGAATAATTGGATGATGAAGCACGATGGTAAGAAGCTTTTTCGTATTAAATATTCGATTTTTTATTTTGCTTATCGTTACAATTATGCAACATAATTATTATATAATCTTTTATTACTATTATACTCTTATTCCTTATAATAGCAACGAGAAAGAAAAAAGAAAAAGAAAAACATCGTCTATTATACCAACGGTCTTCGACGGTTGAAATAATAGCGTAATTTCTATGAAAAACGAAGCTCGTTTGCTGGCTGAAATAAAAATCGGATACCTAACACGGCGAGCTTTGATAAATCGAAGTCACGTGCTCGAGACGAGAAAGTCGATTATCTCGAGACAAATGTGTTACCTATGGAAGTGTGTAGGTAGGGTATAAAGGGGGAGGGGAATTAATGATGGTCGTCATTTTCCCATGCCGCACCCTTCAGAAATTCGATGTCGGTGCATGAAAATATAGTACATATATATTTTTTTCTCTCTGGTTCTCTTAAGTGCATTTTCATGGGGTTAATTAGAGTTACACCTATTGGTTAAGTGCTTGAAAATTAACGTCGATATCGAAGGGAAATATAACTCAGTGGTAATGAGAAACGATCGTTTTCAATTATTCGAACCATTAGTGTGCTCTAACGTCGATATTAATTAGCCTGCAAGTGAAGTTCACGAGCTTCGTATCATTAAAAGGCATTCGATACAAACATGAAGGAATGGAGGAAAGAAAGATATATTTCGTTTGAGCGAACCACATTCAGGGAATTCTCCCTAGCTAGTGGTAAGTCGTGATAGCAGTCGTGACGATGGCACCCTTTAGGCTATATCCATCTTCTCTTTCATCCGAGCGAAAGAAATGGTCGAAGAAGAAGAGGGTGAATTAAGTAGGATCGGAATCGAGAAAGGAAAGGCAAACGGTCAGAAGTCTGGCCAAGATCCTATCTATCTAGAATCAACCATCTCTTGTAGATATAATTATCTGTATCACGTGTCTGGATAATGCATTCGTCGAAATAAAAAAAAAAATCTACTTTTTAGTATCGCAAATTTAAATGCGTCTCAGTATAGTGAAATTATAACACGATTAATTTCCAATTAATCGTTAAATTAACACGATTAATGTCCAATTGTAAATTTCAATGCTGAAAGTCGATTGGATGTTCGTTAAATCAAGTTAATAACAATCTCCAAGATATTTCATTTCACGCTTAATCGCTTCCGTAATTTCTTCTTTCTCTTTTCTTTTTCTACGTTTCCCCCATGGTTTTTGCATCAAGAAAGAGGATCGTCGGAAGATATTTGTTCAGGATACGGATAAACACATTGCTAAGGCCGATCAATAATCGGTGGCGACTGTGCAAATATTTAGTTTCACATTATGCACCCTCAAGGCCGAAAAACGCGAGTCTCTCACGTTACTTAGTATCCGCACACTTACAAACAGAAACATGGACTAAAAGAAAAATTGAAGAGAAGAGAAAAAGACAGAAAGAAATAGAAAGAAAAAAAGAAAGAAAGAAATAGGGGGAGAGAGTTTAAACATAATTTACCTGATAAAAAATCATTGCAAAATCGTAGATGTTATTTACTTATCTTCTTTACAATTGATAGAGCTTCTTTAATCAAAATAGTTTATTGTCTTTTCTATCAGTGGGATAACAATGTCTCCCCGAAATTGTCAAATAAAATCACTGTGACTTAAAATACATTAATGTATGATTTTACGTTACGTAATAATATATCATTACTATGACTTTTATCGCTTCTAAATACATTTTCTTCGAAGTAGAACCATCGACATCTGTACTATCGTTGCAAAGTCATCCCGATAAGAAATAATTTATGAACTTAGGTAGCAGACGTCGTTCTATAACATATTTAAAAGCCGTTAATTTACGATACTACTAACTTGGAAGATAGTTGGAAAATACTAAAACGGAAAAGAATTAGATAAGGTCGACTAGAGAGATAGAAGAGGACATTTGGGTAGACATTTATCTCCATTAGATTACCATTTAATTCACTTCTCTTTTTGATCTAACAGTAAGATTACAAGATTTCGTATATTTTATGTCCTTTTTTTTCGTAAATACAATGAGATTGGTGTAAATTATTTTTCTGAAATTAATATTTGTTTCTACCTTGCAAGTGAATATTCTTTTTGAAATAACTATTAAAAAAAATAATATTTTGTTCTAGGAAAAAATGTGGAGCTCGGTCACAGCAGCTGGCACGGAAAATGGACCTGCACCACCTTCGAGAAGTAAACACAGTGCGGCGTTACTTGCAGGACACGTATATCTCCTTGGAGGTCGAAATGGAAATTTACCACTCAAAGATCTTTGGCGGTATAGTCTCGGTAAATAAATAAATAAAATTTCGTTAAACTTTTATACAAAGTTTAAATATTTCATCAATATTAAAATGTGTTCAAAATGGAGAACAAAAGAATAGATAACGTAATAACATTAATCGTAAAACGTATTAAAATGAAAATTTATTCTTAATATTTAGTAATTTGTATATTAATGTATGTTTATTAATAAAACATAGATTCTTTAAAATTATGTTATAAAACGGTATAAATTTCATGAGGTGAGATATTTACAAGAGTTTGAAAAATTCTATAATTATGAAGGGTGCCGATGGGTCGATGTTTCGAAGTACTCTCCGTTACAATACGCGAGCACCGTATCTGACCAACAAACCCCATCTTCTCATTCCATGACGACGAGGGGTGCGCGATGGAATTTGAACGGGGTTCAGTCTGATCAATAATGCGCCATTATTAAAGCCCACGTATATCAAGTAAATCTGCCGCCGATACTCCACAATTACGGCTGTTTCCACGGAGATCAGACATAGGTGAATTAATTGCACCCTCACGCAATAATCAGCGGTCGGTGTTCGTGACATCGAGTTTCTCGTTTCTATGCATCGTATGCGTTATCTGTTCTCTCTTCTCTCAGTCGACATTTAAATTTATTCCATTTCCAGATTTATTCGATTTCTTTGCGTCATTATAATCAACAAGTAGATATATGCATATGTAAATATATATGGAAAAATATACCAATTATATAGTATAATTACAAATACGTCGTATATAAATTTGTTTATTTACATATTTTACTATTTACTCAAACATATTTAGAAATTTTTCTAACTAATTTACACATTCTGATGACTCCTGTTAAATTCACAGCACAAAAACGTGCTATTCTTTATGAAAGTTATAATCTTTGGAAAGTTCAAAGTTCTGCTAGGCTTGGATAAAGCACGAGCCACCAGTTATCGGACCACCAGAGCTCTAAATGTATTCCCGGCGGGTCCATTCGGTCAATATTGGTAGCTAGATAGAGTGTGAGGTTGTATGGACTATACACAGCACGCACACAGTTACACTAAATTTCAAGCTCAGTGGAACGTTGATGCGCTTGACTCTGAAGCAGGTAGTACAAGGAGATTTTATATGGCATGTCCATTAGATGAGTGTTTCCGTATTTTGTAAGATTTTTCTATTTACGTAAATATTTATTAATACGGAAGCGAGACAAATATTGCAAATGAGAGCAAGATAAAAATATGCTGAAGGAGAGGCTCAAGATCAAATACACATGAACGCATTCATTGTAATTCTAATAAAAAGTTCAATGTAAATCCCGGAAAAAAATGTCAACGTTTCAAATAAATAGAAAAAATGTATTTTCACTTGTTGAGATGTTTTTTTTTATATTAAAAATAGTTGCTTAGTAATTTAATTTATTATAATAAAAAACAGTAACTTAGGGAGCTTTCTCTGGTGATCGATTCACAAAATTCTCTCTTACTTGTGAATATGGATGCAAAGTGAGTTAACGTTTACATCATTACCAAAGTCAATGCAATGTAAGGTTTTGAAGGGAACAAATACGTTTTAGGCGAACGTGGACGAACGAATAACTCTCTGTTAATCAGAAGGGGATTGTTCGACTGCAGGGTTTGGGTGAATATTAAAGCAGCATCAAAAGAATTGGACCATGGCAGTTCGTCTCTCGAGGCCAAGTTATATTAACGGGGTTGCGTCAAGCAACGAACGTTTTTTCCATCCCTTCGCCTAGCACATTTTAAAAGCATAGCGTTGTAGATACACTCGATCGTGTAAAAATATTGTGATAACTCCGAGAACCACGAGAGTGCTTCATCCATGGAACGTTTTTGTTTCACCCTCACCTTTGCAAGGGTAGAAAAGTTGAAAGGGGTTGGTTGGTGGCGACCAATACCAGGGACAAACGTCCCTTGTAACATGGATTTCGATCTAACTATTCACTGTAGTCTCTTCTTTCTCATGGCTGTCGGTTAAATGTGTGTGTATGTACGTGTGTGTGTGTGTGTGTGTGTGTGTGTGTGTGTGTGTGTGTGTGTGTGTGTGTGTGTGTGTTATATATATAGTACGTAGGTATCTAGCTAAGATATATACATATCAAGATGGAAATTATAAAGTATGATGAATCTGCAATCTTAGCACTTTCGCCTTGATTCATCTCGATCTCTTTTTTCGAGAGGAATATCAATCGACCGTGATGTCTTTGATCTGGAGTACGTATTCTTACTTAACTTTAAGCACATACTTTTCTAGAAAATTCAAGAACTTTGAAATCAGATATAAAACAGCAAATTGATTAATTAGAAAATGTCTAATATTTAATGTACAATTTATATTAATAAGTTTTCAAATCTTTTCTAGTTAGTTTTCAAAAAAGAAAGGGAAGAAAGAAAGAAAAAAAGAGATCGAACATTTTATGATTATACATATATAATTTCATAGGAAAAATAATCAAATTTATTCATCGTTTTAGCATAAAAGAATCATTTTCCAAGTAAGACAAGGTATTGTTCTATAACCAACTAGATACGACACGTGTACGTAATCAATGTCGGGCATCTCTAGTGGCATTCTACGAGAACCGCATACACTTCAGAAAGCACGTTATGGCTCTTACGTAAATTTTCTAGGCTTTGTTCTCGGGCACGTTTCATAAAATAGCTGAGTTTTTCTACTTTTCGATGAAAATGAAAAAAAAGTCATCGCTGCCAAACTAAGCAATACGATGCGGTGCCAGATGTGTCAATCGTGACAAAGACAAGAGTTCTTTTACTCTCTGGCGACTATTAAATTCATCGGATTATAGTAACTTTTTTTATTTGGTGACGTAATAAACGAAGAAAGTTCAAGCACGAGATATATTCCTTTTGGTAGTATTTATATATTTTTCTTATTTTTTTATTCTTTAGAATAAGATTCAAATGAAATATATCACTCTAAATATCCGTAAACATTAAGTTTAATGTTTCTTTTCTAAATCTCTTTGGTATCTCTCTTCTATATATTTCGTCATTTTTTCCTTGCTTGTTCATCCCCCTACTTATATATAAAGCCTCGGGACACAAACAACCCTCTCCTTGCAGTCTCTCTCACTTTCTCTCTTTCTTCAGTCATATGGGAGTGCTCACTATGGTGAGAATTTATTTCAGAGTACCAGATTGCAAGGGCGGATAAGGATGTGATTTAAGACCGAAAAAGGATTTAGTTGTGAATTTCAAAGATTTCGAAAAAGAGAAGATTGTTTCTATTCTTCTTGAAACACCAAAAATATTTGCTTTTCTTCTCTCTCTCTCTCTCTCTCTCTCTTTCTCTCTCTCTCTCTCTCTCTCTCTCTCTTCTCTCTCTCTCTCTCTTTTTCATTCTCCCTAGAAATATTTTTTTAATGTCTTTTGGTATTCTTTGTTCTAAAAAATTAGGTCAATGGAATACATACAAAGATATTTAATGTTTTGCGGTGAAAGTAAAAAATTAAAGTTCTTGTCACAAAATAAATATGTACTTTACAGAGCTGGAAAGAAGTCTCACGGGATGGCACAAGGGCAAAGTGAATATTCTGGACGTCCATCCTATCCGCACCTTTGACACTTCCGTAATCCCTATTATTCGGCTCTTACAATACTCTCTGACATAGTAATAGAATTCTCGTTTTTAGAGTTTATACTGAAAGCAAAGAGAAGAAAGAATATTGTTTCATTGTGTCAATGATCTGGGACTACGCCAATGGTTTAATGTTCAATTCATTGCTCGCTCTATCTCATTCGTTCTCGATACATCTTATTCATTGTATACGTCACTATTGTCACTCGATCTAATTAATATGCGTGACCGTCTCCGCAAATAGCACGATAGGCTCGAAAACACGTGTGAGAGGAGGCGTTTCTTTCTATTCTGACCAATTATTCAACTCGCATTCCTTCCGTTCATCTTTTTGCATAGTAACTTTTTAAATATTAAATATTGACTTATTTTTCTTTTTTTCTTTTTTTCTATTTATATTATACATATTTTTTACATAGTTACAATAATATAATTTTGACTTCAAAACGTGTAAATATAAAATGTTGGAAGGAACGGTTAAAACAAACGAATTAATTTTTCGTTTTACTTATTTTATTTTGCAGCTGAAAGCAAGTGGGAAGAATTACATCCTGGGGGAGAAAGGCCGCCGGCTCTTCAAGAACACAGTGCGGTAGCATACAAGGACTGCCTTTACGTATTCGGTGGAGAACTAGGCTTTTCCGCGGGCACGGAAACACCACTTTGGGTTTACAATGTCAAGGTAAAACGTAATCCACGGCATAGTTTGATGTGCTCATATTTGACCACATCAAACTTTCAAGAAAAATGTATCATAAATTCAATGTTACGATAAACAAATTTTTTTCAATTAAATTAAAAAATTTTCTGTGTAAACGAAACGAAAAATGTCATTTTTTCCGAATGCAATTACAGGATCAAACAAAAAAATCTTCGAAGAATTTGAAACAATTTAGAATATATCTATATATGTGTTTAGATGAATTTAATTTTGCGTAGTTAAAAGACGCATTGCGGTTTGTGTGCCACAAAATTTTATTTATTTAATGTTTCTCTTTCTTTTTACTAATGAACTTTTTAAGAGAATTCAAGATAAT
Organism: Vespa velutina; assembly: GCF_912470025.1. Lineage (NCBI taxonomy): Eukaryota > Metazoa > Arthropoda > Insecta > Hymenoptera > Vespidae > Vespa > Vespa velutina. The sequence continues at coordinate 13,093,240 of NC_062188.1, read as the reverse complement.
TTTCCTCTTTATAGTGTGTGATATTCTTGAAAAGTATTTATATAATTTTCTGATAAATAATTTAAATTGTATTACTAAGAAAAAAGATTTTTCTTACTCTAGATTCTCTTTAAATTACGATTATTGAGATATATTCCAAACTTCTTTAAACTTCAGAAATTTAATTACATAATAACGATTAAGAGCTATTAAGAAAGTTTTTATAATTCCAATTAAGTTAGACAAAATTCCGAAACCTTTCATATTAAAAGTTTAAAAAACTATGCTTTATCATACTTTTAACCGTGAATTTGAATCATCGATGATCAAATAACTAATCTCGTTAAATTAAATACGAAATTGCATTTGATAGTCGAGTCTGCTTGTATCGAAATCGTTACTAAGATTTAGTCGTGAAGGTTTCGTACGATCCGATTTAACGAGTCTACAGTAGCCTGGAGGAAGCTCTCTCGACAATTTCAACTATCCGAGGGAGGGATCCAGTACCCTTGATCCGGTAAACGAGACGAAGGGTAATATTGAGTAACCATGCTAGAATTGATTGATAATATCACGCCTCGATACATTTTTCTCGTCGATATAGCATCTTTAAACTTTGTTAATCTTTTTTTGTTAACTTTGTTAATCTTTTTTTTTCTTTATCAATCAAATAAAATAATAATTTATCATATAGCTACAACTAAAAATATGATATAAATAAAATATAATAAAATCCATAAAATAATATAATAATCAAGTAAAAAATTATTATGAAATACATAATTTTCAATAGAAAAAGAAAATATTATAATGAAAAAAATAATATGATAATCAAGTAATTATTATAAAATAATAATTATAATATATATTATATTAATAATATATATTTCAAATTATTATGAAATATACAGTCGTCAATAATAAAGAAAAAAGAATTTATAACTTAAAAAATAATTTGTAATCATGTAAAAAATTATTTTGAGATATATAGAGATTATATACACGTAACAGATTGATAACGAACATCGTATAATCGGATAAATCTAATCGCTTAGTAAAGTTCTTAAGAGACACGATACGAATTCTCGTTGCCCGTTTCACGTTCTTATTGTTCTCCCTACGGAGTCCTTGACACTCGCACGAAGGGAGCGAACAGAACGTTCTATCTGTCAGAAACTATGTGTATACTAGGAAAGTCGAACCAAACCATCGTTGGCCCAATATGGAGGTCTTGATAGTGCGTCTTCGTTCACCCTGTCTCCCTGTCTCTCTCTCTCTCTCTCCCTCTCTTTCTCTCTTTCTTTCTCTCTCTCTCTCTCTCTATCTCTCTTTTTGTTGTTTCCATCGCAGTCGGATTCACGTCTAGTCCCTTGAAAAGAGAAATATGCTTTTGGGGTGGTTCGCTTTCGTGTAAAACTCGTTGTACTCAATGACGTTCCTATTGATTTAGCGGTTTCTCAAGGGTGCGCGACACTTCCCCCTTTTCTCCTCTTCTCCTGTATTTTTTCGTGCATCATCATCATCCCTCTTTTCGTTCGTTCATTCGTTCATCGAACAACCCTCGTTCCTCTTTCCTCCTCTTTTTCGCAACGAGCAAGGATCGTTAAAGAAGAGTTTTCTCTGCTGGTGTATATATACGAGACTCAACCGTGCGAATCGTTGTTATCAAGGGAAATGGAAAAAATAGAGAGAAGAAGGGAGAATGAAAGAAAAAAGAGAGAGAGAAAGAGAGACGGTGTAAAACCAAAGCTTTTGTTCTTATGATGGGATTGAAAAATAAAATAACACGAGTACGATCGGCTTTCTAATAATTATTATATTTGAAAATACTTGACAGATATATTGTGATGTCAAGCAAGTGTCAAGAATATTTCAGTGAAAATATAACAATGACTGTTAAGTATCCTTAGGATATTTATGAGATATTTAGGGATTTATATAACATAGATAGAGAAAATATTCGGGAAAACGTCTAGCATTTTTCCCAATGTCACATTGTTGACGTTTTCTAATGTATTACGTAATAGTCCGCATAACTTAAAGGCCGATATGCAAATATCCACATTCTTTGCATATTTGAGATCTACGTTGAAGTGGTTGAATTATGTGCGCATATCGGTGAGGGAATATTATCGTCATTATTGATAGAAGCATTTCAAATGAAAGATAGCATGATGAAGAGGAGACTATCAAAATGATCATCATCGACTGGGTTAATCATTGAGATACATTGTCACTTAGATGGGTTTTAACTTTTCGCAGACTACTTTCATAATGAGACCTTTTTATAAACAGGAAGTAATAACATGCAGCATCTCGAAGCGTCCCTATCAAGAAGAGAAGTTATTTGTCACTGTCAGGACCAACATAGTCTGGCTTAGCATCATTTCTAAATCCTTCTTTTAACGTTGCAGAATTCCTAGTGAATAGAAAACACATCGATATATTATGAGTAATCGATCACCCCAAGGAGAGTAACGTCAGGTTCAAATGAGTAGTCCTGACGGGCGTTGACGTAGTATACAAACGAACAGAGATGTCAGATGGTAGTGACATTTTCTGCCTTTAAAAAGCTCGACACGTCGTTCAAGTTGTCGCGAAAAGCCACAAATTTTCTAAGAAAGTTTGAAAAACTTATGAAAGATAACGGACGAGAGCACCTTTTTTTATTCTTCATTAAACTTATTATTGGTTAGTTTGATTTACATGAAACCGAAGAGCGTATCGATCCGACTAATAGCTTTCAATCATGTCTAGAATGAACGTGATTCAATGCGAGGTAATCGGATTCTTTGATTACTCTTTTTATTACTGGTTAAATACTATTATAATTTAGATACGAACGATCGTAAACCGTACCTTAAATCAATTTGATTTTTCATTATATATGTAAAGTACTAACATATATACATAAATTCGACTATAGATACGATTTCATTCAAAAACACCGTTCAAGATTTTTTTCATATCTCCATTTTTATCTACCAAAAACATCCAATTCTTTAAATAATGTTTATTAAATTAATTTGATTAGGAAATTATAATTTTTCTAAATAGAAAAATATTATACCATGTTATCGGTGATAAATGTTTTTAAATTGATTCAAACGTTAAATATCTCTATTTAAAAACAAGTAACTTTCAAAATAAACGACACATATATAGTTCTATGGATCAAAATTAATCATGAAGTACTATCAACGGCAATAAAAACAAGTTTGCCATGAGATAAGTAATATCAATTGATTTCTTGGATGGGAAGAGTGATCCCACTTACGAGATGCGGTTATAATTTCATCCAATATTTAATACCTTCTCGTCTTTCCCTCAGCATTTCTGATTCGTGAAGTGCGATTTGAACCGTGGGTAATTTTTGGCAACAGCTGGTATCAACAGCTCTTTCTTCCGTTTCGTACCTTTGAGAGTTGAGATTGTAAGAAGTAATTAAAAATTGATAAGCCTCAGAGAACCCTATATACGTTTTATTTACAAAGTTTAGTTCGTTGTGGTTCTTGCAGAATAATCATAAATAAAAGAGAAATTCTCCCTGGTCTTATTTTTAGATGAATTAAGTATTTAGCAAATGATGAAAAAAAGTAAATAATATAAAAATTTTTTAATAAAATAGAACTACTTTTTATGAAGCATACGCGTTAACTAATCACATACGTATCGATGGATGAAAAAAAGAAATAAAAATAATTCTTACGCAACATACACATGACCATATACACATTGATTAGTTAACTACTTGACTTATATATATATATGCTTGATCTTAAACTTATTCTGTATAAAGTAACATAAGATTGCATTTTTTCTAAAACATCTTCAAAACGTTTTACAAACACACACACAGACAAGAATTGAAGTATCTTGCAAATGGAAATATTCCATGGTTCTTTCTCGCGAATATTCCTGGCGAATATATTAGATCGTTCGCGTGTTGTATGAAAGGAATTGGAGACGCTATATTCTAGGGGTGGGTTTCACGAGGGTACACAAGATAGGGCGGGGATAAATGAGCTAGTGGCACTTTTCCCTCGTCAACGAACGACCACACAGTTATCTCTTTTCACTCGATGCGTTCACAGACTCCGCTCTTTTGTTTCATCACTATACTCCATTTTTCTTCGCCCGGCCAGCCGCTTTTTTTATATATCGGTGTTGCTATTGATTAAGAAAGCTCATTGAGAAAGACAAAAGGCATCGTCATTAAAAATGCAGAGCACAGAGAAAGAAACGTCCTTGTCAGCACGTAAAACACAATATTTATATTATCTGTTTCGTGTCAATTTTTTTTTTTTTTTGACGATATATGCTTTAACATATTTTTGAGATATTATTTACTCTTTATTATTTACAAGAAAATCTACACTGTCGTATTAAAGCCTCGTACAGTGAACAAGACCGGCAAGAGCACATTACATCGAATGGATAAGCATCGAGCTAACTCGTGTGCATGCAGTCGTATGATGCACACGTTTCATAAGAAATGTATAGCTTGTCTCCTATTGGTTTTAACGTGATATCCGCTTTGGAACATAAAAACCGCCTTGGATCATAAAAACCGCCTTGGATCATAAAAACCGCCTTGGATCAGATAGATAAAAATTTTAAGAACATCTGAACATCTCGCATTTGTAAAGTTTTTATCTTGTTTAACAAATTTCTCATGATAATAAATCTGATGATTTTCTTTTTAAATATATATGCTTTATCTTCTCTTCTAAATATACTATATATTTCGTATTATCCAAGTTGCTATGGTAATCTACGACTCGTGCTTTTAATTATTGAAACATAGTCAGGGACGGAAATATTTCTTTCACGGCTCCTCTTTCTCGTTGTATTATTGAAATACGTATTACGAACGTGCCAGACAAACCCAATCGGCTAAACCAAGAGGGGTCTTTTTGTACCCACGAGTCATTCCCTTTTTTCACTTTCTCTTTGCCCTGCGTTAAAACGTACTGTCGTTTGCAATGGATCAGAGAAACGATATATACATATGTATATTCTTAACAGTAGAACGTACATACATATGATTTATCCGCTCTGTCGCCTTCGAGTATAACATTAACCAAATTTTATTTATATACACATTATGTGTTTAACGAGAAAAAATCAAGATATATTATGGAGATTACAAGGAACGAATATAAAAGATGGTAGAAAATTATTAAAAAAATTATTTAACATCAAATTTACAGATGCTCAATTTCTTAATCGTTTTCGTTATCGACTCTGGATGCTCGAGAACACGAGGAAAGTGGCTATACCGACCTATCAACTTTAGGCACGTACTTTGAGTTACGTAATTACTTTCAGCACCCCCTAGTATATACTACACAGCCTATGTACCCTCCTCCCTTATGGTTCCCTTTCCTCTCCTCATCTTTCCGTCCTTTCTCTCTCTCTCTCTCTCTCTCTCTCTCTCTCTCTCTCTCCTTCTCTCTTCAACACACGCATAACCGTTTCAACGTACTTCCTCGTTCTTGCTACGCTGGTCCATACCGACTGACTGGGGTTAAAAGACCCGTGATTGCCACTAGACATCAAAAGAACTACCTACATCCGTTTTCTTCCAAAAGAGCGGAAGTAAGAGAGGGGATGAACATAAAGTAAGGAGAGATAGAGTAAAATCCCTAAAGGCAATCGTCATTTTACAAGGTATTCCTAGAAATCAAAAAACATCCTCGAGTTAAGGAGATCAAAATATAAGAAAAAAGAATTTTCCATATCGTTCTTGAAATATTCGATTTAAATGAAAAAGCTCACGATATCTTTGTCAACTTTATTCAAACTTCCTACCGCTATTCCTCTCTCTCTCTCTCTCTCTCTCTCTCTCTCTCTCTCTTTTCCTTTCTCTCTCTCTCTCTTCCTTTCTCTCTCCCTTCCTTTCTCTCTTTCTCTCTCCTCTAATCAAATCATTTTATCTTCTTTTGAGTAGTAAAGAACAACTTTTCCAGGGAATAGTACTTTCTTCTCAGGTTTTAAATCTTGTTAGGATCATCTCGATCTTATAATTTTATCGAAATTTCTTGTCTTTGAAAAGAAGATAAAAAAAAAAGAGAAGAGAAACTACAAATAATTTTACGATTTTTATTCTCGTCGTCAACTGTTTAAAGGTGTTCTTTGACGCGTTTGTGATACGCAAATAGCTTAGAGAAAAGTATTGTACATACATTAACGATTTCTACGCTCTATTTAGTACGGCTACGGTCGTTTATTCCAAAGTCTGGTTTCCTTCGTTCGCCGAGAAATAGAATTGTTGATGCGCTTGAAGAACACAAGTTTACCACGCATGCCCGAATTTTCTAGGAGAATGAACGGCCAAGAATTTTACAACGTCTTCTCTCGTCTATTGGTTTTAATGTACATGGATGCATATGTATATCTATCTAAATTTAGACCAAGTAAAAGGAAGGCTTCTTTTTTTTCTCTCTGTAGAAAATGGAGCATAATGCATGTCCTACTTACTCAGGGAATAGTGAATAAAAAAAAAAAAAAAATGAATAATAACGTTTTAAGATAAAAATTCATAAATTTCTTTGAGTGACGATTTCTTTATTTATTTCTTTCTTTTCTTTTCTTTTCTTTTTTTTTTTTCTTTCTTTTAATGACGTACATATGTATACAATAAAACTTCTAGTGGCAGAGACCTTGTGGACCTTGCGCGAATTCCTTCATTCGCATTCTTCTTGTGAAATAAAATGCAAAAGACTAACTTGTTTTCGCATCGTGACCACGAACGAGCTTACATATTCATGGAAGCTCCGTGTCGTTTCTATGGAAACTATTCTCGACATTCTTTGGTGCCTATGCTCTTTAACGAATGTTTCTTAAATTCGAATGTATATATATATATATATATATATATATATATGTGTGTGTGTGTGTGTGTGTATGCGTAAATATACGGGTAAAAATTTAATGGTGACTCTGAAAAGACCATGTATCCTTCCTTTCACAATTTATGTTTTACATGCATAGTGTAAAGCTTTTCGTAACGAGCTGTAATGATGTCTTACGTGTATTTCTTTAAAAAAGAGAGAGGATGATACGCGAAATAAAAAAAGAAAAATCGTGAACAATGGTATTATGGACGTTCTTTTGTATTTATCATAATAAAAATAATAATCCTTTTGTCAAAAAATATTCGCTAAATTTCTTTTTGAAAACAGAACAATTGGTATGACAAGTTATGAAAAAATACTGTTTTATAGTTCGCAGGATTTTTTCCATATACGAGTAGGGACAGAAAAAATGTCAATAATTACGTATAGTATTGTACAACTCTCTTCTAAAGTAGCTCGCACAGTATTACAAAAATAAGCCCAGACGCAATTCAGACAGCGGAGCTTCATTCATTCCACTTTCATAATCCGAGGGCATTTGAAGAGTTCCCTACCGGTTTACGTAAAGAGAGTAGGGAAAAAAATTACACATCCTCGATTTTTAATAAACGAATTTCTACAAAAATTCCGATAATAAAAAGCATAGATGTTTCGCTCTGTTAATTCTGACAATTTTGATCTCTATACTTTCAAAAGATTTCTATTATACATAGGTCAAGGACATTCGATGGAAATACTTTTTATTAGTTTTAATAGCTCGTCAGAAAATTTCTTCATTTTTATATTTTTATTTGTATTTTTACCAAATTTATCGTTTTGACGTTTAATTTTCGATTTCACTTTTTAAATAATTGAAAAACATTATTTTTATGTTAAAATAATCGTATGATTTTCTCAATTGCAATTCGTTTATTAATTTTCAGACGAATACGTGGAGGAAGGTCAGAGCTCAACGAGGTTGCGCGGTTCCTAGAGGTCGAAGAGGTCATACGGCCTTGGTCCATCGAGGTCAAATGCTCATCTATGGAGGTTATCAAGATTTACGTGGTAGCTCTCCTGAATTATGGGCTTTCCATTTCGGTGAGGCTTTTTTACAAACTATGTATAGAAAATTAAAGTATATAAAATAAAGTAATATTAATTTCTTTTCAAATTTATAGAAACAGAATCGTGGCATCTATTATCATCTAGCGAAAGTGGTCCAGCTGCGAGACACAAACACTCAGCCGTTTTACATGGAGATACTATGTATATTTACGGTGGTATGACGGATTTACAAGAGAGAAGCGATTGCTGGCGATGGGACGTTAATACCGCTTCCTGGTTCATGCTGAAGAATAAACCTGGACCAGGTCCACTTCATGGTCATGCTGCTTGCAGACTCCCAAGTTGCATGTTGATCTTTGGTGGAGAGAGCGGTGGTCTCGCTACCAATGAATTATGGAGGTTTCATTTCGGTAAAGACGTGAAATAATTTAGATAGATACATATATATGTATATATGCAGTCTGAATATATGCAAACTTCTCGATCATTATTACAGGTACGGAAACTTGGGAGAAACTATCTGTACCAGGACCGAAACCTCAACCCAGAGCAGAGAGTGTTGCCCTGGCAGTATCCGAGCTGTTGATTCGTGGTACCAGTAGCGATAATCCTAAGCCAAGATTAAAAAATCAAAGGACGAGATTGTGTAGTAATAGAATATCACCGAATGAAGCACCTACGAGGCCTAGTTTTCTTAAAGAAATCTCGAAATTGTCGCAGATCAATCTGTCAAGGTTGAGTCATCCAACCAAGTGTAGTTATTCTGTACTCAGTGGACAGGACGATAATGAAGAAAGTCCTCAAGAGGTAATCTTTTTGATTATTTTTATTTTGTTATTTAAATCACTTGTTACATATGTATAATGTATATATAATTGTTTACTTTGTATCGAGCAAGTACATCGAGCAGTAAATGTGCATTAATATGTGTTGCAACACAAGAACGTAGGCTAAATGAGTGAACTGAGCCTGTACGCAGGCGAACACGTATTATCCGTTTCAGCAAGTGGACGTAGAAGCCGTAGAACCTTCGATGGGGATGGTAAAGTCTCGAAGTGCCAATACCTTAGCTCGTAGAAGACAAAAGCCGCCGGAAACGACGACAAAAGCAACCGAAACTAGCAATAGTAATAATAATACTGGCAGTGGCATGACCAGAGATCCTATTTCGGTGCCAAATTTTCGAGCTTTAACGTTACCAACGCCAGTGCTAACACCTGTTGAGGCAGCTAGATTAGTTTTCGTTGATCCAGACGAGTTGAGCGATAGCGAGGAGAAAAAAGAACCACCTACCTCGAGACTGATCGAAGTTCAGGAAGAAAGGAGGTTCGTACAGTTTTCTGCGACAATATGTTATAGATAATTAATAATAAAATCGATCGATGTAATCCCACAGAGATTTTTCTTCCACACATCACGCTTGTCAACCAACCAGAGGTGAAAGCTACAGTTCTCATCTTTACGAAGCAGCCCTTCAAACTCCAAAGACACCGACCACGTCTAAAATACCAACTTCAGCATCAGTCAGATTCGCTGACCTGGAAGAAGGCGAGGAATCAACGTCGGATTACGCGAGTATTGAAACAAGGAGTCCAGGTGATCCTTTGGCTGAAGATGATTGGCCTTCAAATAGAAAATCTAAACAGTTACGTGCTATCGTCAGTTCAACGACAATACGTGAAGGCCAATTTGGTTTTTGCAATCCGAATTATTTGGGCTTGGACGAGAGCAGGAGTCATTATCAGCAACATCATCATCATCATCATCATCATCATCATCATCAACAACAACAACAACAGCAACAACAACAACAACAAGACGGAAAATATGCGAAGATGTTGAACAGTCCACCTGATAGCGTGTTGGAGGATGAACCTGGCAGGTCAGCCTCGCAAACTTTCGCTGAACTTCTTGAACTTCAAGAAATCAGAAGGATTCCCAGAGCACCGCCTAAAAGTTTGCCTTTGGGATCACCCTCGAGACGAGCTGTTAGTGCCTCCAGGGCCGAAAGGCAAAGGGCTAAGGTCGCAGCTAATGATGGAAACGACTCGGGAACACCTTCGTACGGACCTGCGCCTTTATATGTCTTCTTAGTCGGTGGTAAAGAAAAGGGTCAGGTCACCGTCTTTGCTAGACCTGTCTCTCTCTGGAAATTGCAGCTAGCGCCGCACATTTTTTAGAAATACCTCGGGGATCCGATGATCAATTCGATTATCGATCCGATGACAGCTCTGCGTTCTCAACTTTTTACAATAATCGTTTCTCTTACTTTAACTTGCTTTTTTTCTTCATCATTTTCTTCGAAATCATTTCTGTCACCCTCAATGAAAAATCTTCTTTTTTTTTCCATTTGTACATCTTTGAAGTATATATGTTATCAAACGTTCATCGATTGGCTCTCTTTAACGTATTAACTTATTAACTTATTTATTATTATTAATAATATAATTATATAATAATTTATTAATATAATTCTATGGATATATTACATGTGAAAAATTTTGCATTGTCCTTGTAATTTTCGCATTACACAAACATTTTTCTAGTTAGCAGGAAAGAGAATATTGAATTCAAAGATTTTTACAATGAAACGTAATGTAGTATTTATTTAAAAAAAAAAAAAAAATCACGTCACGCCTACAGTCTTTTATAACGTGCTGTTATATCGATATTGAAAAGAACAAAATATTCGAGCTTGTCGAATTTTTTTAAACCTTTTTCTCCAATATCATTTTGATAGTGCTCGAGACGATTTTCCTTAACGAGGAAATGTAAACTTTGCAGAATTATTTTTGGACGTACGTTTAATGGATATATAATAATTTAATACAAAACGTACGATCAAAAAATGTGATTGGAGCGTTTAAATAAAAAAAACGCGATAATCGATATCGATCATAACGATTTATCGCAGTTTTTAACTACAGTATTTTTGTGTCATGCTCAAAATCATTCAAAAGAAATTGATCGACAGAAAATTTAAGATGTCTGTTTTTCGATGCTTGTTGTTCTTTCGTGATACGAATTCTAGATAAAAAAAAATAAAACAAAAAAATGCATAGCATAACGACGACTAAATTGACTTTTGTATTTGTCTCTTACCAATAGATAGATAAACGAACCACACGTACCATGTATGCATTTAACTTAGTGTAGAGAATTGAAATTACATTATGTTTCTTTTTATTTTCATTGATTATTATCCACGCTAAAATTTTATACTTTTAAATTAACTCATCGATTTCTATAATGCTCGGTAACATATCCATAGTGTATTGATTTGCTTGACGAAATAAACATGCGGTATCCATAGAGACAATTTTTGAAAGATATTCCTATAACGAAATATTCTTTTTTATTTCAGAATCGTCAAGTACTTTAATTTTTACATTAGAATCATACGTAATAAGATTAATCGCGAATATTATACTTATTGACTCAAAGTTCATATTGAACCGTTCGATATAGCGAGAGAATGTTTTCAACGTAAATTTGTATTAAACGATCACGATCAATGTTGAAAATTGAAACGCAGATCAAACCAGCGCAATATGAACATATTGAATAGATATATTCGCGCGAATTTTAACTTTGTAAAAAAACATACGGGTACTTATAATCTTATCAAAATTTTACTAACGATTCGCATTAGATTTCTTATAACAATTCCACGATACAATTTTATCACAACGTAGTCTAATATCTATAATTATATTAAATATCGATCACGTAATTATATTCCGTATGTTTATTTCAACATCGTTAAGATCGATCACACTAATAATTCGATAAGCGCGTACACACGAAAGAAAATAATACATAATTAAAAATTATTTCAAATTGGCTCGCCTGATCTGCGTTTAAGTACTATGGAATGTGAACTCAATGTGCGTAGACTATAATATTAGGTTTAATATCAGATTATAAGCTTAAGATAGGATCGACGATCTTAAGTATTAATCGCAATCGATTTTCGGTTGTCTTCACAGTGGATAATTAATTGAAAAACGATTTGTACAGTTCTCTTTCTATAATCATTTTCTTTTTATCGTATAAATGCTAGAATGATAATAGCGCTTGAAAAATAATCTCAATATTTTTATTTTACATTAAGAAATAAAATAACAGAAGTATCCACTGTGGTTGTATTTACAATCGTAGAAAATTAATTCCGATAAGCATAATGTAAGTAGAAATGGTGAGATACGATGGAAAATTTCTTGCTCGTATAGAATTTTTATGCCCAAGAAGGCCCAACACATGTAATCCATCCATAAGTAGCTGAAGGTCAACGTGACTCGTTATTGGCTGGATATTGTTGAACTCTCTTATGTTATTAATCGTAGATAGTGATATTATTTCTTTCTTTCCTCATATACCTCAATAATTATATTTATTTTTAGTAGATAGGACAAATAATTTATTTGTATAAGTAATAAGTAGAATAAGAAAATCTTTAAATTAGAAATCGATAAGAATCTATAGATACCAGAATCCGTGCAATATTACATTCATAAATTATACAATTTTAAATAATTGTATATCAAGCCTATCAATGCTTTATTATAAAGATTGATTTACTTTTCCAATTAGGTAGCATATTAAAAAGATTATTATTAGAAAGAAGGGTTCTCCATTATCCAGCTGCAGGCCACAAGACCCCCGAAAATCAATGTTTTCCATTCGTAGAGCTAGTCAATTTGAAGTCTCAGTGTACAAAACTAAAGATAAATGTTTCATACTGCGCCCATGACCCTTTCCCTTCCTTCAATTTTCCCAATCATTGTGTGTAGTTAACGATCCTTATGACTGGATTAACTTATTATTGCGTTGAATACACATATTTGCTTTTGAAAATATTATAATATTATAATAATAATTTACATAATTGAAATATTATTGTGTAAGAAGTATTATCAATAATATTACTGAAACTAGTTGAAGAAATCACATTTGAGGCTTGAATACATAAATATTTTTCAAAACAAGAGTATATAAATCATTCGTAAACACAAAGTGTTATTAACAAAATTATAATAACAAGTATTGTATCTTTTTCAAGAATTATGTTCAATATAATTATACATATCGAGAGAAGAACATTAAAACAGCCTCTATAATGAAACTAATGTTTAGAATACATACGAATATATTGAAAGATGTGTTCAATGATGAAAAACACATTTGTCATGTTCAAAGAGTTTATAGAAAAAAATTCAATTTTGGAAAAGTAACATTTACCAAAATTCGTTTTTACAATTTAATTTATGATCTAATTGTATAGTGAGATATGGTCTTCTAAAAGTTTTACTTAATTCATTAAATAGATTTTTTCTTTTCATAATATAATGTGCATTAAAAAAACGAATAATCCAGTAGTCAATTATTACCGTCACCAATGATAGTTATTTACAAAATATATCTATTTATATTTATCATATAAACAATATTCATATGAAGTTAAAAAAATGTCAGTTGGTTCCCAAAACAGTGTAGCTGATTTGAGTGCCTACATATATTCTTCGTGCAAATATATGCATTCAATATTTTTCTGGTCATAAAACAAATACCAATGACAGTCTTGCCACATTGTCTTCTAGCTTATCATTCGCAAAAAGTAAAAAAAGAATAACATATATCGACAAGAAAAAATGTATCTCGTTCTCACGAAATTTCATACCACGAAAGACAATATTTTTCCATTAATGAAGCCATAGTGACGACCTTAATTACTTTTACATTTAATATTATATATATGTAATATATATATATATATATATATATATATATATATATATATATATATGATTTCACAAATATGAATCAATGATATCCTCCATTTAGTTATCATGCTACACTTTTTTCTCTTATTTAGAATAAACATAATTGTATTCATGTAATGTACGAAAACATATTCAAAGTTGTAACATTGTGTTCACTAGCCTTTCCGATATAAAGTCTGTGCAAAGATAAATGCGCAAATTTGTCGAAGTATTTAAACCCAGCATTTAGCCTTCAAAGAATAATCACTAATGGTACGTTTTATTTACTTACATTGTAATTAATGTAATGGTTCTTAACAGTATATAATATTATTACAATTAGAAATATAGTGTATATATATATATATATATATATATATATATATATATATATATATATATATATACACTATATGTATATATATATATATATATATATATATATATATATATATATATATATATATATATACATATATAATTCTATCATATACCAAATGTTTTACATATGATTGGTAAATTCACTGCAATCATTCCTTACTTTGGTTTCAAGTGAAATTTCTTACTATTATTTACAGGACTAATTTTTAATTAGATTTCTATAAATAAAACTTATGATTTCTATAATTACATAATAATATCAAATACAATCTCTTACATTTTCATTCACTGATATCCTCTTCATCGCTGAAATACGAATTCTCTTTATATCGTTTCCGCCTTACAACCGATTCAGTATGCTCCTCATCATATTGACCTGTTGCCACCTTATGCTTATATTGTTCTAGCTCTCTAAGATGTTGCTATACCGTACAAAAAATATACTTAGGAATATTAAAAAGTTAATATATTATACAAAATTAAAAGAAACATTTTAGACAGTATTATACCTCCTGTTTAATAGCTGCACTTAATGTTTCCATTTCGATTTCTGAACAATTATCGTCAGTATCATCATTATCAATATTCTTTGATTTTTTTGACCTCCTTAAGCCTTCATCACTGTCACTATCAAAATAACTAGTATCATGAGTAACAGAGGTTTTAGACTTTTTTCTTATTCTAACTTTTTTCTGTGGTGGTTCCCTTGGTCCCAACATATTATGACTACAAGCATACGATAAATGCCCTTCCTCTCCACATTCATAACATTGGGATTTATCTGGATAGTCCCTACGACGTATAAATTCTGTGCTACGTCCATTGTCAACTGCTATAGAACTTCTTATAGTACGTCCACCTATCTAATAATAAAATCATTACCAAATATACATTAATATATACTTGAAACACTATAGTTACATATTATTTAATTATAAATATTATACAATTGATGAAAATTTACTTGTGTATTATTAAGACCTTTTGCACACGAAGAAGCATCTTCTGGTTTTAGAAATAATACAAATGCAACCCCACGACTACGTCGTGTGATTTTATCTTTCATTATAGTTACTCTGCAAGAACGTTAAAAGGTTATGTTTTATTAAATTGTTATATATTAATATATAGATAAATATTAAACATAAAATCTAACTATATTGAAGACTTACTTCACTATCTTTCCGTAACTCTGTAAAAGTTGATGTATATCATTATTTGTTAATGAAAATGGTAAATTTGATATATATACAGTAGATTTACTAGGCACTATACCTCCGCTCATAATTTTAATACTGCATTCTTTGCTTCAACAATTTATATTAAAAGTTCTTATGTCTAGATTTTATATAAAAATGTAAATAAACAGATTATCAATGCTCATACTTTAAGGTTATATTATTCGTTAATATATCGAAAGAAATAGTAATAAAATAATAAACAAAAAGTTGCATAGAGTAGCAAAATTCATATTTATAGAATCCCAATCTAGATGTCTCTACATGCGACTAGCGCCATTATTGAATTCACGGTTTATTGCATCTTTTCCTTATTTTTTTCTCATAATTATATAAATGGCTTCGTTAACAATTTTATTAATTCTATTTAAATCTATAATATTTTTAAATCTTATACCATTTCCGGAAGAAACAATTGAACAGATTCTTCTAACAGTTCTTTTAATATAAAAATAAACCTTTTTTAGGGTGTTCCAAGAAATTGCACATTCAGTGAACACTGTATTGTATGTAATGAACCGAAAGCGTGAAAAAATCAATTATATACTAAAAATTTATTATATATCGAATAATGAATGCAATTGTGGTCTATATCAATGCATCTGTTATACCTAATGATGCTGACGTATTAGATAAAGTTTAAATTTGACAACACTGGATATGATTCAAGTGTTATCACAAATTCTGAAACAGTGTGAGTTGAGTGTGAGTCAATACAAAGACTATATGCTTCACTGAGTACGTACGCATCGGACGCACTAATAACGCACTGTAGTTCAGTAGTTTTTTGACAGTTTACACTTCTTTACAAGTTTTACATATATCAACGTTTATCTTTGGTTTACAAGTGCCAATCAAGTAAGTACACTTTTTCCAAATTAAATATTTTTACGATGTTAAAAATTGTTGATAAAATCTAATCAAATTAATACTTGAATTATTATCGTTTGATCATTATATGACTTCTTGTGATGGGGATATCCCGTGACTAAATATAATAAAGTGTTTTTTCTGTTTTATTCCATAAAAAAATAAGTTAGGGAAAAATAGAACTAGAAATTATATTATCAGCAATTTAAATAAAATCTTACGCTATTACCATTTTATTCAGAAATATTGTTGTAGATATAACAAACATATTGTCTTACAATATGGTTTTAGTAATCTTTGTGTAATCTGCAATTTCTAATTATTTTATGAAATTGTACAATTCCAGAATCATACAAAATGTCTTTCTATCCAACTCTGGAAGATATGAAGGTGGATCATATGATGAAAGTAAGTGAAAGATATTTAATTCTTAGGGATTTGACTTTACTAATAATTAATATACTATATAAGTCAATATTATGTTTCTTAATACTATTATAGAATCTCTATTCTTATAGGCTCAAATGCAAGCGGAATCCCAATATTTTGCTCCATCACCTTCTATTTTACCTGAACCTGTGGCACCTTCTGCTCCTGCTTATGATCCTTCTCCATCTGGCCCTATATATCCTTCTTTAGGAGATTATATGGGTTTGGAGTTAAATAATCAGATGATTCCGAACAATTTACTTGAATATACTGTTTTTACCCCAACAAATGTAAGTCGTAATATATATTTACATATATAATTTGTAATATATGCCTATATAATTTATAATTTTCATCTTTTATAATTTTTGTTTTTAATTTTAGAGGACAGGAACACTTGCAGAAACATCCAGAGTATTAACTGGTATGGTAGCACCACTTTCTGGAGAATCTTTGGGTCTGCAACGAGCACATGTTACAAATGGAATTAGAGAGGTAATATATAGCTTGGTTTGCTTAAAAATTTTCTTCTGTCTGATTCATCTTTTGAAATCATTTACATTAATGTAATAAAAATGGTTTCTATTAATACTGTTATAATAACTATAAGCTTGTTTCAGTTAATATTATGCAAAGATAAAGATGGAAAAGTGGGCCTAAGAGTACATTCAGTAAATAATGGTATCTTTGTATGTCTTGTGAGTCAAGAATCTCCAGCTGCACTTGCAGGGTTGCGTTTTGGTGATCAAATTTTAAGTATTAATGATGAATGTATAGCTGGTTATACAATGGACCAAGTGCACAAACTATTTCGTAATGCTGATGTTAATGGTATTAGAGTTGTTGTGCGTGATAGGTTGGTTACAATTTACTATTATATATTATGTTTCAAATTTTCGAATGTATTATATTAATAAATTTATTTTTAATCTATTTATCATTAGGCCATTTGAACGTGCTGTAACTATGCACAAGGATAGTTCTGGCTGCATTGGATTTCAATTTAAAAATGGAAAAATAATTGCATTGGTAAAAGATTCTTCAGCTGCACGAAATGGATTATTAATTGATCATCAAATATTAGAGATTAACGGCAAAGTATAGTAACTTTCTGTTTATAATTTTCTCTAATGAATCTATTGTTTATATTACGATTAATGAAAATAATTTTACGATGTTAAAAATTGTTGATAAAATATATATATAATTATTGTTGAAAAAAAAAGAATATATATATATATATATATATATATATATATATATATATATAAAATTTAACAATATCATGTTTTAGAATGTGGTTGGGTTGAAGGACAAACAAATTACAACAGAAATAGAAAATGGTGGAAATCTTATTACAGTTACTGTAATTCCATCATATATTTATGATCATATGGTTAAAAAGTATGTAATTTCAGTTTGTTGTCACATTCAACAAAATCATTGAAAATATTAAAATTTATAATTTTTATTACAGAATGTCAAGCAGTTTATTAAAATCATTAATGGATCATTCTGTACCAGGTGTATGAAGAACTACAACCTTCAAATTAAAAAATCTACTCTTTGGTTACATTCTATATTTTATGAGAAGCTACATATATCAAGATAATCTTAATATGTTATTGTCATAACATATATGATAAGTATTCTATAGATATTTCACTACTGCACAAAATTTTCTTATTATACAATACTGATGCAGCACATATAATATATTAATTCTCATTAATATATGTATATGTTGAATGATTTTAAGATATAAAAGAAAACAAGAAGGTAAGATATTAATAGTGCATATAAAAATGTTTGATTTCAATATTTTTATTTTATGTGATAATAGCACTTTCATTTAATGTGTGTAATTGTTGAATAATTTGATTATTTTATACGTATTTATTGTTTATATAATGTTTAAAACATGAAAAATGCAATAGCAATGAAAATCGCTATATACATTTATATTTTAAAATGTAGATGGTATATAATGCTGCATTCATTTATGTTTATTAATAATATTTTTCACTAGAAGATTGTTATTTTTATTAACATTCATAGAAAAGAAAGTCAAATATGTAATAAAAATAGCAATTTGAATTGGCTTAGTGCTTAATATAGTTACATATGAGCTACATATAGAAATATGCTCATGTTATTATGTTACTGTTGCGTGAGAGAACTTAAATAACCAATGATGTCTACATGATGATATACATATTTTTTTACAATACCCTTCTTTATTGCCAATGTTAGTATGGTGTTATTTCTATTATACATAAATTTGTTAAATATAGAATCTATACTTTATATAGAAAAATGTCGTATATACGGTATATAAGCATATTGTTATTCTCTTCTGTGCCACATTTTATAATAGGTCTTTAAAAATTTCACAGTTTAGTTACGTATATAAAAATAAAAATATGTAAACATTGTAAATGTTATAGCAAAAAGTAATAATAAATTAAATGATCAATCACTTCATTATTCAATTCTAACCTGCTTTATAACTGATTTGAATTTCATTTTAACTAATAATGAAAGTTATTAACATGTGTTAATAAAAGAACCGAAAGAAGATAAGAAGATATAAATAGAATAAATCGAATGCTATTTTTTTTTATTCAGCTCAGCTGATTACATGATAATTGCGCGTGCGCATTTCTTATTTTCAAAATGGCAGTAACAAGATGCATTGATACTTGTCATTCTTGTGTCTTACAATCACATACGTTCCATATAATAAACTGTATTAAGTATCTAATATTATTATGATTCTGATGCATATTAATTTCGGAGTACAGTTTTTCATAAGAACTCATTTCAATTACGTAAAAAGAACAATGTCAACATCTGCCTAAGGTACTTAACATAAGTACCATTATATACTGAGTGACACATAAATGCGCTCGGCTATTAGTGTTATTTTGTCGAGTCCAGTGCCCGACAATAAGATGTCTCACCCTGATTACGAGCAAACCGCTCATGATCACGCGGCACTGCTTTTACTTTTAAGACCAATTGGTACCCAGATAAAACAAAAAACAGTTTCTAGATTATTTGAACGTATTATCAAGGCAGGGAGTAGATTTACTGTAAGAGACTCCTCTGGTAATACACGAGAAATACTTGCTCGATTTGTCAAAGAACATCCTGTGGAAAATAATGACTGGGGAGAATTCCAAACACATAGAAGGCTTTTGGGCCTAATTACATTTGGCAAGTACGATAATCAAACAGAATTGAATGAACTATGCAGACTTCATGAAACCTTAAAAGTAAAATATAGTGCCACATTGTATGATTCTCGAGCCATTCTATTTGGACCATTAGAATCAAATAATCCTCGTGATCCACCAGAGTCATTTAGTACTCCATCCAATTTTAAAACACAAGCTGTTTTTTATACAGATGAATCTTGTTCTGATCTTGAAACATATATTGTGGAATGTCTTCATTCACTATTTTGGATTTTAGAATCCAAAAGATTAGAACGATCTAGAGAGAAAGTAGATCGTGTGTCTCTTCTTTTAGCACCATTTGAAAAAAAAGACTTCATAGGCTTAGATCTTGAATCTAGAAATAATAGAAAAAGATGCGTGGGACGCATGACAAAACATTTGGGAGATTTGTGCCTTCAAGCTGGGCTCCCAGCTGATGCGTTGTATCATTATAATTCAGCAGCTAATGTATTACAAGCTGTTAATGACTGGTTATGGCTCGGTGCAGCTTATGAAGGATTATGTGCTGCTTCTGTTTTAGTTTTGTATCCTAATATGTGTAGAAATCTTCCATTACAAAGAAATTCTTCTCTTCAAGAAGGAAGTCCAGGTAAGCAAAGGTATGTATAATTTATATTTATATTTTTTATAGAATTTCATATTTATATATTATATTTATATATTATTAATTATATATTTTTAGACGAGGTTCTCAAGCTGTTGCTGTATTACCATCACCACCAACTATTGATGTAGTAAAAACAAATATGCCACATATTTTATTACCTGAGGAAATTTCTAAAAAATATCGTGAAGCCATTGTTCATTATAGTAAATATCAGTATGCGGGTATAATTGAAACAGAAGCTAGCTTTAAAGCAACAAGGATATCAATAGAACAGAATTGTACCTTGCAAGCTACATCTTACTTAAACAATGTTATACTTATCAATTTAACTTTGAGTGAACAAGAAAAGGTATTAATAGATTTTTTATTACAAATTATAAATTTGAAATTTAATTATAAATTTTTTACTGAATATATATACTTTTCTATAAATATATATATATATACTTTCCTATATTTATTTTAGATCGATCGTTTTACTACATTATCAGATTTATATACAAGTTTTGGTTTTGTAAGAAAAGCGGCATTTTGTTTACGATTAGCTGCTACACGTCATGTTTCTCAAAACAATCCTAGTCCAGATTGGCAACAATGTTATAATTTAATGTTACAAGCTACGTCTGGTTTCAAATTATCTTTAGATCCTATCGATATGCCTGCAGGTAATAAATACTGTAAATTAATGTATTTCTTTTATTTCTTGGAAATTTTTCTTTAATTATAATTATTTTTTTTTATGTAGATGGACATAGAGGTTGGCCTGTTATTCAAATACATGTTATAAACGAACTTGTTGCTGCTGCAAATCGTATGGGTAATCCAGCATTAGCTACAAGACATTTGACATTTTTACTTCAAACAATGTACAATCATTTAACTTCTGTTGAACGTAAAGAAACTGCTTTACAACTTCAAACTGTATCTCAACAATGTGAAGGTGCTCCTGTTCCCCTTGTAAGTTTAACAAATGTATTCTATAAATACATTCTATAATAAAACTATATTTTTTATTTTTAATAGGTCTTAGATTCTGGAACAGTCATACCACCAGCTAATTTAATAAATATCCCAAAAACAAAATATTTTTCTTTGAAAAATTTACAACCACATTTGCAGCCACAAAAGATTGAACGAGTCAAAGAAGATCATGGTCCATTTTTATTTACACCTATTAATTTTGGTTCATTAGAACGTAAAACTATGTCCAAAAGTAAAATGGGTACTGTAATTCATAGCTTATATTGAACAAATACCGTTGGACATATGATCCAGCTATCATTAATTACATGGAGCTTATTATATTATAGATTACTTATGGGTCGAAGGAGATATCTGTGAAGTGTCAATGCAATTTATAAATCCATTACCATTTGAATTGCATGTATCTAATATGAGACTTCTTACTAATGGTGTTGTGTTTGAATCAATACCAGAAAGTATTACGCTTCCAGCTGAATCTGGACCTATCGCAGTTACTTTAGCTGGTAGACCTAAAGAAATTGGAGATTTAGAAATTCTTGGTTTCAGTACACACACATTAGGAGTTAAGTCCAATTGTAGATTAAGGCATATGGAAGGAATGATACATCCTCAGTATACTATTGAGGTAATTCCAGCTTTACCAAGATTAGACGTTGCCACGAGTTTACCTCAAACTGCGAGTTTCAGCTCCGGTGAAAATATCGTTACGAGTGCTAGTATATCATTATATGGAGGGGAAAGGTTCGTTTTTTGAAAATATCTAAATTTCTTTAAACTAAAAGTATAATCTTATTCGGTTCTTTTCAGTGCTGAATGTACTATAACAATAACAAACGTAGGCCAAGTTCCTATTGAAATGATAGAATTGTCAATACAGTCTACTTTAGATGCAGTTACAGAAGGAAAAATATTTAAATGGAGTGATGAAAATTTAATGACACAATTGCCCTTACAACCTTGTACTAGTGCAAGTCTTACATTATACCTGCATGCTGCCACAGACTTTATCGCACCTGTATCTAGAAATGGTAATATTTTTTATACACGTTATAAGAAGAAGGAACAACTATTTATTAATTTATTTATGTATATACTTTTCAGATATCAATAGCAGTAGTTATCTCAGTCAACCAAGTAGTTTATTGTCACATTCAGGACACAGTTCATTACCATCTAGATTAAGTTCTCCATCTCATCATACTAAAAGACAATCTGAACTGACTTCTTCCTTTAGATCTGGTTTGAGTTCTCATTCTGGTCATTCTTCTTTAGCGAGTACACGATTGTCTAAACTTGCAGTGCCATTGCATAATTCAAATATTATTGAAGGACAATTAAAAATAAAATATTCTGGCGGTTCTGGATTAGCAGTAGGCTATTGTAGAATTTCATCTGTTTTTATAACAGTTGAAATGTTACCTAGTATACATATTACAAATTGGGATGTATTACCAGCAGAAACGTAAGTAAAATGATTGATCATAAATATACTTTTTTCATTCAGTCTAATAGTTTGTTATAAAAAATTATGTCTAGGTCATCACAATTTTATCTTGTATTGGACGTTACAAATATGACAAATCATGAAATGGAGCTACATTATACTCAAAGCAAGTGTATATATATGGAAGGCAAAGAACCATGTAGAATACCAGTCCCAGTGGATAGATGTCCACTTAATAAATTATCCATAGTACTATTTCTTATATTTATTTATTTATTTATTTATTTATTATCTGTTTATTTATTATTTATTTTATTAATCTTTTGTTTTTAGTTAAACGGAGGAGGAGATAATGGAGAGCTTCAAAAAATGTGTGCCGAGCACATTGCTTCGTTAGTAGATTTACGTTGGCAATTATTAGGTACCGAATCTACTGGAAAAGCAACTCTTTCTGGCATTACTCTTACTCAAGATATGCTGGATCTTGTTAGAATGAGTCCTTTACAATGGGGTATATTTAATTGTTACTTTATATAATTTACTTATAGTGTAAGTGTAAAAAAATACATTTGCATTAAATTGTTTTACAGAAGTAACTATAAATGATGCAATGGTAAAAGCTCAAGACGAGCTAACATGTAAATTGGGCGAATGTGTTAATATTGGAATAGATGTATGTAATGCATTAGAACACCCTCTCAGTGATCTTATATTATCTATTAATTTTTATCAAGATCATCACAATGGAGTTAATAATTATCAACTAGATACAAGATTATCCATTGCTGGTGCAAATAAAGTGATGCTTCCAGCTGTAAGTAAACATTTTGATATGCATCTTTTGATGTGTGTCTATGTATATATGTGTGTATGTGTGTGTGTGTGTATATATATTATCCAATATCAACATTTTTATATATTTATCATTTTTATAATACAATGAAAAAATTAATTAAAAAATATTTATATTAGTTACAGGAATATGGGAGAGCATATCATGAGTGTCGAGTAGTATTTTTTACCGCTGGCCAGTATAAAATAGATATCCAATGCAGTAGTAAAGAAACAACACCAAATACTCCAACACTATGTTCAGAACTCATAAATGCTGGACATACGTGGCGTTATATACCACCGATAGAAATAACGGTAGATGATTATTGAATTTTATTGTGCTATTGCTTGCATTGTAATATTTGTATAAAATATTGAAGGACATCTATGCCTTGTTGTCATGATCGAGTGCTTAAAATTGAACATAAACTTTTACTTTCTTTAATAAAAGAAAAGATTATGAGATCTGTCAAAATACTGTTTTCAAAATATTTCTTTTACTAAAAAAATATACTTCTTATTTCTCATTTAGCTCATTTTATCTTTTTAATATCTAAATATCATATCTTATAAGATTTATCAAATTATTAAGTAATGTTTAGTCTATTTATTAAAATATTTTATTCTTATAAAATTACTTACTAATTTTAGCTTTTTTCCCTATAGGAATCGCTTCCATTTCATATAAATTTCTTCTAAATTTCTTATAAAATTCAAGTACAGTAGTATTAGCCCATACTTGTTGACTATTGAAATCTAAAATGCGTAATGATTGCAAACTTTGTGCTCTTGAGAGCGCAACATAAGATTGACCAGCATCAAAAACTCTAGAGAGACACATTTCTACACAATCCAAAGTTAAACCTTGACTTTTATGTATCGAAAAAGCCCATGCCAATTTTAATGGAATTTGTTTTCTATGTACAGTAACACCTGATACAGTTCTTATAGACCATTTTTCCATTTTAGTTTGATAAATATTCCCTGATCTAAGTTGAATTACTGGTAAATCATCTACAAACTTAATAACTATTCCTCTAGCTCCATTCACTAAACCATTTGAAATGTTAATATTTTTCAATAACATAACTTGAGCACCAACTTTTAAAATTAATTTGCCAGATACAGGCAATTGTTGATCTAATGTTCTGCTCATCATTTGATCAGAGTCTTGTGCTATGTAAATTTTACTATCTCCTTTTAATTCATTCAATTGAAAGTTATTGATTTCATCAGCCTCATTTATATGAGAACATAATCTAGTTGCCAGAATTCCATTACTTTCAATATTTTGTTTTGCCGTAGCCTTAAGAGTATTAGAAATAGTTTCTGTAACTCTTCCTATTCTAATATTATTTAAAATCTCTATAAACTCTGGATCTTTTTGTCTATGTACTATTTTTAATTCAAAATTAAAATGAACACATTTTTCCCATGCCTCACTTTGAAAGCAGAATTTTACTTTTTCATCTCTTTTGGATACAGGTGGTAATTGGAAAAAATCTCCACATAGAATCAGTTGTATACCACCAAAGGGTCTTTCAGTCTTACGTATGTACCTTGCAACTGCTTCTAATTTATCAAAAAATTCTGCATCTACCATAGAAATTTCATCGATGATTAAGTGTTTTGTTTTTCTCCATACTGCAGCTGAAGAAGAACGGGAAGCTAGTTGTAAAGATCTCTCTAAAGTTCCACTTCCAATTCCAATTCCTGCAAATTGATGCAAAGTAACTCCTCCAATATGACAAGCAGCAACACCTGTGCTGGCTGTAGCTATAGTTACATCCGGTGGTAATGCTGCTATTATCTTCTTTAATAAAAATGATTTGCCAGTGCCTGCACTACCAGTAAAGAATACATTTTTTCCATTAAGTACAGCACTTAAAATTTTACTTTGTTCTTCTGTCATATCTCCTACAGTTGGATTCTCATATAATTTCTTGGCTGTAGGTAATTTAGATGTATAATCACTGGAACGTTTCCGTTTCTTTATAGCACTAGGTGATGGAGTAGTAACTGTTGCACGGGATATAGCAACAGCTTTTTCCTTTGCTTTATTAATTTCTGTACTCGTTGCTGGACTAATTTCTTGAATACCACTTAATGGCATATTCGATAACAATTTTTCTTTCAACGATTTATCTGACGATTTCTTGACTTGCCCCGTCATTTTAATAAATATTGTTTTCAAGAAATTTATCAATGAAGCAGAGGGAGCATTAGATAAGAAAAGGGTACAGTTTTCTTCTTGAAATTTGATAGATGCTTTACCCTCATTCATAAATTTATTAAATACAGAAATTTTTTTTAATGTTAACTTCGTTGTTACATTTGCTTTATCTGCACGTATTTCTATAATCATTTCTCGTAAATTGTCTCGAATCAAACGCAAAGACGCGGATCTATGATTTATTTTTCTAACAATAGATCCATATCTATCAAGCCATTCCACTATCACAGTACAAGATAATGTATAACTGTCTAAATCCATCACTCTTTATACTTCTTTATAACCTTTAAATTAAACTTGATACAATCCTTACGTTATATGTTTATTAGCTTTATGGATTATAATTTGAGATCAACATTTATATTTAAATACTAAAGAGAAAGTTCAAATATTGCTAACTTTTCTAATAAGTCAAACTTAATAAAACCCGCGCTTTCAAGGAAAAGAATAATGTACGAGGAATAATATACACATGTAGATGACCTTTAAAATTTGTTCTATGTTCCTTAGATGGCGTTAAGATAACAAGCAACATAATGACCAATAAGAGAATAACTAGACGTCATCTATTGTCAACGTTGGAAAATACTATTCAAGCAAAAAGTCAATATCGAGATATGAAGTTCCTTTATTATTTAATTATTGTATACGATCTAAATTGCGTGGAGCTCGTTAAAAATTATTGATCGTATATCTTATTTTATATATTTCTTTCTATTCAAATAATTTATATTATTAATAAAATCTATATTTGATAGTTAAAGTGCGTGATTCTATAAAAGGCATGATAGTATTTATATTTCATTAAAAAATTATAACAATATATATATATATATATATATATATATATATATATATAAATTTTAGATAAATAAAAAAATTATGTACATATAGAAGTTATATTTGTGTATTATATTTTTGAAGTATTTTATATCAATTAATTATTTACCATGATGAGGCATATATACTTCAGAAAACAATGTTAGTTGTTTGTTACTTTAACGTAGACAAAAAACAATGAGACTGTAATAATCATGTTAGAGGTACATATAAATTTGAAACCTTTTATGGTTATGTGCGTTGTTTTTGCATATATATTTATTTAATCTCTATCTTAATAGATTACTATTTTCATTAAATATATCAATGATTATTTTTATGACATTAGTTTCAAGTAATTGTGGGCTTCAAAATCACGTGGATGTGAATGTATAAAATATTCGATATGATCTGGTTCAATAAATTCATCTTCCGGTACTGTTTTATATATCGGTTCTCCCTTATATGTACCCACTTTCCATTCAGGATAATTCTTCATCAGCTCTTTTTCTTCTGCGATATTACGCTTGATTTGTTTCAAGAATCTGAATATTTTAATGTTGACAATTATTATTCCAATTAATAAAAAATCATTTAACAATTTAAACGAAACATTTTATTCTTTAAAATTTAATTAAAACTAATGAACTTACGTTCGATCTCTTTCAGCTAGTAAAATAGGTTGTATTGCAAATTGAGCACTTCTCATTTCAATGACTTCTTTCTTTACTTTTTTCCATTCTACGAAATATAGGTAATGCCCCACCACAGTAGTAACTAAACATAAACCTAAAGCAGCCCGTCCTAAAAAATATTTAATTATAGTTTTTTTCTAATATTGAATATTATAAGATTGCACTTGTAAAAAAGGCCAAGCATTACCTCCAAGAAAAGTACGCAAAGGTACACGTTCTGTTGTAATAGGACGATAACCCTCTTTCGGAGGCAAGTCTTGAGTAAAGCCTTTCGTAGCAGTACTCATATTTCTCTTTCGATATATCCTATCTTTAATCACGAGTCCATTAAAATTGAACTACGACGTAACGTCTGAAACCTTCGATTTTTTTTTGCTTACAAAGTCACTAGATTTAGTGAAAAAATGAACACTATATCGATCTAGTTACTATCTTTGACCTACAAACACTATCTAATAAAAAATGTAATAATATTAGTAAATTCGTCTTATACTTTTCATGTTATTTAATATAAAATAAATGACAATTATTATGAAATTCATTTATGATAAAATAATTAACAATTTGAAGTAAAGAAATGTAAAGTCACTACGATCATAAGTGGCGCCATTTTCAAATCGGAGAAAGTATTCAATAGACGTGAAATCGCATAGATATTCTTATATTATCTTTTCGATAATAATTTATTTTCCTTTTTTTTCGTTAATCGTTTATATTTATTACAATATATTAAATACTTGTGCTAGATCGTATTCTGTATCATAAAAAAATTTTTCTTATATCTATATATTTAAATGTATATATATATAAAATTTTCCATTAATCATTACTTTTATCGCTCTTAAAAATATATTTTCGTACATATGAAAATAATAATGGTAAAAAAATAAGGAACATATATATATATATAGAAAGAGAGAGAGAGAGAGAGAGAGAGAGAGAGAGAGAGAGAGAGAGACGAAGGATGTTAGGAGTAGAAACATAGTAGAAATGTATTTCCTTACGAGTCACGCATATACGTCCGATTGAGAGTGATAAATCGGTATGGAGGTAGCAGGAAGTTAGAAGAGTGGGGATGCAATAGAAACATTGGTGGGGGTATAGCGGTTCTGTCGTTGATTACGTCGGTAGTGTTGAAGCGGTGAGGCCACCGTAAAGGCCGTATTTAAACCAACAGGTGTTTGTTCGTTCGACTTTTGGGACGTATCAGTTCTCTATTATTTTTTTCTTCTTCTTTCTTCTTTGACCTTTCCTTTTCGACTTTTCTCGTGAATCTTTTTGAGTCGTTCTATCAAAGGAACTTTTCTTTAGCAAGGAATCCGATCACAAGGCGCGTTGTTGATCGAAATAAACGGAAGGTGAAACACGCGCGATAAGCGGCGTAACATGATGTCGGAGACCGTAGTGACCGTGGACAATTCCAGCAACAACACGAGTAACAATCCACGACAGGTGCCTACTGTAAAGACGGAACCAGGTCAACCTAGCCCTCTGGCTGGCATAAGGCTCAATGTGCCCTATTTTAGAACTATACCTGGTATCATAAAACTCGTACAATTGGTAAGAATAACTGTTATATTCTTCTAGTATTTTCCTTTTAAGTTCGATGTTAACTTATTGAATCGTAATATTTAAGTTTTTATAAATTTAATTTCTGACATGCAAACTTGAATATTTCTTTATGAATATCTAGATAAGCATCGGTATATTTGCTAAGTGAAACACTTTTTAAATAAATATTAGCTCGATCGTAACAAAATTACGTAGAATCACGCTCTACGATGTTTACATATTGTATAAAGGGAATAATTGTGTTATCTAAGATCTTAGATACGAAGCATATTTGTTTTTCTTTCTTTTTCCTTCGAAATTTTAATTCATTTCATTTTCTTTTGTATATTAAACGTTAGATCGGTCTAGGTAGACATATTTGAAGTTTCTCGTCATTTTGTCAATACAATTGTTTTATCTTGGAACTCGGCCAATCCATCAACAAGCTAGACGAAAAAAGATAAAAATTTTTATCCCCGGGATATTTTCGAATAAATTGCTTCTTTATTATCTATGAACGCATGCGCATAATCATGACGCGGGTAGCTTGAATAAAATTGAACATTCATTTCCTTCGAAGGATTTCATACGAAGAAGGTGAATAATATTATGTAACTTAATGCGCACACGCGTCATCTCTTGTTCAGAATAGTATTACGCATTTCTTTCTTTATGCATTCTATATACTTTCAGAAAATAATGTTTACTGTGTATTATATCCATCATCGACAATTAAACATTTGAATTTAGAATTATTTACATATTTCTTATTATCGATTTGTTATAATCGATTTTTCTAATCGATTATTATTTTTCCGCATGAACGATTCTTTCAAACGATCTAAAAAATTAGCTTTTTTATCATTCTTTTTTTATTGAACGTACTATCTGTCATTTTTAGATGTTTCGATGAACACGATTATCTTTGAAATAAAAATGCATTCTTACCTTTTGATAACTGTCAATTAATAGCGGTTATAGCAATGGTTGAATAGGTTCTGCGTACCGTTGCATGTAAATTATCATGTCTGGTGCTTTATAGAAGATAACTCTCAGCATGTATACCGTACGATGCAAAATTATGATTTTTTATTCATGATAAAGTTAGCACATTGATTTCACTACGTCATCGTGACGTGGATAAAAATAATTTAGCAAATAGTTCATTAGCATTTTTTTTTTCTTTTTTTTTTTATATCTAATTCAGAATTATTCTCGACGTAATATTTCATTTATCATGCGACCTTGAAATTATGATCTAAATGACGAAGTATTTTCGCATAAGATTATTTGTAAGACATAAGCAATCTTATCTGATTTTCAAATATTGAAAGTATTAAGAAGTTACAATTATTAAACTATGTACCGTTAAAGAGATATCAAATCGTCGATATAATTTAACTGTAATATTCTCTGAGAGAAGTATGATGAACGACCATGGGTGGAGGAGATTCGAGCGGTTTACACCGTGATGTTGAACCTGCAACAGCATAACCGTGTAACGGTAATCTTCTTACGGAACGGTTAGCAAAGCGTCTAGCTATGATGAGAGGGGAAAGGCTTCTGTTTACGAAATTGTATTAGTTAATACTCTAAGTTTCGATTCTTTATTCTTTTTTTTTTCCATAGAAGATATCTTTCTTATCTCGTTTCAACGTCATTATATCACCAAACTTCGATGGACACTAAGCTATGAGAGATCTATTGTTTTAATTATTCTCAGCTTATAAGAACTTATGAGAGCCTATTGTTTAAAATTAAACTTAACCATTTGAATGGTTAATGGTTAAGTCACGCAGAATGATCGTGCTGTTTACATTTTATGTTGAAAAGTGCCGAAGCAAGTGCCGGAGCATTGATGCAATTGATGGTGCACTAAAGTTTATCGACATATATTGAAACAAGTGCCTCTTTAACATTTTTCATCGGTATTCATCGATATGAATTAAAACGAAACGTTGTTACTTTTCAATAAAATGATTTCAAAGATCCTTCAAGAGTTAATAGTGGTAGTTTTGATTATTTAACGTTGAGATAGAGTATATTCATCAATTCGAAAGAAAAGGTCGAGTGTATATATGCGTGACACTGGTCAGCCCACCTAATACTTTTTAATAAATGAGAAGGCCTTTTAGATAATAAAAAATAAAAGCTGGATAACTCGTACTCAGTAATCTTTGATAATTTAATTTTGTTCTCATTCTCATTTGCGACAACATAAACGAATTATATATTTCATATGGAATTATTTGAAAAACAGCAGGTAGTCACGTTAATAAAGATGTTTTTAATGTTACTGTGTATTAAAGGTAACAAGAGTAACAAGATACGTTTTATTCTCTCTCTCTTTCTCTCTCTCTCTCTCTCTCTCTCTCTCTCTCTCTCTCTTTCTCTCTTTCTCTCTTTCTTTCTTTCTCTCTCTGTCTGTCTATTCTGTAATAGTACTCATAATAGAGATAATAAATGTTATTTGGCTGGCGTTCAAGTCTACCAGCTGTTTACTTTTTCTGTGATGTATTTTATTAATGCCAACTTTTAATTTTACTGAACACTAGCCTATGTGTAGATTAAAATTTGATAAGAAAATTTAAAGATAAGACGAAGTAATATTCATTCAACTTAAGAAATATAATAGAAGAAAACCGTCTTGCACAAAAAAATACTCGAGCAATGCTGGAGATGCTTTATGACTTCGTGACCTAAACGAGTAAACATACTACGCACGTTCTTAACTCCAAACAAAAAGACTATGTTACGTTGGAAAAATTTAACATACATAGATAGGATGTAACAGGACAATTCACAGATAGAAAAAAAAAGTTGTCAATTCATTTAATTGCTCGTCATTGATAATAAGTAACGATTATATATGATCACGATAATAATTATGATATGCTTGGAATAAGATAGAGAGAGAGACAGACAAACAAATAGATAGACACAAGAAAAGATTGCTTTTTTCAGGGACGGCAGCACGTTTTTTTCTGCGGCCATACTTGTTTTGTCTCGAATTACATTCGTAGAACTTCGTCATTGATTCTGCGCCAAGAGTCGAGTTCAGTACTGATATGTATATATAATATTTACGACGATCAGCGTTTTTAAAACTTACTTTGAAGATATCTTTGAAATGTGATTTCATCCTGAAGAAAAATGATATCTAAACGAACTCGTGTTTATTGTTCCGTAATTTTTCTTCTTCTTTTCCTTTTTTTCTTAGAAATTATTCGCATGCCAAGAAAATGTCTCTGCTATCGTTACAATTGAATCTAAAGAAGGCTAATTTATAGTATCGATATCAATAGCTATAACTAGAGGGAATAACCTTGGTCTCGACGAGATCACCCGTCAAAACAATTCGACCTTCGTCCTAGACGATTGTCTAGGATAGATATACATTGCGTGTATATATGAGTGATTTGACGTGCGTTGTAGGTCGAATTACCTATCGTGCAGGATAGAAATGAAATATTGTTTCGTTGTTTCATCGCTCTAGTTTTAATTTCTATTTTAACAGAAAAAAATAACGATCGAAACCAGGAACGTTTCATTTCGTTAATCATATACATACACACACACACACACACACATATATATATATATAAAATATATACATATATGTATATAATTTTGCGAAGTAGTTAGCGAGAAGTTGAATTATTTTTCTTTTTTTTAATTTTATTTTCCTTATCTAGAAAGTCATCAACGTGCATTGAACACGCTTCGTCTTACGGTATTATAACGTGACAATAATTTTGCCTTTAGTACAAAGGCGATACGCCATTTTCTCGAAAGAAATTATCGCGACGATCACGTTAGACATGCTAATGTGTATTCGTAATGGTGAAAGGGTCAAGAAATGGAACGTGAGATGAAAGGAACGCTTTTAGGAATATCGATGTAAAATAGTTACAAGTCTTAACGTTCTCCGGGGCACGAGTTTCGAAAATTGGGTTGCGTCTTATTTAAAATCCATTTCACGATGGAGTTCACACGACAAAAGATCATTTGAATAATGATTCTTTCTCTTCCTTATCGTTAATATTTATCATTGAAGAATGATTATTACATTATATAAACTTTAGATAAGGAATACAAAATATCATGTTAGATATCGATTAAGTAAATAATAAAGATCAGAGACCTTGAGATGCCACAATCCAGAAAAGCCTATCTGACCATAACATTGGTCATTGATGATTCTTTACTATCAATCGATAATTTTTTCAGGAGTATGTATCTGCTACCTCGAGATTGGAACATTAAATATTCATCAAAGATAGATAAATAAAAGTTCAAGAGAGTTATTTCTTTAGCCATAACTGTCTTCCCAGTCAAAAAGTCCGTCTTGAAGTCAACTGACATTCCTGCAACGTCGTAATCCGAATTCATGTATTCCATTGGTGGAATTAGTTAGATATACCGGTTGGACCGGTTCCTATTACTCGCAATCACTTGTGGCTATGATCAACGAAAATCTTGATGGAGTAATGCTGGAGAAGGGGAATCAGAAATTTGTGAGAGGTGAAGAGGGAGGGGAGAAAGAGGAAGAAAAAGAAGAGAACTTTGGGTGGATTTAGATACCGACTCGTTCGATTATGTTGGTTCGTTCGATGACCATACATGATCATCTCGATGACGTACTATACGTGGCGTCCTACATACTCCAGGAGCATCGGTATCTTCTAGTCAATGTGTGTGTTCTGTCGTGTACAAAGACTCGTACGTTGCTTGAGGCCGTATTGGCGGCGTTCGCCACGTTGGCCCTGATGTCCGTCGTAGCAACGGTATCGAAACGACTCATTAACAATTCAAGCCGTCCTTGGCTTCTCTTTGGCCACGTTGCTTCTTTTCCTCGACGAATCTACCGCTACTGCGTAGCATACCTAGCCGGCATACCGGTTACTTGGCCCACGTGCCTGACTCAATTTAATCGATTGTTTTTGATTTCTTCCATCAAGCAATCTTTTCTTATGAGTCTATGTATATAAAGAGTCTTATGAATCTACGTAGTATTCTTAGTACTAAACTACATTTCGATTTACCCAGAGTCGATTTAACATGAGGAACATTCTATTAACGTACCATTATTTCTATATCACATATTTCATTTAATAGTTGTTATTTTAGTGTCATAATTCGAAGATCAACAAAAATATATTGAAACAATATATATCAAATCATCATTCACTATAATGCTCCAGTCATTTCTATGCGAACATATAATTAGACTTTGAGATCGATGTAACTACTTCGAATGAATTCTTACTGGATTATCTTTTAATTTAATTTTCATTTGAGTTTAAATCTATTACATGGATAACTCCATTTGTATTTTTTCTTGTGGGTAGGAAATTATTGATGTGTATTCGTCGAAGGAAAGATGACTGTTCTTTCTGTACACAAATCGATAAGCCTTACTTTTTCTTTTTCTTTTTTAGTATCGTAATACTCATAGAATGTTTGCTTTTATTTAATACTATATTGATAGTATTAAATAAAATTTATATATTGATATATTGATAAAAATAGGGTTGAAATATTCTTAAAAGAATATTTATGAACATGAATGCTGTTCATTATTATTGTCGCTTTCATAATTTCCTCGTAATTTATTGAATCTTTGAACTAGAATAATTATTATAGTTGCATTCGCGTGAAATAACAATTTATTTTTACATTTGAATATAATATTTTATGTTTCTATTATGCACATACGTCATTGTCACGTTTTATCTATAGCCTTATAACGTTTCAAATATTAAACGATCCCAAATATAGGTTTGAATATATAATGTTGCTTTTTCCTACGTCTTGCCGAGCATTATTTTTCTTCTTTTTATTTTTACAGGACGTTATGACGTAAACATGTAATGCTGCATTGTGTTAATAATAAGAAAGTTCGCTCATCGACCGGCCTTATCGTTTCCGGTCTCGCCTCTTAACGTCTATCCTGTGCACTGTAACGAAA
The DNA here is from genome assembly GCF_912470025.1 of Vespa velutina. NCBI lineage: Eukaryota > Metazoa > Arthropoda > Insecta > Hymenoptera > Vespidae > Vespa > Vespa velutina. The sequence continues at coordinate 13,058,294 of NC_062188.1, read as the reverse complement.
CACTTCCCGTTGAAGTAGATACAAATGGTCACCGAAGTACCGTATTAAAAAAGCATGTGTACACCTGCAATGTTCAACGAAATCGGCGTGCATCGTTTTATTTTTACATTTTAAATCGATTGTTGTACAATTGATCAATAAAAACTGCTCTTAATCGTAAATCAATCATAAATTTTTGGTGTAAAAATCGTAAAGATAACTTCGATTTGTGCTTTAGATTTATATTTTTGTTAATTGTAAGAAAGTGACGATTCGTTCATTTACTTAAAATAAAATCAACAGACAGGGATCAATGAACTTCGTTTTATGCTTGGATTGATTCGACTCATTTATGCGTTACATTGGAACAAACACTAAGAAAAAAAAAAAAGAAAAGAAAAAAGGATGGTTGACGAAATCAAAGGACCCTTTGATTAGTCTTTTACGAGATAAATATTATTTTATAACGACGTTATATTATTATAGATCATAAATTTTTGATAAGTTACTATCTTCTGAAAATTCGTGTTACTTTCTATTTCTATCGAAAGTCATTATTTACTATATAATGAAATCATAGATAAGCAAAGGGCCTCGTAAACTTGTCCTCTTCTCTGCTTTACTAAGAAACCAATGCAATCTGATTAGGCTTTCGAGAAACCTTCCGACTTTCATGGAAATTCACAAACTTAACGATTTCAATTGTTTTGATTTGTTATTTGGAGTAAGAAAAAACGGGATTGTTCAATATACTAAATGAACGAACATTTTTCAATATATTCAATCGACTAAAAAGATTTGTGTTGGACTAGGTCAGGGGTGGGCAACTTCTTCGTCACGAGTCACACGGTCTTTATCATCAATCAATTCGTTCTTCCCCCACTATTTGAGTTCATTAGTTACCACTATATGCACCTTGTTAAAAGCACGAGGCATGCAGTTTACGAGGCATGGCGGTGTCAAACAGTGAGAATCGTCTCTTCCCAGCTTATTGTAACAAAAAAGTAGGAAGAAAAGGAATCGGCTGCGATTCGCGAGTCGTCAATTGCCCATTCCTAATATAAATAATCGCGTATTTCACTCTATCTTAATCAATTCTCATTTGTGATAAAAATATCACTCGAATTGGCAAAAAATTAAATGTTTAAACATTTAGTAACATATACAATAATTCATTTCTTTTTTTATTAAATCAAATTGATCAGTTAATTATTCACATGTTTAAATTTAGAGACTTACATGAATGATTACTCATCTTAGGATAGTCGAAATCGAAGTTAGACTCATCTGAGAAACGTCTAGCACATGTAGGTCAACTACTCGAGTGTTATCGCGAATCGTGATCGCCCCACGCTAGATGAGACGCCCAACAGCTAGCTAGTTAGATTGCGCAATTACACTTATTGCGGAGGTACTCGTTTCATTGTGTTATGTTACTATATAAATTCCCAAATGGGAGCAAGAGTCAGACACATTGAGTGTAATACTTGTTACTACGTTATATCCTAGGAATGAATATATTGCTTGCTGTGTAACAAGTTATGCATCAGTATAATTGTTAACAAGCCGTTTATGCAGAAGGCAGTGCCGCGCCTCGTCTGCGGCTTGCAATGTAACTATTTTTCATAGTATATGAAATTATCGATATGTATATATCAATTAGGATAGAGAAATTAACAGAAACTGACAAGTCAAAATAGAATTGAAGTTGAAATGATACGATAATACGAGACAATAATACAAAAACAATTTCTATGTTCGTATAAACATTTTTTGAGGCTTTTGAAATTGTATTTTACTTTATTTCATTTTTATGTTTTTCGTAAGGCAATTGTAGAAAAGAAGATAAGTGAATTACGTCATAGGTAAAGTGTGTTAGAGAAAATTGCGAATGGTCAGTATTGTCTTCGGACTCGACTTTCTAAAGTTGTAATATTGTCTTATTTTTTTTTTTATATATGAATAACGTTGACAATTTTAAATATACAAAGAAGAATTATGTAAATTCGACATATTTACATGTTTGCCGTTCAAAAAATCGACTTTCGTCTAGTTTCGATTTTCGAACGAAATAGCAGCCATTTAACAGCTAGATGCTTGGCGAGAAGCCAGTACGAACGAAGAAAGACGAAGAAGAAAATGACTTTAACTTTGAAGATCAATGTACACAATACTTTTTATGAGTATGATTTCAGCGACTGATTACAAAAGAAATTTTTAAAATTCTTTCGATGATAAGACACACCTTTCTTCTCTCGAACGTTTCCTTTAAATTCTATTAATAAAATAAAATATTCTAATGTCAACAATATCTTTTAGTTATAGATCATGTATTTTTATTGCAAAGGAAATGACCCCATTTTTTCCCCTCTAAGTATTATTTTAAGAACGTTGCGATAACATAAGATACGAGTCGAGTCATCACTGTTTTAAGAAAGCACTTACGTCACCGTTCACTCACGGAGTACCTCGATTGAGAATCATTGCATCGTTTTGTAAAATGTTTTCCTCATACCTTTATCGAGAGTTATATTATTTTTTATTATTTCTTATTATACTTATAATAATTCTTTCTTCTAACGATAAGTATTATCATTAATATTGAACTCGATAATTCGTCAAAAGATCAATTCAAATTGTTATAGCATGATCCGTGGAAAATCATTTTGAAAGAAAACAATGAGATAAGAGAAGAGATTATTTTTATAATATCTTAAATATTTTCTTTCTAAATATTGTTCGATATCGACAAAGAAAAAAAGCAAAAGAAAAAAATAAGTAAGATCTTACATTTAATCAAAGCTATGTAATATAATTGTGATCGTAATTATCAACATCCTTCTAGAAAGTTGTAGGAGCTATTTGTTTGCTCGTCGGAAAGGCAATTCACCTCCGTGTTTCTTACTTTGTCGTTTGCGACGAGCCATTAGAGTTTATCGATACGTTTCGATACGCTCCGCTAATTTGAATCCCTGATGTCACTGCTCGTCCCATAGTAAGACACTGCATTAATGAGGTAGAACAAAATTGTGGTACCAACATAAGGAGAGACGACTTCCTCCTTGTAACCTGTTTTACTTTTTTTCTTCTACATTTTAAAGTTATTTATTATTATTTTACGTCATTGATAAGAATACGTTTTAAGTAGATTACTTTTGCTTTCAAATTAGGTCATTGAACTATGATCATTCATAAATTCAAGAAAAGTACGACGAAGATACCGAATTTCGAAATAAAATAGACGATATGAATTGAAATAAACAATATTTATAATTGTGTATTCATATTTATTGGTTAATTTAATTATATACACTGAAATTTAAATTACAGTAATTTGAATAATAAGGTCATCGTTTTATTTGTTATTTCTATTACGTATTTACTCGTTGTTTATTTTCTCTTTACGAATATAAAAAATGTAGGATGCATAAAAATTGTATTTTGAACTATGTTAAAACGATAACTCACGAGTAATCGTATGCATCTAGGTCGTTAACATTTCTTGTCCAACCGACGCGACGTGTGTAGCTAACTATTATCTCATTTCACGGTCTATACATAATTCGGTAATAATCCTTTTTCTTTTTGTGGTCATGCAAGTGCACAATACAATATATATATATATATATATATATATATATATATATATATATATATGTAGTGATTATCTCTTTCTTTCGCTTTAGAAAGTATATATGATTTATATAAATTTACAAATAATACTATATATATATATATATATATATATATATATATATATATATATATATGTGAGTCGTAATATTACAAATATTTCATCGCTAACAGGACTGTAATAATACTTTTCTATTTATTGAATGCACATTCGAAATCACTTCAATAAAACCGGTTCGACGTCCGCTCGGTTAAAACGCGTTGCCGTGCGTGATCAAATTCTAAAGTCATCGATTTCAGATATAAAAATAAAAAAGTGTGATCAGAGAAAAAAAAAGAGTATAAATATAAAAGTCCTATAAGATTTTGTAAGTTTTTTCAGATTTCATGATATGCATGATGACCATATTGAAAAGAGAATTATTCAGTTTCTAACATTCCAGATTGTATTTAATCAATTCCACGAACGTAAGCTTAAGTAGGCGACGTTAGGATGTGGATATTTGTATGTTAATATTATTACGATCAATGATGATATGTGAATAATAAGCAATGAAATAAATCTACTATTCTATAGGATATATATATATATATATATATTTATGTATATATACGTTATTAAACTTCGGCAAATTATAAAGAAATAATTTATTGTGCAAATATCAGAAATTAGCACATTCTGATTTAATCAGAATTGATTCTGATTCTGATTATAATTTAATTTTGATTATTATCATAATAGCTATCTAATTGAAAAAAGAAAAACATTTGTGTTCCTATTTTTCAGTGTATTTATTTCGTATCATTGACATCAATTATTTGTAAGAATCGTGTTTCTTAATTTATATCACGAAATATAAAGTCTTGATTATGTAAAATATTAACTTTAAATAGTATTGGTTTTAGAGATTACATAATAGCTTGACGGTATTTGTTTGACATGCTTGAAAATATGAAAAGAATCGATCGATTGTATCTTTTTGATAATTATTTAAGATTAATAAGAATGTAATTGACTAGTTAATATACGATTTCATAATCATTTGTTATATATATATATATATATATAGAGAGAGAGAGAGAGAGAGAGAGAGAGAGAGAGAATTCTCGACTGGGTGTTTATCAGGGTCGACGACGTTTTCAAGCGGTGAAAGTGAAATTCTTCCTTTGCCGTTTCAACGTTTCGATCCTTCGTGCTTTCGTACCCGTTCACTGTTCCACGTTCCTATCATAGCTATGTACGTGTAAATATGACAGATCGCTTATCCTTCGATCTCCAATAAATTTATTTTAATAAATCGTCGAGAATATTTAAAAAATTGTATTTACAATTTATAAATATTTTTTCATTTTTATTTATAATGATTTATTCATAATTCATCGATACTTGACAAGAATATTTATATTTGAACATCTGGTACATTCCACGAATAAATAAAGAATTCATTTTGAACAGGCCTCCAAATTAAAAAGTCTATTTAATTCATTTAATTTTTTAATTATTAATTTTTATTAAAAGAAGAATTTTTTTAGAAACATACAAAATTTGTTTGACATACATAAAATGTTTGAGTTTCATAATATTAGAGTGTTATACTCTTTAACTAATAAATTTAAACGATGTTTGGTCGATAGTCCCAAAGAAACCAACGGAGAAACAGTTGTTGGTTTGTTTGGTCCTACCAGTAGCACGTAATCGCACAAACGAAAACGATGTTAAGAAAACGGGTTAAGTACCCGACTGGGTGGACGTTGCTCGACGAAAATATCAAAGATGTAGAACGCGTGTGTCTCGATCCCGAAACTCAAAGAAAACTGTGCTGTATAGTCGGCGAGTATGTCTTTTTGGAATACCCATGGATATACGTTCCTCGGGACGACGTTTTAAAGCTTTCCCATGAAATAGGATCTTGTTTGGGAGCTTACAGAGAAAAAATTTCTGCTTATAATGGTACAAGTTTTTTATTTGGTTACAATTCGATTGAACTGAGTTCTGATAAATTTGTGATTTGTCTTACGGAAGAGGCAAGAGATGCTATTGTCCAAAGAAATAAAAACATTTCGAAAGCTATTTTAAATGGTATTCGTGAACAGACAGAAAAGATTCCAAAATTTTGGAAATCCTTAGGTAGTGAGGATGATTTGGAAAGTTCAGCTGAAAACACAAGAGAATTGTACGAAATAGAGATCAATCTTCCAACGACTTTATCAGGTTTAGATCGTCAACTTTCTGATAGAGATTCTGAAGGATGTAGGGATAGTTACATCGATTTGATACCTATCAATGAAACGTTCGATAACATTAATAAGCTTCTAGTTTCTCGTGGAACTCAGACACATCTACAACCTCGAGAAAGCTATGTTCAAACATATCCCAAAAATCCTAGAAATGCTTGTACTCAGTACGTATACGAGGACACTTTAAACGGTAAATTACCTGATTTGAAGGATTTTGAAAACGTTGAGAAATCTTGCGACGAAACTGAACAAAGTATCGATAATAAAGAGGAATTAGAAGAAAAGAAAGAGAAAGAGAGTGAAACAGAAATTAGCAGAGAAAAGGAACCCATTGAAATATTTTTGGAAGAACATTCTCAACGAATGATCGATGAGATCAAATACAATGCTGTTGTAAATCTTTATGTAGATGATATTAAAAGTTTGCGTAAAGATGACAATAAAACGATCAAATCCATAGAAATACCAATCCGTGGCGAGTATCAATTTTTTATAGATTTAAAGGCCATTAAAGGTAATACTATTTCTGACATTTCTTGGCATCCAAAGGTAATGAATTTCGTAGTTGTTTCTTACATTGGATTATCTAACATAATTCCTACATTGAATTCCAATCCAGGTGCGTTACTCTGGTCATTGTCCGATACCCTTAAACCACAATCGTATTTACGATCTAACGAAGATGTTCATTGCATTTCCTTTTGTCCCTCACGAGAAAACATAGTTATTGCAGGTTGTGAAAATGGTCAGCTAGTTATTTGGTATATACCATCTCATATAATCAACTCCGGTAGTATTATGAATAATAATAACAAATCCAAAGCATTAATCGATCAACAAGACATATTTGTTATAAATGTGACAGCAACATCGAAAGAAGATTTTTCTCATCGGTTGCCAATTCGAAAAATCAGATGGATTCCAGCCAAATTTCAGATAGAGCCAAATGGAAAATTGATGAAATCTTTAAATGACGTTAACACTTGTCAATTTATGACAATTTCAGTAGGTGGTATCATCATCATTTGGACCCTTGATTTATCATTGAATTTGTCCAACGATATCTTAAAAGAAACATATCGATTATCTATATCAATACCGAACAATTCTCATAATTTCACGCTTCTCTGCGTCTCCATTTCCTCGGAAAGCTTACAGGAAGAGTGTAACAATACTCATCGAAAGGTCAACGAGTCCGATAGGAAGGAAGAAGAGTATACTAGGAGATTATGGTTGGGTACCGGGGAAGGGGAATTGGTGCGTTGCACCTGGAAAGGCCAGATGTTCGATGCGGAGCCGTCAAGTACTGAGAAGTGTAACTTCCTCGATCGTTCCTTTGCTCACGATGGTCCCGTTATCGAAATCGTTCGATGTCATCGTCTGTTGGACGTTATTCTAACGATGGGTGGACATGTTTTTGCTATGTGGAATGAAAATTATTTGGAATCACCGATTTTCTGGAGAAGATCCAAGGTTATTTATACTGCTTGTTGTTGGAGCTGTCAACCTGGTGTCTTTCTGATGGGCAGATATGATGGTGAATTAGAAATGTGGGATATCAAACGAAAAACTGGAGAACCTGTTTTTATCAGAAATATTTCAAATGGACCATTAACTGTATTATCTTTTTGGAAGAAAACAAAAGAATCACCTGGCCTGATTGGAATTGGTGATCACAGAGGTATCTTTCGTGTGTTTAAAGAACCAGCTAAGTATTTAGATGATGATGAAAGAATGGATTGGTTCGAGGAATTCGTATGGAGAGAAGTTAAAAGAAAGAAGGTCTTTTCAAGCTGGCAAAGCGAATTTCTTAGGAACGATCCGACTGTGATAGCGAAAAGATTGGAGAAAGAGGATCAAGAACGAAAGAGAAAATTGAAAGAAGCTAAGGAAAATCTTCAGAGAGAACAAGAAAGGAGATTAAAATTAGAGGCCGATAAAAAGGCGCGGAGCGCACCAAAATCGAAAGAAACCATTTGGAAATTGAAGGAACAAAAGCGGATGAGAAGCGTTCTCTTGAATAAAAAAGGATTTGTTCCTGAAGAATTGGAAAGACGAAAATTACCGTTGGTTCGTTTACAACAAGAAAAACGTTTGAAATCGCAGAAAATTGAGAAGGAAGTTAATCTTTGTAAAAAATCTTACGAAGATATCGTAGCCCTTCAAATTCCTGAAACATCGAATTCTTTTCAACGAACAACTAAAGTCCTTGACGAGAAAGTAAATGAAGTAGAAGAAGGAGTCGAGACAAATATAGAACAATATATGCAACAATATTGTAATATCAGAGACGAAGTTCGAAAAATATTAGCTGAAAAACTTGAACAAACTATTTCATAATTAAATATAAACGAAAAAGTGCTGATGTTAACAACGATGTTAAAGATTTCCTTTCATTTTTTTTCTTTTTACAATTTTTCAGTAATTAAATCAGAGATCATTTTATTTGAAACTTATTAATAATACGGTATAAAAATATAAAATATCTGAATCATCTAACAATGTATTATGTTTCCAGGGTCTTGGAATAATATGTATGGCATGTGTTTCGCCGGCATTAGTGGGTGCATCCCATTGGTTTCTATTCGTTGCAACGACATCTTTTATTGCTACACTTTTGTGGTGTTTCGTTTATCTTCTCTCGATACGGGAAGCACTTAAGATTCCCATCAATTGGATATTAACGGTAAGCATTATCAAATGTTAAGAAATAAAAGATTTCTGTTGAAAATATTAATGATGTTAAGATTAGAAAAATAATTATTTTTTTATTTTTATATACTCAAAAGTATATTAATTTTTTAGGAGCTGTTAAATACATCGGTGGAAGCGGTACTTTATATGATCGCTTTTATCGCTCAGCTTTCCCGTTGGAGTTCAGTATCTAATGCTCCATATATTGCTTCGAATATCGCTGGTGGTGTATGTATATAAATATATAAATATATAATATTAGATATACAGGGTGACAGTAACTATACATTTTTTATATAAACAAGTTTTATTATATAATATATAATATTATTGAAGTATATTTTGTAATAGGATATAAATTTAATACATTTCAATGTGATAATTAGCAAGTTAAGTATAGGCGCAATTCCCAACGTTTTTCCGTAACTCGAAACACTCTCTCCAACATAGCTGGTGTAATTTCAACAGCTGCTGTTGTTATTCGTTGTTTTAATTGATCTATACTATGTTTTAATTAATCCTCACTTTACACATTTACACTTGAGTATATTTTAAATTTGATAAATCCCCAGATAAAAAAGTCTAGGGATGTCAGATCTGATAAGCGTATATCTTAAAGTATTGACGAGATAAGGTCAATCCATCTACAAGAAAAAAAACTTCATTCAGGTAGTTTCGAACAATTATGAAAAAATGGCGTAATATTCTACCCTGTCGGAAAACAATATCCATAATCTTATTCTATATCAATTGCGACTCAAAAAATTATTATAACATGACGCTGTGCTTAAACTTGCAAACTTTGTAATATACTGAGTTTTTATCCTATTATAAGATATATTTCAATAATACTGTATATTGTATAATACAGCTTACTTGATGTAAAAAATGTATGAAGACTTTATAATAATCCTGTATTTATAACAGAATCGAAGAAAATTTAACGATATTAAAACGACTAAAGTCATTACTACCAGAATTATAAAATCTGTCAAAATTAGATATTAAATTTCTTCTTTTATAATTATCGAAAACATAATAATTGTAAAATTAAATTTATTAAAAACAATAACGAATCAAATGTATTTTTTTGTTTATTTTAAATATCTGTTTGACAGATGCGATAAAAATATGTTGGTAGTTCTAGTGTTTTAATGTTTCTATGGACGTGTCAAAAACGTTGTTTAAATTGTTTTTGTTGATTTTTTTTTCAGGTATTTGGTATTCTAAATACTCTGGCATATGCCGCAGGTGCTTACTTCCTTTATATAGAATGGAAAAGTAATAATTCGCAATGAAATGAAAGAACGATATTCAAAGAAGACAAGCCAGGTACCTGAAGAGCATGTACAGCGACAGTGTTATACTATAAAGTCGGGCTCGTAAACTTCTAAATGTTCGTCCAAAAACGAAACAAATAAAGCACTGCACTGTCCAGGATCGTTCGTACTCAGCAGGAATCTACAGCTGAGAAGAAGGAAAGGGTCAAAGCTAGTCCTACAAGACCCATTCATCTCTCCACCGATCGTTTGTGTAGCTTAAAAGAGACTTTTCTATCTATACGTGCCTTTTGAAAAAATGAAAAAGAAAAAAAAAAAAAAGAAAAAAGAAGAAATAAAACACATTATTGCTTTTCCTTTCGCACCTGCGATCGTCGAGGGATTCCTTTTTCTACCGTCCAGATACCGAATATATTAATATCAAACGTGACTACAATTCAATATACACAAATTATATTATCTCCAACAACATTAATAATAATAATAATAATAATAATAATAATAATAATAATAATAATAATAATAATATAATAATAATATTGATAATAATAATAATAATAATAATAATAATAATAATAATAATAATAATAATAATAATATTAACACGCTACATGAATCATAAAATCATGATCTATTTTTGAAAAAAATCTGGTTATATTTTAATGTGCAGTGAAAATTTTCTAATTTCGTATTTCGAAGCGTTAGATAATAAATTTTAATATTTAGTGATCATTATAATAATTCATCTTCGACGATCAGAAGTACGAGAAACAGCGTATTATTTTATAAAAAAGATGATGATCTACTTTTTTTTTTACAATCGTTTAAGTGCTATTATTATTTTACATAAGAATTACACATCGATTATTTGGAGTGTTGTTATAGACGAAGTCCATGTTGGATAGATCGTCAACAAAAATGATTTGTGTGTTAAAATTGAAAGAACAATATGGTCACGTTTTTTATACAAAACATCTTTCTTCTCTCTCTCTCTCTCTCTTTCTCTCTCTCTCTCTCTCTCTCTCTCTCTTTTTCTCTCTCTCTCTCTCTCTCTCTCTCTCTTTCTTTATTTTTATAGTTCTACTGCAATATTTCTTGTTCATCGATATTATACAAACGCAAAAAACTTCATTTTCAAGTTGTAGCATTTTTTTCAATATATATATATATATATATTGAAAAAAATGTTACATTATACATATATATTTATGATAGTATTATATGCATACATACACACACTTACGTACACATACTTACATATATATGTATATAAAATTATATAGATGTATATGTATAGATAACGGTATGTTTTCATGCACAGAACAAATTTATTATAGTTATTCTTGTTTTTTTCTTTTCAATCGTAATTAACGAATATTTTGCATTCAATAAGTAAACCGCTCAAGCTTCTTTTTTTTTATTTTTTTTATTTTTTTTTTTATTTTTACGATCGATTGTAGCGTATCCTTGGGAAAGTCAAATCAAATGTCGATGATATAATCAAATATCTATGTACAAGAATTATGTGTACTAACGTTAAATAATAATATTGTCGATATTTATTAATATTTCCCGTGTTATATACTAAAGATAATATTTGTTTGAATAGATTAATATATCGTTTTTTTTGTTTTACAATTAATATAAATTCAAACGAAGTATGTACATTGTATGTGAAACATATAAATGGTGGTTTAATATTACATTATATATAACATTTTCTTACTGATAAAAGAGACGGGAAGACGTAATCATTCAGCAAATTTAGCTACTCGGTCACACATCCCCTCTTCTTTTCCTTTGACCCTTTTTATGTTCATCGATTTAAAAAGAAAGGAAACAATCAAAGGAACATCGAACGGTGCATTTACATATCAAGAAATAATATTTTCTCTTTATTGTTATTATTTGTTAAATTTCAAAGAATAACATTTAATATATATCATGTTTTATATATATATATATATATATATATATATATATATATAACATGATATATAATATATATATATATTACTTTTTTAATTTTGAAATTTTATTTATTTCTTAAATAAATAGATGATAAATAAAATAATACAGAAATATATAAAAAAAAAAGAAAGTAAAAAGTGTGTGTTTAATTAATTTTTTATATATTGTCAATTTGTTTTTGTATTTTTGCCAAAACAAAAGTATTGAGAACCTCTGCGAACTCCTCCACCTTCTACGATATACACGAGATTCGTTTTATAAATGTGTGTGAGTGTATGATATCATGTATGACGTCACCCTATGGATCAGTATTCGTGGTACGGCTTGAGAAGCGCACGCACTTCAGTCATTCACAGACGGTCATCTAGCGATCATTTACCTTTGAGGTTAGTTGAATTGTGATACATCTTTTCCGACTTTTATTTATTTTTTTATTGATTTCTTTTTCTCTGTTTTTCTTTTTTGTTAAACTATTGTTTCATGAGAAATAAAAAAAAAAAGCGCGCTTCTGTGCATGTGTACTTATGTGTGTGCTTTGCATGTTTGTGTATATATATATTGTTAAAAAACTTTAATTTCTTATCAATAGAAGTAAATCCGTCTCTATCGATTTTAATTCTTTTTTTTTAAATATCGTATTATTATCTACTTTTTTTTCAATATCAAATGAGATTAAATGAAAATGATAAATTATATCGCGAAAAAATAATATAGTGAATTCACGATTCTTTAACTTGCCACTTTCTTTGATGCTGACTATTTAAAAATAACTACTGACGGCAAACCTAACGTGTTTTAATACTTAAACACGCCCATGCTGATGTCGCTCAAAGTCTTCTTAAGAAATTTTGTATATTTGACGCTTAACAATATGACGCTTTAAACTATACGAACTTCAATACAAACTGATCCCGCCAACTACAGACGTAATAGCGTCGGATCGAAGAAACGTTCGTATTATAAACGAAACATTACATGTACTTTAATATTATTAATGATATGGAATATTATATGCAGTTTAATATTATTTAAGTTGTTAGAAAAATAATTCCAAAACTATGTAAAAAAAAACGATTATAATAATATCATTTCAACTGTGATTCAAATTTTTTAAAAATTATAATATTTTAACAAAATTTTATTTATTTATTTTCTTATATCACGTTTATTTACTTCAATGGATGATTCATTTATATTATAGATTAGATACATTTATATTTTGTGATAATCATAGTTGTAATAGTGTATTGTATATATAGTTACGTTAAAATATTCTTAAATAAACAAATTATATTTAATATGCTCATTTTGAAGTTATTGAAAGTATATGTATTGTATATATATTGTATATGTGTATGTGTATAGGAAGATGTTGATAACCTTGAAGAATCCATGACCGAAATACGTTTGGTGAATATAAAAGGCGTTGTTTCCTTGCACTTACTCGTTCCTTAAATAATATAAAAACTTTCTCTTATAATCGATGATGACGCTTTACTCGTAATTTATTTATACAATTGATAATTATTATACATACTCTTTTTTATTTTCAAGGTCCCATCATAATAAACAATCATGTCTCATTCTGTAATAATTAGAACGCAAACAGTGACGACCAATTCAACTGCGATTGTTATTAATACAGGATATATAAAAACTTGGAGTGGAATTTTAAAATTTTTACAACTCGTATGTATTAAGCTCGTTTCTTTTTTTTTTTTTTTTTTTTTTTTTTTTAAATTAAACATTATGTTTTGTATTTAACATGTTGCCTATCGTAGGCTTTGGGAATCGTTTGCGTAGGCATTGCCGGTGATCAATTTAGACCGAGATATTATAATACAACCACGGATCTATTCTTCCTTTTAATAGTAACAACGTTTATGATAGGAACTTTTATTTTGTTACTAAGCTGTTTGTCTTCCCTTTCTACCGCATCTATAATATCGAAAACGATATACGTGAGTATTTATACAATAAAAAATTAAATAACTGTATTTCTACCTGTGAAAATAAAAATAAAAAAAAAAAATTTACTCATTTTTCAGGAACTATTTTATCATTCAATAGCATTTGGTCTTGTTCTCTCTGCATCCTTGACATTACTGGTACAAGTAAATAAAAATAATTCTAGAGAATACGAATTGCTGTTAGGTGCTTCTGTAAGTGAAATCCAATGTTTCTTTTTTCTTTCTTTTCTTTTCTTTTTTTTTCTTTTTACAGAAGAAACGTTTATATTCGAAGCATTTATTTTTCAGATTTGCGGTCTCGTAAATTCAGCGCTGTATTTGCTTAGTACAATAATAGCACTTCGTACGTACAGGGGTATTTAAGTGCTATTGACCTAATGGCTCCAGTTATGAACAAAACGATGGAAACTAACTTATATTTATAATGCTTCAAATTAATTTAATTGGAATATATATATATATATTTAAATATATATATTTATATACATTACATATATTAGTTATATAGGTATATATATATAAATGATTCAACTGCCAAATAACTTTGAAATAATACTCCTTTGGCGGTTTAGATTTGTGTAAGTGACATCAGAACTAATATAGTACTTATTTATTATTTTTTGATAACGTATTACATAAATATTTATAATGTTTTTATAGAAATCAAGTTCATACCATAGTAGCTATTTAAAGTCTCATTTAATATTTTTGAATTAAAACATTCTGTTATATACCTATATAACTAATATATATATATACATATATATACATATGTATATATATATATATATATATATATATATATATATATATAAACATAGATATTCTTTTACAGAAAAATATAATATATTTACAAAGATTACTTTTATAAAGAATTTTGAATGACTTATTCGATACAATTGTTGGATCTCATTCATTATTTTATAACTTTTTTCACGCACAATTATCAACTATACTACCTACAAATATAATTATAAGGATTAATATACGCTTAAATTGATGTGATGTCATTTAAAATTAATAAGTATATGTATTTCGACTTGTATGAATATTATTTAATATAATATAATATATAACATTGAATTAAGTTATTTGTTTTATATAACAGACGAGAATTTTATTAATTCATATTATGATTATTTACACAGGATGAAACTGAAGAATATAACACTTTGCTACAATTTATAAAAGGGCAAAAGAGAGAAAGGATCTGAGAACTTTTTATTGCTTAAAATCATTCAAACTTTTTATTTTTTTTTATTTGATTAGTCAAAAGATAAAAAATATTTTGCTGCTTACATTTTTTTCATGATATACGGTATTGTTTAAATATAATATACAATATTAATTTTGTTCAATCATAAATGAAATTATAACGAGATTAAACTTAAATGAAACAATTATGGACACAAAGTTATTTTCGTTTGAAACAAAATTAAATTTGATTTAAGTATTGTTATTTAACATCGAATTATTATAAAATCTTGGATTGTTAATTAGTATGGATAATGAAGATACAGTAATATATAATGTATATACATATATTTATAAAGTCATACATATTATAAGAGTTATACATAAAAATTTTTGGAAGCAATATGCAAAAGATTAAATTTATCAAAACTCCATTCAATCGGTAATATAAAATTATTTACCGAACTTAATCAAATATAAGATCAATATTTTCACAAAATGATAATTGATCTTTTTTGAAAAAGTATAAAAAGATTATTAAACGTCTTACAAAAAATTACTACTTAAAATGTTCGATAGAATAAACTCATTAAATAATGATTTGGTTTACCAGTCAAACAATTATACCAATTATAGTAGGGATCTATTTTACTGACCAAAATTTCTACAAGTAATAATAGATTTGTACCTATTATACCGATCGAACAAGGATTGTCTATTAGCAGATCCCTGTTTTATTGACAACAAAAATCTAATGTCTCTTGCTTTTCCGATTGATATAGTAGATCCCTGTTTTGCTGATCAAGTTAAAGGTTTAACTAGTTGCAAGGAAATAATAGAACAAGTAATTAACAATTTGTTGAAAATTCAAAGAATCTTCGAAATGAGGTTAACGCATTCCCGATGGCGATTTTTCGGATAATATTTTATAAGTCGGAAAGTTTAAAAAATCTTAAGCAAACTTCCGGTTTATTAAACGTGAAGAAATTGACGATTCATTTAGTTTTAACTTTATCATTGTTATTATTGTCTTATTATTATTATTATTATTATTATTATTATTATTATTATTATTATTATTGTTATTATTATTATTATTATTATAATTATTGTTATTGTTGTTATTTTTATTATTATTATTATGTTATTATATTGTTATGATTATCGTATAGATATTCCTGTAATGCTTTGATATTATTTTCAACTATTTTAATAATAACTATAGTAATAAAAGGAACGATGATAAGTAACACAACATGGCAGCGCATCATTTCACCTTCAAATTTAAATATCCAAATTTTTAATATATTTTAATTATATTTTAATATATTATAACGTAAAAATCACTTTAGAAGCAATATTTGTATAAATAGATGAATACAATAAGATCATATCAATAAATAATTTGTAAATAAATTCATTATTCTTAAAAATGGCAATTTATAAAAATGAAAACTCATAAATGATGAATTATGTTCGTAATTCACAATCTTATGCACTTCGATAAGATTCGCAAATGGTCCCGTTTCGTCTATTATAAGAGTATATCAAACATATCGAATGCTTGAAAATGCGGGACATGTTATTTCGTATTCAGAGAGAACGTGGAGGCTTATAAAAATATCAATGGGAAAAGCGTGTAACGAATTGCACGCACGTAGTTGAAAAGGTATATCGTATTGGACGCGTTTACACGAAAATCCGAAAGAGAATACGTTCGATCTCTTTTTCTCTTTATTTCCCCATCTCTCCCTCTCTCTCTCTCTCTCTCTCTCTCTCTCTCTCTTTATCTATCCATCTATCTCTATCTCTCTTTCCCTTTTATTCCACAGCTTTTTTCCATGAATTCAACGCATATTTCGAGAAGTAAAAAAGATAAAAAAACATTCGTGATTCCGAAACACCACGAAATCGTTCGAACATTCCTCTCGATTCCGCACGCAAACGATTCTAATCCCTCGTTATATGGAATACATTATATTTTTCCCTTGGCTTTTTTTTCCTTTTCTTTTTTTTTCTTTATTTTTTTTTTTTTTTTCTTTTTTTTTTATTCTCACTCGATATAGAAAAAAACGCGCCGATAAAAATTGGATTTATTTCGATTATTCGTGATACTACTACTCTTTCCATATACTCTTTTTTCATCCATTCTCACTCTCCTTTCTTCTTCTCCTCTTCTTCGTTTCGTTTTCGAACTGCCAAACGGAATTCGAAAGTTAGATTCGAATAAACTTTATACTTACGTGTTTGTCGGCGGGCCGCATGCATTACGTTTCATGTACCTGACCTGCGTTTCTATCGAAGTGATGAAAGAGAGAGAAAGAGAGAAAGAGAGAGAGAGAGAGAGAGAGAGAGAGAGAGAGAGGGAGGGAGGGAGAACTCGAACCCTACGTAAATATCTAGTGCAATGGATCGATGGACGAGCCCATTAAAGCGTTCTTGGTATTGTTCTCGTTATGACGCACTACCACCATCATTGACGATGCTTTTATTATTCGGAGATTCGCAAAAAGTGATAATTTACTCGATCTATCTCACTCGCTGCGGTTCATCGAAGGTACATGTCGGACAATGATGGCTTTAATTTTCTGCAATAACATCATTTCCATGCTCTTTTATTATTAATAATTTTCGGTAATTCGTAATTATAGTCGCGTATCCGGGAGAATTTCATTTTTAATCCACCGAATTCTATATATTCTCGAATACGAAAGAAAGAATTTCCATTTTATGTAAATAATAAAAAAAAAAAAAAAAAAAAAAAAAAAAAAAAAAAATATCAGGAAAAAATAAAATGATAAAAATAAAATGACAAGAGAAAAATCTATAATTACCAATTAATTTTATATAGTGTATATCTTGAAAAGATTTCGTTTGTTGTTAGGTATAATAACAAGTTCAAGAGTGTTTTTATAACAACAATTAAAAAGTATTTGTTGTTACTTTTAACATTTACAAGATTTTTAGTTTTTTCATTTTATCTTATTTTAATCGTTGATTTCCCAATATCTTTTACCTTATTGTATTTTTATTTCTCTCTCTCTCTCTCTCTCTCTCTCGCTCTCTCTCACCTCTCTCTTTTTGTTTAATCTTTTGCCGTAAAGCCTCAACTTCGTTATATTTTTCGTCGTGGTTATCTCGAGATACGAGCGACGTTGGTAAACTTTTCTATTTTGTTAGCGATACCCTTCGTGGTTGAAAGAAAAAGGGAGGAAGGGGAACGGTAAAAATGTGAAAATGAAATATCGGATTTTCGTCTAGTCCAGCAAGCAGCGCAGCAGCATAAAGCCTCGTCTCGGACATTTCCAAGTGTAAATCGACGTTTTTCCAGGGCGTTTCGTCCGCTTTTTCCAATTCGTTCGATCTCTCACCTATTTTTCGATTGGAGATTATTCTTTTTCTCTATTGGCATGGCTCAATGTAGCCGGTGTACTACCGAAACATCAAATTATCGATACGAAATGAAAAGAAAACAGCATTCGAGTAACGATAACGCGAGCTTACGCATACTCTGCTTATTCTAGTCTGATTCAAATTCATGCAAATTTACCTGCCTGTATTAATGCCTGTTCTCCATCCGGCCGTATCGTTCGATCGCTATACCATCCACGATATAACGCGTTAATACGCATATTAAAATCATTTTTGATCCGGCACATTACCAGTATGTATCGCCAGTAATCACGATCATAACTCTGCCGTTTGGTCACTCTGCGTTTATTGCAAATAAATCGCTTATCAAAGCGAATAAGTACGGGTGAACACGTGTTCAACGTCACTAAGTAATATATATGATATATGTATATATATATTTATATATATATATACATATATATATAGATACATATATATAATATTTAAATGTTATATATATATATATATAACATTTAAATAGAAACCACATGAAGTTTATATTTTTGTTAAATAAAATAATTCGTTCCACGATAATAATGTATAATGAAAAATTATAACTTTTATGAGCTTATAATCATATTATTACTATTGACTTATATCTCTTTATTGACAAAACAAATTATTTATTAATTAAAAATATACAACGTAAATGCTTTACTTTATTTATAATTCGCATAATATACAATATCTTTTAATGAGTAGTAAAAAATTCTCTGAAAATTTTGTTTTTTAATAATTACTTCTTAAGTTCATCTCGTTTATTAATGAATAATTCAAGTGTTTCTATTACAATCGGCAAATTTGTATAGATAAAAATTGCTTTCATAAATCCTTTCTTTTTAGTATCGTAGTATCTGTAAAAAAAATTATTCAAAAATTATGTATATATATATATATATATATATATATATATATATATTCATAATTTAAATAAATAAATAAATAAATAAATAAATAAATATATATATATATATAACGTTAAAAGATGCACGAAAGGTAGCATTGCTCTAAAAAGAAAACGAAATTTTTTCCCAACGACAGAAAAATCAAACTGCAGATTGAATTCTCTTGTTTCGTGAGAGTTCTTCACGGATTCATCGTTTCACAGAGGATCACCTCATGCGTACACATATACACAAACCTCTCTTTCTCTCTCTCTCTCTCTCTCTCTCTCTCTATATATATATATATATATATATATATATATATATATATATATATATAGATATACATATATATATATATACACACATATATATATATACACAAATATACATTATACTATATATATATTAGAAAAATATATTTACAAAATTTTTATCAAATTCTTTTAGGAAAATATAATTTTGTTCTTTTTTTATTCTGTACGTGAGATCGATAAATCTAATTTCCTGTTTGATCATCATATATTTCAATTCGAAATCATCGCTCATGCGTGCTCCTTTCATAAACGGCGAAAGAAAGCAAAACATAAATCTGTACCGAAGAGAAAGAATACATCGATATGCATATGCTACTTACATATTCTCATCTGCAAGCACATATTACATATACGTATCGACGAGAAAAATCGATTATTATCGTTAATTCAACTTACGATAAAATAATTCAATTCTCTCGTAATTGTTAAAAGCAATCAGACGATGCCAACAATGACGTGAAAGGTTTCGTTTCTCGTGTAATTCAGATGGAACGAGAAAAGCTTGTTGTAAAGTAAATTTATGTCTTTCTAAAAAAAACTTTTCTCTTTCTCCTTCTCTCTCTTCTCTCTCTCTCTCTCTCTATTTCTTTCTCTCCTTCTCTATCTATCTCTCTTGAATTATGAAATAATCCAGGAATTAAATAAAAAATTGCTTTTATATATATATATAAGTATAATGTCTAATGAGAGAATTTATTAATGATACATAGGCCAAAATATTATATTACCTATATCATAGTAGATAATATACGATATAATGTAATAATAAAATATGTAGATAAAAGTACATCGTCCGTATCTCTGGTTTCTCTTTATTAACGGTATTATGTCATTCTTCGTTTTCAATGTGTCATGGAATTTCACTGTAACGAACTCGTGTCAACGTTTTCACCATGCGATTACTCCGTCTTCATTACGATAATCGATTGGAAAATTTAATAGTTACATCCGTTTTAAAAATATTAAAATTTATACATATTTAACTCACACGCTTAAAAATATTAGTATTTGTCTTATTTTCTTTTTTTTTCTTTTTTTTTTCTTTTTTTTGTTCTTTTGGGAATGATCAAAATGATTAAAAAATCGATCAACGGTAAAAATTTTGAAAACGTTTTTCTAAACTTCTTTTATATGTGACGATATCATTCGGATAACGGAGAAGTGTCGAATGTAATTTCTTTTTTCTTTCTTTTTTTTTTCAAAGACGATACGCCGTACGTGCCGGACATCTCGTTTTCACAAAACATCCGTGCTTGAAAATCACAGAGAAAAAGAAGAAAAGGGAGCAGAACGAAGAGATGGTGAAAGTTACGAAATTGAATTTTCTATTTTGCAAAGTCGGGGCTCTCTAAATAAACGACTCTCTGAGAGTCGCTTTAACCGTGCACGGATTTGCATTTTTATCTTCAAAGGAGAGAAATACTAACATCTTCTCACTCTCTCTCTCTCTCTCTCTCTCTCTCTCTCTCTCTCTCTCTTTCTTTCTCTCTCTATTTCTCTTACTGCTTACCTTTTTATCAGTAAAATGCGTAAGCCGAGGAAGCTATACTTTTCGTTTACCGACTTCTTTTTCATTATCATTTTACATAATCCTCCAATGGAGCCCACTTTGTTTTTACAACTGAACATGTAGACGCACGTGCTCAATGATGTTGTATTTCATTTGCGAGTAAAATAACAACATAGGTTAAATTCGTTCCATCAAATGCATATGTATATATGCACCATCATTAACGATTCATTTCAATCAGAACCTCAAGGCAACATTGTACCTATATCTGTATTCAATATTTTAATCTACATTGTATCTTCTCGAAATTATTGTATTTTCGTTTATTTAGATGTCGATTAAGCAAATCGATTATATTTGTTATTTATATTTTTTTACAACACTTTATTATTTATCATATTTTTCCATATTCTGTTATATTATCTCTTTATATAAAATGTAATAAAATATTATCGATATAATCAAAATATTTTTTTCTTCTTGTTTCATTTTGCTCGTTAATTTATACCGATATGATAATTGTATTTTACTTTTTTAAAATATTTAAATAAACTTTAAATATCGAGATATTAAAAGAAGCAATAAATCATGCCCTTTATCAGTTAAGAGTAAAAGAGAGAGAGAGAGAGAGAGAGAGAGAGAGAGAGAGAGAGAGAGAGAGAGAGAGAGAAAGAAAGAGAGAGAGAGAAAGAGAAAGAGAGAAAGAGAGAGAAAAAAAGAGAAAGAGAGAAAGAGAGAGAGAGAGAGAGAGAAATTTTGTCGAAAAAGGACGAATAATCGAGCGTGCACTTAGACGAATGGCGTATTCGATATCGAAACTCGGGGTTAGCTACACTGAAAGTTCAGTCTCATCGAGGGGAAGTTTCGTCTACTTAAAGGTGAAAGCCACTACCATCATCTCCATCGTATGCCATTAACGCGTAGCTCGTGTATTAACCGCAAATACGTACAACGTAGTAACATTATGACTTTCCGAGAAGTAGGTGGCTGTTGCAAAGACTCCATGAGTGTTTGTATAAATGTTAAGGAGAGAGAGAGAGAGAGAGAGAGAGAGAGAGAGAGAGAGAGAGAGAGAGACGTTGCTCTAAATTACACGTTCTTGGTCTAACTAAACTCGCAATATGTCTTTTAGCAAAGTCAGCCAAAATTGAGATTAATTTTGAAAATAATTCTATACAGGGTATGTTTCACATATATTTACTTTCAAATATTTACTTTAATTTGTTAAGTCATTAAATCATTAGTGAAAATTGATCCTATTTACGAAAATCGATCCTATTTACGAAAATCGATCACTCATTT
Source organism: Vespa velutina (assembly GCF_912470025.1). NCBI lineage: Eukaryota > Metazoa > Arthropoda > Insecta > Hymenoptera > Vespidae > Vespa > Vespa velutina. The sequence continues at coordinate 13,035,908 of NC_062188.1, read as the reverse complement.
TTATATATTTTTCCATTTAAAAGTAATTCATTGGTTAAGATCATTATTTCATTGATAACAAAAATATATCGTTTTGTTTTATTTTCTTCTTCGAACGGTATAATTGTATTCTATAAAATTACTTAATTGAAATGAAGTCTTTTTAGGTTTCCTGGTTTCGAATGGATCATCTTGTATACATAACACATGAATATATCTCGATATTTATTTAACATTACAAGTATTCATTTATTTCGATATTTGATACTTTTAATATTGCTTTCATAATGAGACACGCAAGTTTTGAAAGATATTAATTATTATATTAAGGAAATAAATTACTGTATAGATTTATATAAATAAATGTCTCAATATTTCTATTATGAATTAGAATATTTTAAAGTTACAATATAGCTTTATAGATTATCAAACACATTCGAAAATTTCTCTAGTAGTAAAGAAAAAATTTTGTATGTAGGTAAATTTTTTTTATGATATTTCGAGATCATCGGTATTTTTTTAAGTTTTCTTTTCTTTTTTTTTTTTTTTTTCATATATAAATTGGTTATTCGTGCCATTTAGAATAAAAAGAATAAAAAAAAAAGTATTAGAGTACAATGTCGAAAAGTGATCAATTCGCGAGATATTTTGAAAAAAATATCTGGTGATTCACACAACTGTAACAAACCATATTTTTCGTTTTGATGTGAGAAAAAAATATTAGAGGAAAAAAGACGAATGGTTCAAATTAAACTATATATTTGCAATCGTATTTTCTTTTCAAGTACAATGATGTATATACAATGGGCATTGTTAATAATTATTGACTCATCTGGTATTAATTTATGTTTATATCAAATATTTGTTTTTTACCTCATTAAAAGGAGTTTATAATCGAACTTATATCCAAAAGAATCGTGATAGCAATTCTTAAACGAAAAAGAAAAAATAAAGATGACAGATGACGATAGGACAACAAACTTTTCCAATAACCCAATACTGATAAGACATTCGAGTTACCTCGATCAATCACGACGCTTTTAAGGTAAATTAAAATTTTCTCGATCAATCGTAAAATTAAAATCGTTCTACTTTCCGTAAAAAAAAACGTTTCGTTTTATCGCTTCAAATTTTCAAATTTTCGAGAAACCATCGGCTTTCTATTATATATAATAGAATGGTTACTCGAATAACGATGCGGCTAAAAGATAAATCGTTTTTATCTTTTGCCTGTGAAAATATAATAACTAGTTTGTCTTTAATCGAGGATAAAAAATGATTCTTTTAGTCGAATTGTCATTCGCCGTAAGCGAGTCGTACTCGCAAAAAAATACGAATAGAGATAATAAAACAGGAATTAATTGAACGTATAGCTAAATTTGTTCAAATGATTCATTTTTTTTGTCGATTTTTCTTTCTTCCTCCCCCCCCCCTCTCTCTCTCTCTCTGTCTATTTGTCTTTTATTATATTTTATTTTTTCCAGATTATCGAATAAAATTCGTTCAAATGGAAGAGAGAGATTTTAATTTTGATAAAATTTGTAAACTCAATATACGTCTAATTCGTTGAAAATATTTATTTCTATCATTGATCGTTTTTTATGATCTTACATATACGAAGAAAAATTTTTATTGATTAAATCAACATTAATTAATTTTCTTTTTATAATTTAAATCTTTGCTCTAATAATTATTGTTCTGATTTATTCTCGGTTAATTTTGTTTCAATTTCTCTAACTCTTTTCGCTATTATTATCATTCTAATTTGTTTTTGACCAAATTCAATTTAATTATTTCTGATTTTAATGTTCTCGTATGTTCACGTAAATAGATAATATCTATACACACACACACACACACACATATATATATTTTTTGAAATTGAAAAATTCATGTAAAATTATTTTCTTATAATTTGTTCGATTAATTAAATGAAATATGACGTCAACGATAAAATTGTAACGAAAAAAAAGTTAATAAAAGTCGTAAAAAAGCTCATTGAATATTCCTGAATTCTTTTATAGTAGCAACTTTTGATCTCCATAAGGGACGAGTACAACAACGTCGCGAACGGTGACTGAGCTTTACGAGGCGGTAGTATAATTAATGAAGAACACCGTAGAAAAGTGCAGGATTTGTTTGACGGAAAAAGAAGTCAGATATCATAGATCATAATCATCTTGAAGCAGAAAAACTAGATGATTTTCAAGTGTGAAGTTATTCAAACTACGAAGATGACAATCTTTTTATTTCTTTTCCTTCTCTCTTTTTTTCATACACTTCTTATAGGTTTTTATAGACGCTTCGATGATAAAAAAAAAAAAAAAATAAATAAATCTTGTAGATAGAAATAAAAGAATTATTTATCATCGTGTTCTTTAATATTATACGTCTAAAATTTTATTTCTGCACATTGTTCTGCCCCCTTTGACCTTACGTTGATTCTAAATATTTTACAATATCAACTGATCGAACATTATGCGCTAAACCCGTATCCACATACTTATATATATCCATCAAACTCATATAGAGTTATCGAACATTGGTGATTGAATGAGCTTGAATTCAAGCAGGAAGTTAACCGCGAAGCGGTCTTATCGGCTCGTTCAAAATTAACGAATTTGACATGGAGCTTAAGAGGAAAAAAAACGTACGTCCATTCGATTACTCCTAAATAATAATATAGCGCGTGTTACATTAATCAAGAAATAATGATAGTTTTACGTGATTTTCAATATGTTGGTAAACCAACTCGGAAAGATCATTAGTGGATAAGTATCGTAACAATTTGTCGAAAGTTCAAAAATCCCAGAATAATTAGAGAAAATTTATTATCGTATTTATGGTTAACAATCTAAATTTCGAAAATACTAACAATTTCAGCCCATTTCGAATGAAAACCCTTATATTATTAAATATAAAGAATGAAAAAATTGAAATAATAAGATAATGAATTTTTAAGCTCTTTCGTGTTTGTTTATTCTTCAAATTGAAATTCTTATTTAAACGTTAAAAAAGAAAAAGAAAAAGAAAAAGAATCGCAAAGAAATAATTCAACGTAGAAAATTATATAACTGTATTATTGGAGAAACAGAAGGAAGAAACGTCTGTTTGGAAAGGATAAAAGAAAAGGAAAGAAATTATAGGATTGTAATTACGGGTTCGTGTGCGACAGGGTTAGTCAAGAATTAGTCAGGTTAGCTTGGTGGAAGGGGCGTTTCTTCCACGTTTCATTAATCCGATTCTTCCTCGTTCGGCTAGAGGTTGGTCCAGTGTTACTCGCTCTAATTTAGAAAGTTGTTTCGTCGAAAGCGCTTAGTTGCTCTGTTTGGATCAGGATCACGACAGGCATTGGTTGCAATGGTTACGAAGAGAGTAGTGCAAAATGAAGGGAGAGAGAGAGAGAGAGAAAGAGAGAGAAAGAAAGAGAGGGAGAGAGAGAGAAAAGAGTAGGGCAGCTAGGACGTCCTATGGGAATGCATTTGATACTCTGGCATCGCCACAGGGCTGGTTAACTGTCCGTTCGATATACCATTTGGCTGATAAAAGACCAAACATTTCGCTTTGTCATTATTCATACGGTTTCACTCGGGACGATCGAGTTCGATTTTAATGATCGTAATTCGTTCGTTCGATTCAAACACACATATTCTTGGTAAATAAATTTTCTTTTTTCTTTTTTTATGCAAGAAGACCTTAATAAAAAATCTAAATTTCGTCTTAATGTCAAATAAATATATTAAGAGCGATGGGGGTGGGATAAAGGGATAGTTTCATTGCATTAAAATAAAATATCGCATGCGCTTAAGTAAACTTGAAAATTTTTCATTCAGAAAAACTTTGATCTTTTCATTTGGATAATAAAATATATTATAAAGTGAGGACCATATGTCTATTACTGTTTTATTCATGAAATCATTATAACTGTCTTACCGAAGATCTTTTGTTTCTTTACTTTAATGACAGAGAAGTGTTTTATTTTTTTTCTTTGTATTTTTTTTTCTTTCTTTTCTTTTTTGATTTCAAGAAGTTAATAGATATCGTTTGGAATAGTACTCAAATGTGACAGTCGAGTTTAATTTGTATCTGGTCTTTACGAATTATATTTTGTTATGTCTTTCATGGAAATATATATTTAAAATAAATAAATAAATATATATATATATATGTATGTATATATATAAATGAGAGCCATTTTTAGTTTACCTTCAGTGAGTAACACTTTCTAACAATACGTTTCTGCAGTTCCGTTCGAATTATTTCATTGAAATGCACATGGTTACAAGGACAAAGTACTTTGTAATGATCTCTTGTCAACGTTCATGTAACAAGCGAAGTACTTTGTAATGATCACTCGTCAACGCTCGCGTTAAAAGTAATTTGCAAACGAAAAAGAGTAGAATTTGATGCCTGTTTATTTAAAAGTACTACTACAGGTAGTTTTCTATAGCCCTCAACGAATTATAACAAACAATTATATCTGGAATTACTTGAAATATCAAAAAAAAAATAAAAAAAATAAAAAAAATAATAAATAAATAAATAAAAATAAAAAAAATGTCTCGTCTTATATTTTTATCTTTTTATATTAAAACTGAGATGATCTAAGCATCGTTGGATAAAGCAATTGTCTGAAAGTATAAAACAAAGTTTTCTATAGCTATTCATTTCTATGGTTATATTGACGCTGAAGTTATTAATAATGAAGATTAAAAATAAATGATTTTATCGTTACATAACGTTTGTTCATTCGATAAAAGGATACTTAGGACATAAAAAATCTTTTTTATAATTTTATCTACAATGACGTTATTATCCTCCAAAACAACTTCATATGGTTGTTTTAATTTTTCGAATGATTAGATTGCTCTTAATCTATATTTGACAGTTAACCGAATTCTTTTCTCGAATTGAGACTCATTAAGGATTATAATAAAATAGAAGATCTTTTTGTACTTTTAACTTTAGCTGTTCGAATTAGTTTTATAGACATGTTCTGAATTGATCGTTCTCATTCAAAGAAAGAGCATTTACTTTGAGACTAAAATCGAATTAAAAAACTGTGATTTTTGAATATCCAAATAGTTCCATATTTACTTCTTCTGTATGAATCTCGAAAATCTCGATGTTCATTAGAAATTTTTCTTTCTTGTGATAAGATAATATGTATGTATCTCATTAAACAGTTATATGAAATTTAAAATTCCTGCCATATCGATTATGGTTTTTAATGATAAAATCAGTTATTTTTAACGTTAAGAATAAAAAACTCATATGAAATTCGATGAATATTTGATGAATATATCTTTTTTTTTTTCACTACGAGACTTATACTGGAAATTTGTTCCTTTGAATATTCTATTTGTGATTATATATTATATATATATATATATTATTTATTATATATATTATATATTATATATATTTTATATTACATATATATTATATATATATTATTTATTATATATATTATATATTATATATATTATATATATTTTATAGTATATATATATATATATATTATATATATTATATATATTATATATATATATTATATATTCGAATTTCGATAAACAAAAATGAAAAAAATTTAATTCCCGTACAAATCTCACATGTATTCGGAGTACTTCGTTTATCAAATATAATTCAAAATTCTTTCATAATCCTTTAGTAGAGTCAGGAACTTGTTTGAAACAGATATAGCGGGATCACCTGCAATATGTATTGTATTTGATTTTAGTTTATAACTCGTCGATGTTTACTGATATGAAATATTGTTTCGTGAACTAAAGAATATTCGGTAAAAAAAAAACAATATCCTGAATATATGATTTTTGTATAACAGTTCAATTTTTTTCCGTTTTTATTGCTTGTTTTAAAAAAAATGCTATCTAAAGTGAAATCTCTGTTATTTATTGTAGATATAGAATAGTATGTGCCCCTTAACATACTGTAATATTAAGATAAAAAGTCGAAATTTGAAGATGAGTTCTTTTTATTTATTTCGAACTATACTGGAGAGTGCACTCATCAAAATTTCTCGAGAAGCTAAATAACAGCCGCCCTAACGCACACACATACATACGGTATACTGTAGTCTGGGCACCGCTCGATAAAGGAGGCTAAGGGTATACAAAATTATTTCTATAGCTTTTTGGCCGCAGTATTGTCTTCGTAAACTTCGTATGGTTATTTTAGCAATAGAGATTAATGCAAATATAAAATTCTATGAATATTGTATTGCGAAATTCTGCGCTTCATATTTACTGCGGTGTTTAAAATGGAAAAGTTCATTTATGTTATATCTGATTTTTTAACCTTTTAAATAAATTTTCTTAAAGTTTCTACCACAGTCCTTTAATCCGTTCTCAAGATAAAAATTCACACCAATATACAAGAATTCGTCATTTAATAGTATAGTATTTATACGTGTATTTAATGTCTAAACGATTCGATAAAAATTGAATCTTGAAGTGGTTTAAACGACTTTAAATTGTTATAAAAATTCAGATTACAAGTAATAGTAATGCATGATTAATTGACGTTCAAATCGTATTTCTGCTTTTCAAAATGGCGGTCACTGGAAAAATTCAATAATCACAGATGCGACGGAAATAACAGTGAAGAAATATTTCGAATAATTTTAAATTTTCTTATCATTGTAATTCGAAGGTAATTCATAGTTCGAATTTTTCATGATGAAGATAATACTTTTCTCTCTCTTTTTCTCTCTTTCTCTCTCTTTTTCTCTCTTTCTCTATCTTTCTCTTTTTCTCGATCGTCGTTCTCTACCTCTGTTTCTTTTACTCTATGAGCTCTCGTCAATCGAAAACACGACCACAATCGGTGGTTTTACAGGGATTACATCTATGACAGGTTGAGTATATCCTCTCGAATCTATTACATCTCGATCAAGGACTCTTCCCAGAGAAGGAACTAAGCATTGAAATCAAAACTTTATTTTTCTCTTTTTTTTTCTTTTTTTTCGTGTAAAACGTGTCCGAGATAAACGGTGGGAGAGGGAGAGGGAGAGAGAGAGAGAGTTTTGTTTGCGGCTAGTGAACAGGGTCAGGAGGTGAAGAAGGGGTGAGAGCAGAAACGTCCGTCGATAGATGGGGACGCCGTTCGAAGTGGCACATTGCGGTCTTCATACGCAAATCAAAATAGGTCCGGAACTGTTTCCGAATGTAATTTACGGCGCGAAACGGTCGCATGCTGGCTAACTATACCGTTCCTACTCTCTATCTATCTCTCTCTATCTCTCTTTCTCTCTCTCTCTCTCTCTCTCTCTCTCTCTCTCTTGCTCTCTCTATCTCTTTTTTTTCTTCTTTGGCTATCTCTTTCTCCCTCAATTCATTCTTTATTTCTTTTGTTTTTACCATTGAAATAATGTAATGATGTGGAATTTTAAGTGTTCAATTTTATAGCTTATTTTGTTCGTCCTTGGTTGGTGGAAAAAATAATCGTCGTCCGTTTCTTTTGGATACATTTTTTTGTACTCTTTCTGATATATTTGTATACTATAAATATGTATACTGTATAAAATCTGTATAAAATGTATATATATATATATATATATATATATATATATATATATATATATATATATAATATATTAATATGTATATATATATATTATATGTATACATGTAAATGTATATATATACTGTATAAAATGTATACATATGCACATACACGCATGTATAAATTGTTGAAAAATAAAAGTAAAAAATAATTAAATACTGGCATTATTAAGATTCTATTTGAAAAACTCTTAATACAGTATTTATAGAGTATTATTGTATTATGCAATTTATTTATTCTAATTTGATATTATAATAAAAAGATCATAAGTCAATCGAAAGATTTTTTATTTCATTGAATTTGAATTTTTATAGAATAGAAAAAGAACGAATAAGAGTTACTGGTGAATCGATTCGCGAGGCCTTTCACAAAGTTCTACGTTTGGGCTTCGTGTAAAAGATTTTCTGGAGCGTGTAGATGTTTTGTACATACGATGTCGAGTTTTCCACTGATGTTTCGTACGTCGTCTCTGATCTATGTAAATGATATATTTTCCTTTTGAGGACGTACGCTTGATGTTTCTTCACGAGCCGTGTTGGAATATACTTCGTATTCTCTTGACTGGGTTGCGTCTTCAAAACCATCCTCTCTTTCATGTCATCGTCAACAGCAAAACAAAAGAAAACAAACAAAAAAAAATAATAAAAAAATTCAACATACTATAAGGAAAATTTAATCGTTTTACGCACACGCATACATACATACACACACACACACACAGACATACATTTTCCTTTTAAACGATATTAATAATATCTGACGAGTTTTTAGAAGCACGTAATAGAAATAATAACTTTTCTTATCATAACTGCATTAATCTAACGAGTTAGTTTCTTTGATAAAGTCTTGATGTATCGTACGAGGAAAACTTTGATGGTATATAATAATATTGATTTCTCTCTCGGCGTATGATAACTTAGCGAATATTAAATTTACATACTAACATATATGTATGTAATTATGTGTGTATATATATATACACACCTTTATATATATATATATACACCTTTATATATATATATACACCTTTATATATATATATATACACCTTTATATATATATATATATATATACATCTTTATATATATATATGTACACCTTTATATGTTATATATATATATATATATATATATATATATATATATATATACATAAAATTCTGCCTATAAAGGTATAGGATAATTATTCAAATTACATTAAAGAAATCGATTAAATGATATAATAGTACTTAAATTTATCGGAAATGAAAACCAGAACAAATAAACTAAAAAAACTAACCGATAGACAAGTGAAAATGTTCGCTTCGAACGATAATACATTTTCAGAGTATGAAGTTGTTGAAATTCAACCTACAATTTGTGAAATGTTAATATTTTCATTTCAGTGATACCATATTTAAACATATCCTATTTGTAACCATATTTTTGCGACCCATTTAAATGGGAATCTTTCTTCGATGTAAAAATATAATAGACAATAGTTTTTCAAACATCCATTAAGTTATAAGACTTTTATTGAAACAACACAATATCGTAAAAAGAGAAGAAAAGAAACGAAAAAAAATGAAAAGAAAAGAAGAGAAAAGGAAAAGGAAAAGGAAAAAAGAAAAATGGAAAAAAGAAAAAGGAGAAGAAAAGAAAAATATGTTACTACAGAAAATACGACGAAAGAATATCGAATGAAATAAAATAGACAAGATCGCAAGAAAAAGATCGAAGGTGAGTTGTTCTCCATTGAAGAGTTGGCATCCTGTTAGAAAAGAGTATTTCCGGTGAAGGTACAGGATACGACAGCTCTTTCTTTATGATGACGCATATATAACAATAAGTCGACAATTTATGATCGCCGTGCTCGTGCTCATATTCGTGCTCGTATTCGTGTACGTACTTGTGCTCGTTCTCGTTTTCGTGCTCTCGCTTCACGTTCGATAATTCTTCGATCACGGAAACCACGATATTCAAAAGTTTCAGGTCCCTGGAGCCGTAAGCGAAAAATAGTTTACAAACTATATCGTAAAGTTCTTCGTAAAGTTTCGAGTTCTCGGGTGATCGCGCGTATACAAGGTACACGGAACAAACGTCTAGTCCTGGGACGTTTATTTACAATTTTTCAATGGAAAAGTACGTTGTAACAACAACAATAATTTATTTCTAACAATGTGAAAAGTAAACCGTTTAAATTTCAGTAAAATTTCTTAGATACGGATATATTCAATGGATTTGAAACTCAACAACTGGAATTGGATTAAAATAAACATTCGAACTTTCGAAAAATATATATTTTAATGCAAACGATAATGTAAATTTTTTCTTTCTATTATATATGCAGATCTAACAAACGTTGAAAACTTTTGTAATTACTTTTCTTTTATTTTTTAAGTAATCGTTTTATTTACTAATGCTTTTTTATGTTATAATCTGAGGACTATCTATAGTTATATTTTTGAAAATAATTATTACTTATTGAGTACATCAGATTTTACTTTTTACTCTTATCTATTATTAGTTATTTATCTTACTCAATATTTTTTTTTATTTGTTAACATTCACGTTACACTCATTAATTTTTTTAATTTTTATATTATAGTGATCATCGATATATGTATATCATAGTTACCCGTGATTATCATAACAGTCAACGCGTCAATCATTTCTTTTTATCGGACAAAAATGATTCTTTTTAACACAGGATTCCCATTATTTTTGGAAATAATTTTATTGAATCCTAAAAATAAACATCCATTGATCCTTTCCACTCTTTATTTTGATTTTATTTTTTCACTAATTTAATATCTCGTGCTTCAGTATTTTTTCGTTATTTTGTTTTCTAGAAGAAAATATGCATATTGTTTTGCATAAATTACACTATCGAAAATGACATTTTGTAATGAAAAATAATTATGATACGCAATTAAAAAAAAAAAATGTTAATTCACATTCGACATGTGAGTTTAACATTTCAGTTAGAAGTCAGAAGGATGTAAAAAATTTTGAAATGATTTGATTCGAAAAAAAAATGTAGAGTAAAAGAAGACAGGTCGCATAACCGACAGCAAATAATAGCCAGCACGAAATTCTCGTAACTCGTCTTCTCACAAATTCGTACGCACGAAGAGAAACGCCGACGCGGTTCAGAAGCAAGATCCACAAAACGTTTCGTTTCGCACCTGCGAATGACACGCCGACGATATTTCTTCCGTGATGCGTGCAATTGTGCTTGTGACCCGGAAAAGTATCGTCCACGTAAACTTAAGACGCTTAGACGCGCGAACCTTTTGTTCGGGTTCTGAAATAGGAAGCTGTCGACGTAAGCCACTCTCGGTTCACTCGGTTCACTGATCTGTCTTTTAAAATAAAAAGTCTTAACTGAATGAAAAATTGAAATTGTATCGATTTATTTGTATTTTATTATAGAAAATAATGATATTATTATTAAAATCTTCTACAAAATGATTTACCGAGAGGTATAATTTCTTGGTTTTTTCTTCTTTCCTTTTTATTTCTCTTTTTTTTTTTTTTTTTTTTTTTTTTTTTTTTTTTTTTTTTTAATTTCGTCCAAACCAAATGCATTATTTGCGAAAATACAAAATATAAACAACATTGCTTGAGAATAAGTTCTGTCTCGATATAAGTTACTTTTGATTCATTTGATTCGCTCGATTGATCTTCAAAAACAAATAGTTCGACGTGAAAGATAAACTGCAATTAAATCGATTCATTTCTTCGTATATACATATACCTATTATTGAAAGTAATGAAGTTATCATGTCTTTTGCAATTTATTAAATGATTTTATAAAATAATTTAATAAGAAAAAAATGTTAAACTTAAAATAAGTGTTATACATATAACGTATATACATTAAATATATAAATATTGATTGAAAATTGATATGGAAACGATTCGTATAGTACGACGTGAAATATACCGAAGTATTATAAACCTACGCAGGCTCGATACCCTCGATGAATTCCTTAACACCTGTTCCTTCGTCTGCTCGATGAGGAGTACTTTGGAAGGACGCGTCTAAGTGCTTCCACCGTAACAGCAACAAGTGGGTACCCGTAGAAACATGAACTTTTTATCGAAGCATCAAAGAACATTGAGCGATTATACGATCTCTTGTAATATATAGGGTGATAAATAAAAGTGTTCAAAATTTACAAAATATATAGAACTCATTAGACTGAAAAAAATATCTATTTTTATAAAGTTGTAAATAGATATAATTACGATCGACAAATTTCCATAAGAAAAATTAAATGTTATTTATAATTTATTGAAATTATTTTATCATATATTTTTTTTTAATATTTACAAACGATGTCTTAAATATCGACGAACAAGAATGTCAACATGTTATTCTATCAAATAACTTCTTGGGTTAATAGTTTGTTATAATTTTTAATAAATCCGTTCTCTTAATTTTTTCAATGATATAGCCATTGAAT